>NW_005841850.1:5539552-5552073 GCF_000455745.1 Alligator sinensis | reverse complement strand
TTTCCCTATGCTCCCCTATCCATTTTCTTATTTGCAACCATGGGTGTAAATTATTAGCTGCTTAGTGCAAACCCCATGGCTTCATGTTTCTACAGCTCCTAGCGCATTAGGGAGGCCTGATCCATGTTGGAATGGTTGGGTGCTACTGCAGTACAAATACTAAATGGTATTAAAATAAATCTTCAGTAGGTTTTGAGTCTCAAAGTAATTTTCCATGTCCTTTGTATTATGATGTACCTTCATTTATTGAGTATCTTTTACTACGTGCAGCCTCATTTCTAAGAGGTTTCATAGGCAGTGATGCTTTTCCTGCTCGGTGGACTATTCTTGTTTCTTAAAGTTGCAAATTAGATTTATAAGTATGCTATCTGATCTAGTTACATTAGTAGATTTTTAGATTAGCATAAATAAACAAGACATGAAACCACAGAAAAATGGGAGTAATCTTAAACATGATGCCTATCAAGAGCTGTTATGTAATTTTGAGGCTTCAGCATGCTGCTGATAAGGTGAAAATTACTTAGCGAATGTGTGTATGCTGCTCCTTTTCTAAATGTGTGAGCTACTAGAAGATCTGAAACTCCACTCAAAGGAAACCAGAGAGCTGTTTTAAGGTGGCTGGGGATATACGAAGCTGGTGTAACTTCTCAACAAATCAAACCGGAGAAATATTATATAACCTTGGCTTCATTCCCCCCTGTGATGGAGCCAATTGTTTAGAAGCATGCTACAATTAACTGATTTCAATGTTATGCCTAAATGAACATGTCTTAGAGCTTAAGGGAGCATTTGGATGAATAAGGGGTAGTATACAATTGGCCAAGGAACAAAACCCAGAAGAAGTATGGCTCTGAGAAGATTGATTTCATCTTGCTTTGTGGGTGAGATGAATTACTGGAGCCCTTGAAATGGTCCATCTTACCTTCCCACCTGGTACCCGGCCAGCTGTTCTGATCAGTAAGAATATAGACCCTGGCCAAAGTCACTCTCTTCCCTATCCACTTGCTCACAGAGGGTGCGGCGTGAGAAGCTGCTTTTTCCAAAGGGAGGCCAAGAAAGACTGTGTGAATTTGGAGGGAGCTGAGTAAAACTGGGCATCCTGCAGTTAATCCCCTTTGAAATCACTGATAATAATAGAGGAGTCAAGTGCTGACCAATAAGAGTATTGCTTCTTGGCCCATGGCAATAAATTGTGTCCTTTCGGCGTTTAACCTCTCCTAGCATAGAGATGAACTCGCTCAGATATTTCTGTGGCTAAGCGTTGCCCATGATTAGCTACAATAACTGTTAATTGAATTTGTGATTACACTGGGCCTATTTTATGAACACCCAGAACTCGCCTATAGCCTAACTTAAAATTAACTGTAAATGTCTACATGTATAACGAAGCTGTTGTTGCTAAATTTGCTCAAATATTCAATTTGTTCCGTTCCAAGTATTTCTAATCAATATGGCATTCTAGCAGCAAAATTATGTAATAAAAGCCATTATTAGGATAATATTGTGTTCTTTTGTTGATGCCCACGACTGATAGCTAATCTTTACTTTAATTAATTTTTGTGATTAGTTAAATTGAAACCACTCTAATTTCTCATTTTTTGTTTGGATTTATTTTTTCCCAGCTTATGAAAAGTTGGCAGAATTGACTAGGAATTTATATTCTGATATTAAGTAACTTTTGAGTTTATTGTTCAGCATTTTAGGCATGGCAGATTCCCGCCCCCACCCCATTCCAGCTGGTTGAGTATAAATACAATTAATGAATTTCTAAGCAATGTAATAGAAAGTCATAGAAGTGTAATGATGTTTTGAAAAGTGATAGTCTTCATGGTTTGAATTAAAGGTAATTTGCTAGTGTGGTAATGATCTAATGATTTTTTTTTTTTTACTATTCTAATATGTAAATATAGACTATTTCATGTTGCAGAAAAGATTAGGTTATACTTTTAACTTGAAGAAAATCTGCTAATAATGAGAATGAAGTTACATTTTTTCCCTGGTGATGCTCAGATTGTGCCCCCATCATTCATCCTTACATAACTCAAAGGACCTTAGCTTAAGAAACTGGATCTTTTCTAGAAAACACTGTTTCCTTTGACATGAGTTTAGCATATCCCCTGTTCTCCTTTTCACTGTAGCATAGCAGTGTCCTTCTCGCATTACACACTGATGCACAGTAATTACACATCTACTACAGTATTAACCTTCAGGACGGACCTCCTAATGAAGACACTAGGCCCAAGTCCAATCATGAATGTTACAAACCCAGCACTGACATTGTTAAACAGTTATGCACAGAGCCTTAACCATTAGCCCTCTTATGAACAGAACCAATGTTAACTTCTCTCGGGTAGAAGGACCGGGGAGTCTTTCCTTTATAATCTACAGCTAACCGAGCCCACTAGATACCTGTAAATTACTTAAAATAATCCTTAACTCCATGCCTACCTGTAAGGGATAAACAGAAACAAGAAATGATAGGATTCTTGTAATAGTGCCTGTTTCTTCCAAGGTTTTCAACCTCAGCTGTGCAAATGTGAGCTTATCAGCTATAAAGTTTTTGGGTATCAAATGATCAGTCCAGTTAGACTAGGAGCGGGCAAAATATGACCTGCAGGCCAGATCTGGCCTGCAGAGGGGCTTTATCTGGCCTACAGTGGGTCCCTTGGTCCCACCTGGCCCAAGTGCTGCCCAGCTGTGGCACGCCCTGCAGCACCCTGGGGACACAGCGGGGCTGGGGCGGGTCTGCAGCTGGACCACCTTTCTAGGCAGCCCAGGCAGTGGCAGCACCTTCTGGCTGTTGCCAGCGCCTGCCCCAGCCCCGCGGTACTGGCAGGGTCCTGCACGTGCAGCCCTGACCTGGCATGCCCCACGCCGCCTCCTGGTCCAGATTTGCCAGTCCAGGCTCGGCAGCAGCGCTGGGCAGAAACTGTTGCTCGGCACCGAGGGGAAAAGTGGCGTCTCCCCCTCGCTACTGCCAGGCAGTTCTTGGTGCAGCCACCCAGAGCCCGCATCGCACTAGGCTGTCCTGCAGCTGCTCTGCACTGTCACCACTGCTGCGCTGGGCAGCCTGGAGGCTGCAGTGATGGTGGTGAGAGGGGGCAGCCCAGCATGGCATGGGCTCTGGGTGGCTGCACTAAAGAACTGCCTGGCAGCAGCGAGGGAGAAGGGCCACTTTTACCCTGCACTGAGCAACAGTTTCTGCCCATGGATGTTTGATTTTTAGTATATAATTAATTTGTTTTTTCTGGTTTCAAGATAGCAAACCCACATCCCAAAAGGAGTACTTCCTGGGGCAATGGGAGGGACTTCCAGTGGCAGAAGTCAGGGGGTGGGACTTCTAGTTTCAAGGTAACGGCCAGGGGGTGGTGCTTGTCAAGGGGCAGGCCACCCTTGTGGCCCTTGACAGCTCACCAAAACTCATTAAGCAGCCCTCCAGCCAGAATAATTGCCTGCCAATGAATTGGACTGTGGTTTATCTGTCACTACAGATCTCACTGCTGCCCAATAACACAGAAGAAAATAAACTCATTCATTCCTTATGAAAACCTCATTGAGGCTGTACGAGTCCAGCTGTGTCCACTGCCAGTGCCGTAAACCAAACCAGCCCTGCAGGATGCCCGGTGTTTCCTTGTGAGCATGACCAGACATTGATGAAAATAACAAGCCCACACTCTCTGAAACCAGCAAACCAAGTGGTAGCTTCTTTTCCTGAAACTGTATTTCACATCATCTGGCTTTGGTAGAGCTGTTTAGGAAATGATTTTTCTGTCCCATGTGAATTTTTAAGATTTCCAAGGTTCCTTCCATACTAAACTGTCCCTTTTAAAGACTTGTAAACTGGTAACATTGAGCTCATTTGGATTGGGGGAGGTCAAAACTAAAACTGAGTATTTTCATTTAACTAATTTTTATGTGTGTCTGAATTGTGAGATTTGAATCTGATCTTTTGCCATAAACAGTTTTAGGTTTTTGCAGTGGCAGATTGTTCTATCAGAACAATTCCTGGCAAGCTCTGGTTTCCATTACCTAACCCATTCGCATAACGATGCCATCAAAATTTCCCTATGCTCCCCTATCCATTTTCTTATTTGCAACCATGGGTGTAAATTATTAGCTGCTTAGTGCAAACCCCATGGCTTCATGTTTCTACAGCTCCTAGCGCATTAGGGAGGCCTGATCCATGTTGGAATGGTTGGGTGCTACTGCAGTACAAATACTAAATGGTATTAAAATAAATCTTCAGTAGGTTTTGAGTCTCAAAGTAATTTTCCATGTCCTTTGTATTATGATGTACCTTCATTTATTGAGTATCTTTTACTACGTGCAGCCTCATTTCTAAGAGGTTTCATAGGCAGTGATGCTTTTCCTGCTCGGTGGACTATTCTTGTTTCTTAAAGTTGCAAATTAGATTTATAAGTATGCTATCTGATCTAGTTACATTAGTAGATTTTTAGATTAGCATAAATAAACAAGACATGAAACCACAGAAAAATGGGAGTAATCTTAAACATGATGCCTATCAAGAGCTGTTATGTAATTTTGAGGCTTCAGCATGCTGCTGATAAGGTGAAAATTACTTAGCGAATGTGTGTATGCTGCTCCTTTTCTAAATGTGTGAGCTACTAGAAGATCTGAAACTCCACTCAAAGGAAACCAGAGAGCTGTTTTAAGGTGGCTGGGGATATACGAAGCTGGTGTAACTTCTCAACAAATCAAACCGGAGAAATATTATATAACCTTGGCTTCATTCCCCCCTGTGATGGAGCCAATTGTTTAGAAGCATGCTACAATTAACTGATTTCAATGTTATGCCTAAATGAACATGTCTTAGAGCTTAAGGGAGCATTTGGATGAATAAGGGGTAGTATACAATTGGCCAAGGAACAAAACCCAGAAGAAGTATGGCTCTGAGAAGATTGATTTCATCTTGCTTTGTGGGTGAGATGAATTACTGGAGCCCTTGAAATGGTCCATCTTACCTTCCCACCTGGTACCCGGCCAGCTGTTCTGATCAGTAAGAATATAGACCCTGGCCAAAGTCACTCTCTTCCCTATCCACTTGCTCACAGAGGGTGCGGCGTGAGAAGCTGCTTTTTCCAAAGGGAGGCCAAGAAAGACTGTGTGAATTTGGAGGGAGCTGAGTAAAACTGGGCATCCTGCAGTTAATCCCCTTTGAAATCACTGATAATAATAGAGGAGTCAAGTGCTGACCAATAAGAGTATTGCTTCTTGGCCCATGGCAATAAATTGTGTCCTTTCGGCGTTTAACCTCTCCTAGCATAGAGATGAACTCGCTCAGATATTTCTGTGGCTAAGCGTTGCCCATGATTAGCTACAATAACTGTTAATTGAATTTGTGATTACACTGGGCCTATTTTATGAACACCCAGAACTCGCCTATAGCCTAACTTAAAATTAACTGTAAATGTCTACATGTATAACGAAGCTGTTGTTGCTAAATTTGCTCAAATATTCAATTTGTTCCGTTCCAAGTATTTCTAATCAATATGGCATTCTAGCAGCAAAATTATGTAATAAAAGCCATTATTAGGATAATATTGTGTTCTTTTGTTGATGCCCACGACTGATAGCTAATCTTTACTTTAATTAATTTTTGTGATTAGTTAAATTGAAACCACTCTAATTTCTCATTTTTTGTTTGGATTTATTTTTTCCCAGCTTATGAAAAGTTGGCAGAATTGACTAGGAATTTATATTCTGATATTAAGTAACTTTTGAGTTTATTGTTCAGCATTTTAGGCATGGCAGATTCCCGCCCCCACCCCATTCCAGCTGGTTGAGTATAAATACAATTAATGAATTTCTAAGCAATGTAATAGAAAGTCATAGAAGTGTAATGATGTTTTGAAAAGTGATAGTCTTCATGGTTTGAATTAAAGGTAATTTGCTAGTGTGGTAATGATCTAATGATTTTTTTTTTTTTACTATTCTAATATGTAAATATAGACTATTTCATGTTGCAGAAAAGATTAGGTTATACTTTTAACTTGAAGAAAATCTGCTAATAATGAGAATGAAGTTACATTTTTTCCCTGGTGATGCTCAGATTGTGCCCCCATCATTCATCCTTACATAACTCAAAGGACCTTAGCTTAAGAAACTGGATCTTTTCTAGAAAACACTGTTTCCTTTGACATGAGTTTAGCATATCCCCTGTTCTCCTTTTCACTGTAGCATAGCAGTGTCCTTCTCGCATTACACACTGATGCACAGTAATTACACATCTACTACAGTATTAACCTTCAGGACGGACCTCCTAATGAAGACACTAGGCCCAAGTCCAATCATGAATGTTACAAACCCAGCACTGACATTGTTAAACAGTTATGCACAGAGCCTTAACCATTAGCCCTCTTATGAACAGAACCAATGTTAACTTCTCTCGGGTAGAAGGACCGGGGAGTCTTTCCTTTATAATCTACAGCTAACCGAGCCCACTAGATACCTGTAAATTACTTAAAATAATCCTTAACTCCATGCCTACCTGTAAGGGATAAACAGAAACAAGAAATGATAGGATTCTTGTAATAGTGCCTGTTTCTTCCAAGGTTTTCAACCTCAGCTGTGCAAATGTGAGCTTATCAGCTATAAAGTTTTTGGGTATCAAATGATCAGTCCAGTTAGACTAGGAGCGGGCAAAATATGACCTGCAGGCCAGATCTGGCCTGCAGAGGGGCTTTATCTGGCCTACAGTGGGTCCCTTGGTCCCACCTGGCCCAAGTGCTGCCCAGCTGTGGCACGCCCTGCAGCACCCTGGGGACACAGCGGGGCTGGGGCGGGTCTGCAGCTGGACCACCTTTCTAGGCAGCCCAGGCAGTGGCAGCACCTTCTGGCTGTTGCCAGCGCCTGCCCCAGCCCCGCGGTACTGGCAGGGTCCTGCACGTGCAGCCCTGACCTGGCATGCCCCCCCCCGCCTCCTGGTCCAGATTTGCCAGTCCAGGCTCGGCAGCAGCGCTGGGCAGAAACTGTTGCTCGGCACCGAGGGGAAAAGTGGCGTCTCCCCCTCGCTACTGCCAGGCAGTTCTTGGTGCAGCCACCCAGAGCCCGCATCGCACTAGGCTGTCCTGCAGCTGCTCTGCACTGTCACCACTGCTGCGCTGGGCAGCCTGGAGGCTGCAGTGATGGTGGTGAGAGGGGGCAGCCCAGCATGGCATGGGCTCTGGGTGGCTGCACTAAAGAACTGCCTGGCAGCAGCGAGGGAGAAGGGCCACTTTTACCCTGCACTGAGCAACAGTTTCTGCCCATGGATGTTTGATTTTTAGTATATAATTAATTTGTTTTTTCTGGTTTCAAGATAGCAAACCCACATCCCAAAAGGAGTACTTCCTGGGGCAATGGGAGGGACTTCCAGTGGCAGAAGTCAGGGGGTGGGACTTCTAGTTTCAAGGTAACGGCCAGGGGGTGGTGCTTGTCAAGGGGCAGGCCACCCTTGTGGCCCTTGACAGCTCACCAAAACTCATTAAGCAGCCCTCCAGCCAGAATAATTGCCTGCCAATGAATTGGACTGTGGTTTATCTGTCACTACAGATCTCACTGCTGCCCAATAACACAGAAGAAAATAAACTCATTCATTCCTTATGAAAACCTCATTGAGGCTGTACGAGTCCAGCTGTGTCCACTGCCAGTGCCGTAAACCAAACCAGCCCTGCAGGATGCCCGGTGTTTCCTTGTGAGCATGACCAGACATTGATGAAAATAACAAGCCCACACTCTCTGAAACCAGCAAACCAAGTGGTAGCTTCTTTTCCTGAAACTGTATTTCACATCATCTGGCTTTGGTAGAGCTGTTTAGGAAATGATTTTTCTGTCCCATGTGAATTTTTAAGATTTCCAAGGTTCCTTCCATACTAAACTGTCCCTTTTAAAGACTTGTAAACTGGTAACATTGAGCTCATTTGGATTGGGGGAGGTCAAAACTAAAACTGAGTATTTTCATTTAACTAATTTTTATGTGTGTCTGAATTGTGAGATTTGAATCTGATCTTTTGCCATAAACAGTTTTAGGTTTTTGCAGTGGCAGATTGTTCTATCAGAACAATTCCTGGCAAGCTCTGGTTTCCATTACCTAACCCATTCGCATAACGATGCCATCAAAATTGATACGAATAGGGAACTGGAGATTCCACAAAGTCTATTAGAACTTGTTATGCCAGTCATAATTAACTGGGAAGGAACTTGAATACTAGATGGGTGCCGAAACAAAAACCCTAAGATAGGCTGAGCAAAGCTCTACAAAGTAAATGCTAGGCCCAGGGGAACACGTTGCATTATCAAGTTGCTGTACTGGATAGCCTAACAGGATTTCTGTCTTTAGCAATTATAATTCTTTGTGCTCACAGTTGGTAAAGTGTTGTCAAAAGCAGCACTTGTATCCTCTGTCCTTTTGACGTGTGTGTGTATGTCTATATATGTGTAAATTCAGCCCAGTTCTGAATGTTTTAGGCACCTGCCACACACTGCTTATATTACACAATTAACTGGTTAAATCTGGGCTGGCCACTCATGCAAAGTAATGATCCCACCATAAAAATGTCTATCCAGCTATAAAAAGATCCAAGCAGCTACAAAGTTAGTGCTTGGAAATGTGTAACAACTTTGTAACTGGTTTCTATCCAGTTTTAATTTGAATGTGTGGCAGGGCCCTTACTGAACTGGATCTCGCATGGTGGCTGTTGCAAAAAGAATGATTATCTCCTCTCCCTCATAAATTTCTTCTAAAGGTGCATCTTGCCCCTGTCTCGCTCAAAATGGCACCATGCAATCTGTAAACTGTCTGTTGGCTACAGGTCTGAATCTACCATTTTAACTCCTGTCGATTAGCACTATATCTCTATTGACTTAGGTGAGATTTCTCACTAGGTAAGGTACTACTCTCTGTAAATAACGGCATTGGAATCTAGCCCTATCTGTTTGTGCAATGTCTAGCATTGTCAGGGACTGCTCAGGGTTTCTGTAGACATTGTTGTATCAGTTAATAATAATGGGATGCCAAGTAGGCTGGATAAAATCATACCTTTGGTTTTGCACAAGGTTCCTGAAACTTTGCTTTTGCACTGGTATGCCAACCCCATGCAAAATTTTAAGCACTAACATTTCACTGCAATGTCGTCTTTTCATAGGAGAAGGGCTAATGTTCTCCTACTGAACCTTGTATTTTGGTAATGCTTGAGAGTGTTGGTTTCCTGGGGTCCCTCCATATCATTTTACTGTGCTTTGCCCAGCTGTGCGAGTGTTTACCTAAGAGACTGTTCTGTTCAGATCTACAGAAGGGAGCCCTCAGGGCCCAATTAGAGCTTTTGAAATTGTACAAGCCTCTGATAATTATTTTGCTGTCTGTCCTGATCCTGGCTTGTGTGTGTGTATAACTGAAAATACAAAATGTACTTTTATGTTATATATTGCACATTTATTTCTCCACTTACTTTCACTTGTGGAATTCTTCTTCTTCCTCTCATATCCTTGTCATTAACTAGATATTTTTCCAAAATTGTGCACAAGTGATGGCTCTTTCCATTGCTGCAGCGAGGTCCTCCTTTGTACAGGTCTCACCAAGGAGTCAGCAAATGAGCAGGTGCTTCACTGTGGGCACTTCACTGCACCCGCATATATTTGTGTTGTTGGAGTAGCCCCATTTGATCATGTTGTTTTTGATCTTCCAGTTTGCACGTGCAGGTGGTTCAGGCATTGCCATCTTGGCCAGTCTAGATCAGACCCTCCGGCAAGGTCCTCCTGGGGTTTCAGGTCCACTTCAAGGCACCTGATTGCACATAATCTTTCTTTCCATAGCCTCAGTCGCACCCTGTCAGCCATCGTGTCCAACGGCGCAACACCGGTCACAAAACTCTTTTGTGCTTTAAGTCGTGTAGTTAACTTGTGGGATGTGAACTATTTCATCGGAAGCTGTTCCTTCCTCTGACTAGTGGGTTCCCTCCCCGCTTTAGTAAGCAACTCATTGCCATTTAGGTGGGATCTCAAGCTGCTGTGGAGTGACTGTGTTTAAAAAAAATATATATATGCACTGTATTTCACCCTGGAAGCTGAAAACTGGTCATATTTAATTTTACTATAATCTCTCTGTAAACTTCCCATGGAGACTGAGTTAATGCTCCCACAGAAATTTCCAACCTCCTTCTGCCTGCTTTTATTCATTAAAAATTGCTGTCTAAATCTAAGAGTTGTTATAGGTGAATAAAGATTCTTTTATGTGAAAGACACAGCGTTCTTCAAGGAGAGGCATTGACTTTGGGTGAAACAAATCCATCTAGCCTAAGCTGAGGTATTCTGATTTTAACATGAATGTGAACCTGTAACTCTCAGATGTGAATACTATATGCCTTGCATCACCCCTTATTACTGCCAGCAATTCGAGTTTACTCCTTTAACTCAAGTGGTTGGGATGCGTGGAGTAGGCTGAAAATCAGGGCTTCAGGTTCTTCTAAGGACCTCTGCAAAAGATCTTTATGTACTGGCTCAAGGCTTAGACCAAGATGAAGACAGGTGGAGACAATTATGAAATCTAAGGCAGGGAATGGAGGTAGATTTTGCAAAAGAGTTGGACTGTCTCCTCAATATTTTCTTGAAAACAAAGAGTAGACGTTGTCTATAAAGGCTACTGCAGCTTAAAGTGTCGCCCAACCGAGATTCTACTGAACATGATGCCCCTTCTCCTTCCATGAGTAATACGTTATTTGATTACTTGAGTCACTGCTCAAATGTTGTTGTGCCTGGAAGTGATGTAGAAAGGAATTTTTGCATTTGAAGACGGTAGTGCATTATGGGCAAGGAAGGACCTACCAAACTCATGGCAGAAATGGGCTGCGCAGTGGCTCCTTTCATCTTGCCAGTTCCCCTGCACACCCTCCCCCTAGCCAATTGGTGGTGGAGTCCTGCCACTTGCTCCTGATTGGCAGGGAGGTGAAAACTGCGGTTTTAAATATAGCACCGTTTTTGTCTCCTGGCAGGTCAACAACACTGGGACCCCTCAGGCAATCAGCAATGGATGGGGTGTGGGGAGTGTGTGGGGGAACCTGCAAAATTAAAGGAGCTGCCGCGCGGCCCCCTTGTGCCATGAATTTGGTAGGTCCCTGGTTGTGTCAAATTAACCCTTTGTGAACAGAAATGTGTTGGCGTTATGCCCCACTGTATTCTGTAACTTAATTAGGATTCATGTTAAAATGGTACTTAAAGAGTTTCAAAGTATTTGTGCTGGAATTCTTCTTGGGAGTGAATGTTGGTTTTAAAGATCTACTTTTAATTTACACCTTCTACTGATGGCCTATTGTGTGTGTGTGTGTGTGTGTGTGTGTGTTTTAAGAAAATTGATTGAGAGAGAGAGCTTGATTAACAGGCTGTGTGGGTCGTCTCACATTTGCATACACACACTAAAAATTTGTGGTTTCCCTTGTTGATTCAAACTCTAACACAAGTACCACTGTAACTTTTTATCATTCTCTCTCTCGCGCTAGCCTCACTAAACTTTTATAGTCTCCAGAATGCACAAAGTCACTCTCCAGAGAGTTGACAGTTCCTGCCTGTATCTTGTAGCTGAATCTTTCTTTTCATTTCTGAGTCTCAAAGGAGCATTATGGCCTTTAAAGGATGATTAAATGATGCACAGTCTGAGAGTCCATCAGAAGGTGAATCATCTTTTCTCATGCTCAATCTTTATACATGGATTATTCAACTGACTTTCCATATGGTTATTTTCACTTATGCTAACATGAGCAAGAGTAGCATCAAGTCCTATCATTTTAATGCACCAAACAGACCATACAGTAAACCTAATGCAGTGCCCATTAAAATCAGTGAAAAGATTGCCATTGATCCGATCAGATTTGGATCAGATTCTTGGCTCCCAAAATGTTTACATTTTGCTGTACAAATAATAGAGCAAGAACATATTTGCTAGTGTATTGGCTATGTTGCTTTTTTTCATCAGTCTCAGGGATGCCAAACGCAGATTATTTTTGACTGTCAGTGGCTGTAAAGAGGGGGATATTGTAGTTCAATATCCAACCAGATGTGATCCCCCTTGTTACTGAAGACTAATGGACAAGTGACTGACGATTGTACAACTGTATTTTCATTCACTTTCCTTCAAGGAACTTATCATCAGTGTTACATTGTAGGCCTGTGCGAAGTGGCTAGTATTCATTTTTGATTCAGATTCAGCTGATTTGGGGGATAGTGATTCAATTTGGTGATTCGAATCACTGTCCTGAATCGATTTGCCCAAATCTGATTCGGAGATCCAGCTGCTGCGAGATCAGCAGGATCTCTGAATCGCACAATTTCCTTCAAGGAACTTATCATCAGTGTTACATTGTAGGCCTGTGCGAAGTGGCTAGTATTCATTTTTGATTCAGATTCAGCTGATTTGGGGGATAGTGATTCAATTTGGTGATTCGAATCACTGTCCTGAATCGATTTGCCCAAATCTGATTCGGAGATCCAGCTGCTGCGAGATCAGCAGGATCTCTGAATCGCACAAGCCCCAT
>NW_005841850.1:5528095-5539474 GCF_000455745.1 Alligator sinensis | reverse complement strand
AGGGGGCTGGAGGAGCAGGCAGGGGATGAGGGGTGGCAGGGGTTCCCCCCATGGTTCCCTCCCCCCGACCCTTTTTCCCCACCCTCTTCTTACCAGCTCCAAGTCTGGGTCCAGCTCCCTGCCGCAGCCAGCGGGGACTGCCCGAATCGCCAAAACTCTCCAAATCTTTTCCAAATTGATTTGAAGCTCTCTGATTCGATTTGGACCTTTTAATTGGTCTTATAATTCGATATGGATTCAGAGTTTTGGCCACCGAATCAGGCCAAATCTCCTCCGAATCAAATTGGCACCCGAAGCTTCGCGCAACCCTATTACATTGTACTATAGTAGAGACAGTTATGAAGTATGTTTTGAAGTGGTTTTGAACCAACTATGATGTATTCACTTATGTGATGCATCTTTAGAGCTGGGTGTAACATCGGAAAAATGTTAGTCAAAAAACTATCCTTGTTATTCTTTTCAAAATGTTATATTGTGCTTGTCACCAAAGTATCAGGTTGCCTGTCAATGATGTGTTAAGCAAGGACTGACTTCAATGAGATGAGGACTCTTGAGGTGAATAAAAGTTTGAATTGAACCTCAATGTATTCAACTTATCCACATTATATAGAAAGAGTATCTCCACAGACAAAATAGATCTTTGGGCTGTGGAAACAAATAATTTATTAAGTGAAACTACTTTTCTTCAGTAGCTCATCTATTTGCCAGTAAGTCCTTAGCCATGCTGTGAAGCAGAAACCCATTTCCTGTTTCTGTGTGTAAGGTGGGTCTGCAATATATAGAAATACAAACTTATCTTATCTTGATCTAAACTCACAAATGTAGCTTTCTCCAGGCACGTCCTGGTGGTGGCTGTAACACAAGAAATCTTTTTCTTTTTTTTTTTTTTTAAATAATTTGTGCAAAATCGTAATCATTCCCCTTGAAAACTAAAACATAATTCTTCTCAATCTGGCGGGGACAGAAGTTAATGGCCTGTGAAGCTGTTCCCAGTCCTGTGTTCCAGTCCCGCATTGGGAACGTCATAGCAAACAGATCTTCCAGTAGACTAACTACTTTATGAATCGTAGTCCAACAGATGCACACAATTCAGAAAGATTCGTGATGTTTCAATCTTTTCCCCTTTTTGTAAGGATCTTATCCACATCTGTAAATTCCAGGGTTCAAGTCATGTCTGGATCTTTGGATACGGGGGTGGGGGGGTGCACTGATTTTTATTTGTTTGTTTATTTAGGTCACATTTTCTTGCTGTTAATATTCATGAAGTAAGTTGCTGTGTCAGAATATTAAATAATTGTGACCTGTGCAGGAAAGGAAGTTTTTTGGGTTTTTTTGTGCTTTAACCTTTTATAAACCATATTTACATGTTTTAGGATTATGAATAATTCATTAGATGTTAAGGTTATTTTCAAAGTCAGCCACTCCAGGATCAGGCTGCTGAAAACAAAGAAAAAAAGGAAACAGCTGCTTCTTTTCTCTTTTCTTTTTCTTTCTTTTATATTTCTTTTTTTAATTCTCTAGCACTCAGGAAATGGCAGTGAAGTTTTATGCCATTGGGATTTCTCAGCAAACTTCAAAGCTTAATTTAGTCTCCGTTGGAATGAAAAGAGGCATGAAACAAGCACAGTGGAATCCATTTAAATGAATGACTGCAAAAGAAGTACGGCTTCTAAGAAAACAAAGTGTTACAAAAAATACTCCATCACACAGCATAACCATCACTTAACATGCAGCAGTCCTTGTGTCCTCTTCTCAGCAGAACTGTTCGGAGGCCTTTTGAACTATAAGAGCTGAAAACAAAGCTGAGCAGTGTACCAGAAATAGGAAAGAGAGGAAGTGATAGAAAATCAAGAAACTTCTCCCTCTCCTGGGTTTTTTTTTTGTTTTGTTTTTGTTCCTTTTTTTTTTTGTGGTGGGGCATATTTGGGGAATTACTTGGGGTTTAAGAAGTCCTATGTTAATGGACTGGACCTTCCTCTTAGGGTTCCATCCTGCAACTCAGTGTAGACAACTGAATTGGGTCCTGGCCTCAAGTCTACTGCTGACTATAGTTCAGAAAACCACATAGTTTCCAATAAGTGAACCGTTTCTAACAGCTGGCCCAACTCCTGCTCCTTGTCCATCCCCGGACTGATCAGGAAGCTATGCCTTCCTAAGCGGATGGTGAAGATTAACCTCTCTTTCTACCAGCTCCATGGATGGACTGAGTCTGTGAGATCTACAACCCTATATAAGCCTGCGGCATGATTCATGAGTTGTTACACCACGGGTAAATTCGGCTCCTGGGAGTCGACCTCTTTCTCAAAACGAACTATCAGTTGAGGGGTGGGGAACACCAGTATGTGTGAGCACGTGTGTTGTAATAACATTTTGGAGCATCGTTAGAATAGAGTATGCCAGGATGTAAGGTTTGATTTATTTCCTGGTATACTGAATACTTCACAAAGGATGGAGTGTGATCTCAGACAACTCCTCGGTGAGCTTCCATGTCATGGAAATGTTCTTGTCGTTAGTAAGGTGCTTTTTTTTCTTTAACTTATTTCCCATTATGATGTAAAAATCTTCTCCTAAGAAATGAGCTGTATAATTTTACAAAGGCATTGCCAACTGCTTTATGGTAAAAGCGCTATAGGTTAACGCAGACTTTGAAGGTAATGTAACATTTAAAGGAGAAGAAAAAACACACCCAAAGGCTAGAATCGTTTGTTCTGCCTCTGCAGTGGTTTTATGGTAATGTCTTCTAATCCAGTTAATGCACATTCCTAAATACTCTAGTTATGTAGGATTTCTCCTGACACACCCCGTGAATGTAAGTGACCTTAGGTGATCTTTCTTTCCCTTAAGTTTGCGTGACAGTCCCCCGCCCTTCAATAATTTTAAAAACCATTTGCAGAAACATACCACCCTCTCTTGGCAACATCCTTCGCAAACAGCAGCACCCAAGTGCAGCAACAACTGGGTGGACAACCATATATCTAGATAGATATCTATATATCCATGGCAGTAGAACGGGAGGTGTCTTACTTCTGGCCAAGGGCAATGGCAAACTTTTAAACCTATGAAAAGTATCACAGGGTTTTCTGAATCATTGTACCCTATGTGGACAGGTTTGGGGAGTCTATTCCTGACCTTGTGGTGGTTTTATACCTGCAATACCCTACTAATCCCAGTGGAGTTGCTCCCAATTTGCACTAGATCAGAACAAAACCTGGGTTGTCTGTGACACTATCCTTTTCCAATTCAATAAGCCAGTGGGGCTTGTCTGGTTAAAGAGCTGCTGACTTTCCACTATTTTAAATTGCATTTCCAGGTAGTAAGACTGTTAAACCCCAGGGTGAGAATGCTAAACAGAAATTCACTTCTCTCTGGTGCCCACAGAGCTGGGCTCCACTCAGCATAATACTTGGGCTCAGCACTTTCTGTCAAGTTATTCTTGGGAATTTAAGTTTATAAGTGGCACGTTCTGCCAACAACTAGTCTGAATTCAATTTATTTTTCTCCTTGGTGAAAGATAATGCATATAAATTTATTTGTATGTATTTGTATTTGTAAATATATGTAGAGAGAGATTTGTATGCATTTCCACATGGGAAATGCAAGTATTCAAAAAATAATAGGGACAACTGCTGTGTGTGGGGGGTTTTTTTCTTTCTTCTTTTTACAACCCACCAGCACCAACCCCTAATGCTGACATACCCATCCTGAGGAGTTTTCACATTTACCTTTGCTGTCTGCCTAGCGTGAATTATTTTTGGGGAGCATTGCATTAGCTACTTTGCTTATACCTGAATTCTTTAAATCTTTGGCTTGCATTCACCATTTACAAGGTGACAAATGGCTTTTTAATGACACGAGGTAAATCTGATCTCCTTGTAGAGTGAGGCCTGGGAGCTATTTAAGGCCTGTTTGGGAGCTGGAGCATTAAATACACAATAAATATAAGTACTGCTCCTCAGCACAGGGTGGTGGTGGGGGCTGTTCATGAGTGTCTGGCATCTTGTTGACATGCTGCTGACTTCCTCTGTCATACGACATAAGGTAGAGAAGCATGTGCTCCAAAAAAGAGAGAACAGACAAACCTGCAAAAAACTCAAAAGGTATAAATAAATGTGACAAAGACTGAAAGTAAGAGAAATCAGATTGCATTAATTTAAATATTTTAAAAAAATTATAACTTCAGAGCTGTAACATACTTTTTACCACTGCCTAAAATCTCTCATTTGAATAAGGTATCCAGGTTGTAGCTGTATTGGTCTAGAGGAAAAAGCAGTCGTGACTCATAGGAGAGATGATATCTTTTATTAGACCAACATGATGTTTGCCATTTTTTTTTTCTTTTTGCAAAAATCGTGTTGGTCTAATAAAAGATATCATTTCTACTATAAGTCCTAGTTGCTCATTTTAATAATGTACGTTAATTGTATTACCTTTCCTTTATGGGAGTGTCTGACACCCTTTATGTGAGCAAGGCTATCCATTCTTCTACTTGCTGCTTTTAGAGATGGATGGTAGTATGCCGTGGCCAAAAAAATAAGTATCCATTAACAATGATCATCCGTGCACTTAGAAATGATATTTCTGATGTGCTTCTCTCCTTTTCCTGGACACGGGTGGTTTACATTACTTGATTAGTAAAACAGCAGTAGAGTCGATGAGAGAAACCTAGTAGATAGACTATGCTGCATAAGTACAGACCTGAATGCTGAGAGTTGAACAAGTCCTGACACCAAAGCCATTAATTAACAATAAATAGAATATATTTTGCATATATTATAAAAGTGGGGGTGGGAGGGGGAGGCCAAATACTTCACTGATCCTGAATATGAAAGAGGTTTGAATATGCCAGCCTTTGTCATGTTGCAGTTTGAAGGGTATAGGATTAAATTACAATCCTCATATAATTTGTACATCTGGAAATGTGTTACAGTAATTAAATGCTAATAAAAAAGGAAGATTAAAAGGATAGCTTCCTTAAAGATTACTCTCAACTACCCAAGGTCAAAAGTAAATTATAAGTAATGCATTTGAGAAGTTGGATCATTCTGGCTGGATAAATGTCACAACTGAAACCAGAAGTAACTCAATTTTCTATATTTGAACATCTCATTATAGTCCATGCCATTGAAAGACATATTAGGTTCCAGAGAGGTGACACATAAGGTCTCCTGCTGGAAATCCAGCCTTTAATTATTTTATGGAGGTTAATGTGGCTATAGGAGTGTAGTAGCTTGGTCTTAACAGTGAATAATAGATTTCAATAGAAATGAGTTTAATGGAAAATTAATAAAGCAGTGAAGAATGGCTAGCATATAAAGGCTGGTGGTGAACACGGTGGGAAGAAGGTCCTGGAGATCAAGCTTTGTAGTTTTCCCAATATGTCACGTTGCTCCGCTGCTTTCCATGAGACTGCCATGGAGCAGAGTGAGATGCAACTAGCATTCGACAGAAAATCAAAAAGGTCAGTATTTAAAATGAAACCAAAGGCTTTGTGAAAGCACGTTCTGTTCTGCACCCTCAACAATATTTTTGTGGCTACGTCGCATCTTCCTCCCAACGAGGCAGTGCAAAAGATAGCTGGATTTCCTTCCACAAGAACTGTATGAGGATTGCTGGTAGCATCACCTAGGCTTGGGGGTCAATCAGGAGTCTGGGAAGTGAATAAAGCAGCAAACCAGGCCTGTTGTCCCATGGAAAGATACTGTCATCTATAACTGAAAGGCTCCAAGGCAGGAATGTGCGAGTGATAAGTAAGACCTATTCATGTTTTTCCACAGGAAGACAGGCATTGAAAAGCCTTCAGTAAAAATACCAAGCCATGCTACTTGCTCAGTAGAGATACCTTCCAACATCTAATCTGTGATGTGGTTTGGAGGGAACGTGGCCTAATGTCCTTGTCTCGGATTCAGGTGACAACTGGCAGTTTGGGGATCTGGGACGAGTCATTGGTGCAGATGCAGGTCTCGTGGTTGTTTTTCACTTCTGACAACACTTAGGTGGGTTGTGGCAAAGCAGTGTAAATAGTGATTTATATTAAGGTACTTGATGGGCTGGCCAGCAATAGCTTCATTTGGGGGTGGGAGCGAATCTGCAGAGTAGATGACCAGAGAAAGCTAAATCATGAGACATTCTAAACTTTCAGGACAGGACTAATTTTTGCTTGGAGTTCTTGCCTCCATTTGAGTTTTAAATGAAGGGAGAGCAAAAACAAAGATGGGATTATGCTCATCCACCCTCCCCCCGAAATGAAAATGCTCACGGAAAGAGTCCTAATTCAAACTGTTTGCATAGTTCTGCTTCCCAGATCTGAATATGACCATGAGTGAAATATTGCAACTTGATGAAGGAAGCTTAATTAGAAAGCATTTCTGGGCACAACTTTTTTTTATTTATTTAATTTTTAATTTATTTATTTATTATTTTAGAGTAAGAACTTTTTTTTCCCCTTTCTTTCAAACACAGTGCTGTTGATTTTTCTGCTTATGCACCATCATAGCTTTTAGCTTCCTGAGGAAAATTGAGAGCTTAGGGAATTGTATGCATGCTGTTATTTCTAATACGCTACTTTTGAATACAAAATAGGAAAGAGAACTTGTGCGTTGTGAGCATCAACATGATTTTTAATGGCGTGACGGCTTATTTTTCCAGCTAAAACATCCTTGCTAATTAGAACTCAAAATGATAAGACTAAAGTTTGAAGAGTATAGGGGAAAACTTGCCTCATTAGGGATGCTTCCTGTCGTCTGAAAACTAAGTAGACAGAGCCGTTCTTCGCTGGGTTCAGGAGTTTCATTAGAGTTGATAGTGAAGTAGTTCAGATAAAGCTTGGATATTTATCAACATGCTCCAAGTGCTCTGCACTGCTCCCAAGCAGCGACAAATACAGCTTAATTGACCTGTTTAGCCAGGTTTATGGCTGATTTCCATTCCAGATGTGACACCCAGGTCCTATAGATGAGGCTTGTCTTGAGCTACAGTAGAAAATGGGATATTCAATTATTTGTGAGGTTGCATCTGTCTGTGATGATTCCAGTCTGTTACTTAACACATAGGGCCTCATCCAACGTTCATGGAGGTCAGTGAGAGGTTTTTCATTAACTTTAATGGTTTTGTGATCCATTTCACATGCAGAAGCAGTTGGCAAGGAAGTACCTACCCAGTGTCCAGGAGGGCAACAAAGTGGTTGAGGGTGGGGTACATTCATTCCAGTCAAACAAACAGAAGGAAAATGTACCATCACCAACAGGAGATCAGAAGTACAGCTACCCCAGGCAGGTGGCCCACTCTCTTTGTGCTGTACTCTAGTTCTGACTATATATGGAGCCTAGATTGCCTATTTTTTTTTTAACAGTTCCCTCTCAGAAGAGCATATAGGTGGAACCATTGAACTCCGCATGATGGCATTTGCAGTAGATATGGCAAGAATAGGGCTCAGAAATAAAAATATCCGAGTGGCGTATTGATCCCATATTCCAGTTCCTTGTTTTTATTAGTCAGGTCTTGTCTATTAGGAAAAGCAACTATCAGATGAGGGCTGTAGCTCTAGGCTGCTGTCTTATACCCAGGCATGCTAATCCTGTTTTGTTTTATACTCAGTGGCTAGATACAGACATTAGACACAAACTGGTATAAGTGATCGGAAGCCAGTCTAAACCTGTAACAGAACAGAAGTTCAGCGTGCACAGACTGGTTTTAAAATGGCAGAACCTGGTCGAAGATGGACCTGGACGGGTGTAGTATCAAACTTTATCGATTTAGATTTACCTCAGTCTATCAAACTTCTGCACCAAAATCTCCTCCCAATTCAACTTAGGTTGCAGTCTGCCCGCATCCCAGGCACCATTGTGGGGGGCCCTCTTTTTCTTCCCTTCCCTCCCCCTCTCCCCACAGGGCAGTGCGCTAGCCTTGAATGCACTCATTTGCTCCCGCCAAGTGCTGGACCAGCCCTGCCCTGCCCTGCCCCTGGGCTGTTACAGCGATAACAGGATCCAGGATTGAGAATTATGCAGGGGTGATGGAGGAGGGGGAGCAGTGGCCCCCCACCCCACAGGCACCCCCAGCTGTGCTTGCTCAAGTCTGGGCGCACACAGTGGGGGTCTCTGCTCCCCCACCTCTCACCCCTCCACTGCTGCCCAGCTCAGCTGTTGCAGGCAGGCAGGAGCCAGGCCTGAGAGCTGCACGGGGCTGTCAGCAGAGCTGGGCAGCAGCAGTCAAGTGGAGTGGAGGCCTCTGCTGTGTTGGCCCAGCTGTGCCCCCCACCCCCCTCCCCGCCCACCCGACCTGAGCAGGCATAGCTGGCAGACACTGTCCCTCCTGCTGCCACTGACACCCGGCTGCTGGTAGGGGCAAGGCTGGGGAGAGATGCCGCTCTGGGAGGCCTGTAGGAATGCCCCCTGCCTTCTGGCCTCAGCCAGCTCAAACATCTGTGTGCCCATCCCACACTGAAGGGCGAACATCTGTTCCCTTTGCTCCCGATCCAATCTCTGCAGCTTAGAGCAACCTGAGTAGTTTGATTGATTCCACCTTGGGCTTTTTGAAGGTCTGCACCTAGCCACTTTGTGCTGCTATTTGTGATTGTGGAAGGTGCAGGGCAACAGCAAACTGTGCTCCCTGAGTTGCTCCTCTTGCTCCGATGTTTATAAATAGCAGAAAAATAAAACTACAGGACACCCCTGTGAATACAGTAGATCACTGTAAGGTGTAAGAACCTACCAATTTGATAACCGTGGGGCCAAGGCCCTGGATCAACATTTGTCCCCTTCAGCTTCACTAGCTAAGTCATTTTAATTGTAGACTCCCAGAATAGCAAGCTATTGGAATGTGTGAAATAATGCATTTTGGCATGAGGAGCATTTTGGTGTCAAACTGTCGGTTTATTTTTTTGAAATGATATTAAAATCAGCATTTGCAAAAGCTATGCGAACACTGTGATAAGTGCATATGCACACGGTGTAGTTCCTGACTAAGGCTTGGTTAACTGCTGTTACTTTTTGAAACTTTGGCATGGAAAACACTACTGCATATTCATACGTCTTAGGCTTAATTTTAGCCACCTAGAGACTTCATTGTGGGATGCTCATATAATTAGAAAACTTCTGGATGAAAGCTGTTTTAACTGCTCTATTATTTCTTTTCACTTAGGGAGTTGAAATTATCAGAATGCTTTCATTTGCGTGTGTGCTGGGATGTCTTTGCTCTATAAAATTACGCCCCAAAAGACAAGGAAATCAGTAAAAAATAATTCAGGCCCTGTTAATATAATAGCAAATCCCATTTTCCTAAATGAGGGTCTTGACCTGGCCTTAACATACAAGATGCTCTTAGATGCACCAGTAGTCTCAGCAAGGCAAGGAAAGTCTTTCCATCCATGGAGTTAAACATATCAGCAAGTTTTGTGAGATGAGGATAGAAGTTGAATGAACACATTCCATGTATCAGAACTCCAAAAAAGCAATTTTTGGTGGATGTCAAAATATTCCCTTGGGTATTCTGGTGTCAATTTAAAAATTAGATTTCTTTGTGATTGACTTCAGTCAATGATAAAGGCAAAATTCAGTGCGTGTTTCAGTGTTTGTGTTGATAAATAACCACTTAATTTACCTTGGCTACTGAAGGGTATTGAGCTGTATGTATAGTCTCTTAAGGCATTCAGTACTGTTGCATAATTTGTTCTCCTTTGGCATGTTAATTGTCATGGGGACAATGCTAAAAATAAGGACTAAAACATTATCTAAAACAAACAACCCTCCAAGCTTTATAATTTCCATGGATAACTGATTGTCCCTTTCTGCTGTTGGAATAGCATAAAATGGCCAGTGTAAATCAGGCAGGGTAGACTTGCACCTTGTCCCTGATTGCAACTAGAACCGAGCCCAGCTTGTAGGATTTCATGGGCTGGATTCCTTGTTGTCCTACACCACATGCACTCGTGCATATTAGTGTAAACTGGGCATAATTTACTACCAGTCTGAATTAGCAGAACTCTGTGCAATCTACTTTAGTGCAAAGTGAGAGCCATGGAGATCATAGCTCTGGTTATGAGTCTTTGCTGAAATGAGGAGGATAATGCTTTTTTTTTCTTGGAAATGTAAACATTTTTGCTACATAAAGTAAGCGTCTCCCCCATTGTAGAATTGTACATAATCAGTGTTTCTTACAATCAACTGATTTTTACAATTGCTTCTAGGTTCATCACTTTTCTTATGCTCGCTTTTGCCCTGATGTGAATTAAAAATGGTTGTGTTATAACCGTTATGAAAAATGCGGTTTATACTACCAATACTGACACAGTCTTAATTATAGAGCTGCCTTGCAGCATCATTTTCACAACTTGAAACCGAATTGCATTAACTGTGTGCTACCTGGCTGCACACGTGTTCTCGGTAAACGCCGCTGCAGCTGAAAAGCTTGTTTCGTGGCAGAAGTGGGGAGTTAAAGGTTTCTAAACTACAAGGAGACCACTTGGGCCTATGCAAGGCATTTGATCTGCACAGAGACTTATTTCTACTGTCTCAGGTTTCTGGGAAAAGAATAATTTGTACTTTCTACCCAAGTCATCTTCAGATTTGCAGCTCTTTCTTTATCAGCAGTGCTGTTACTCTATCAAGAGCTAGATATGGTCATGGATATAATGAGGATCTGTTGGAAAGAGTGCTGAAATCAATAGAAGACTTCTGAGTAAGTTATTCATCTCTCTGTGCCATGGTTCCCCCTATACATAAAATAAGGATAGGGTAAAATTTCGACCAGTAATCTGCATCCCGTTTTTAAGAGGTTCCTGAGAACAGGGGTCCTCCTGATATAAAACTGAATAAGAGGTGGAGAATGGACTCCCCTTGTCCCTTTCCAAACTAGATTTTCTCTCTTCTTCAAGCAAGAAGCGGCCATCCACTTGTTTCTAGGGGAGACGGGATTCTGAATGCTGATTTCACGATACAGGGACATTTTCTAGAGTAGGAGAGAAATAAGACCATTGCATACACAACACAAAGACAGACAAATGCATATAACACATAAGCTGGAATGTGCTTGATTTACTATATTTCAAAGCATAAATGGTACATATTCAAAGGAGGTCCAGCTCCCTTCATATAAACTGCATCATTGTTTTTTATTAAAATTAATATTTTCACTTGGGTTTTTGAGGATTTCTTTTTAATTAAATGTGAACAAATGCATCCTTGAGTAATGCAGTTTCAGGCACAACCCCAAAGCACTTAGAGCTATGTAATGTCTCTGAGCTTCACGTGTGGCTCCTGCCAACACTGAGGATGATGGTTTTATGCCTCCATTCAGGCGAGGCTTTCTCATCTAAATGCATGAAGCTAATTGGTGTCATGTGACTGCACATGTTCAAGAATGGAACATAACGACTGTAGGGAA
>NW_005841850.1:5512882-5528003 GCF_000455745.1 Alligator sinensis | reverse complement strand
TTAAGAACAAAAAATAAAGCACCATCCACCTTTCAGTGTACATCCACCATTGTTACACACTGGAACTACACTATCCACTATCCCAGAAGGAAAGTTACTTCACCTTTAATGCTAAATGACAGCACTAGAATGCTAGAGATGACTCCTGAGGAAAGTAATGAATAGCTTAATCTTTCTGTTTTATAGAGCTTAGACATGTAGATGAGACTTTTACCTTAAAAATGTTTTGCCTAAGAGACCAGTGTGCATACTGCATGTCAGCATGCCAAGCAGTCCTCTTCACACCCCGTCCCTGTCAGCTGCACTTGTTCAAAGGACTCTGTTCTCCTCAAGGCCATCTGTGATCCATTCCCCAGTTCTCACACTTGGCTGGTTTTTAATCTCTTAATTTTGGCTCCTCTCCGAATCTCCTTCCTGTAACGAAGCAGGTTCCTGACTCTTCAGAACTGTACGAGTCCTGGCTCACTTTTGAGACCAACTGGCTCACCAGACCCATCCTGATTCTCCCACGGAGAGGAGACCTGGTGGAGGCAGTAAACTTTGGACTTGGATATAAGACTCACCGGTAACAGAAGTTCACACTTCCCCAACCTTGTTAAGGGTATGTATAAGGCCCTCGCCAAACCTGAGGTCTGTCTTTATATTGGGGGCTGTATTGAAAGGGTGATATCATGGAGCTTTTTTCATCCTGTTACAGCAAATCCCCATTTCCTCCTGGTAGGACTTCTTACCTGTCTTGCTCAAACTTGGCAACACACTAAAGGCTGAAGAACTGGCTTCAGCGTGTGAACCAGAGAAACAAGGCCTGCCCACACCCCGCTAGATTGCAGTAATATCTCCTCCAGCATGTTTGTTGGTCCTATATTGTGATCAAAGCCCAAAGTGAGTCTTGAAGCAGGCCCACCATGCAACACTGCAACTTCTGACAAGTCAGCGGGTCAGCCCAAGCATGGATTTTTAAAGTAAGCCTTACAAAAGCTTTGTCTGTCCAGAGAAGAGTTTGCTGCACATGTATTTCTTTTCCTGCTGCTCCCCAACACAAATCATACAAACACAAGTCTATTTTGAGGTTGTAGGGTGGAGTGGACGGTGACTAAAAGGATTTAGGAGAAGGGGAGAGGGAAGACCTTTTCTAAGAAGAAAGCAACTAATTTTCATAAATGATCGGATAAAAATATTTAGCAGACTTTGTGGATTTTTTTTTTCTTACATAGATGTGAATTACCAAATTGAAATACTGCAAAATCTCAAGCTACTCTGGGCAGGTATTGCTAGTAGGCAGAAAGGATAAGAAGGAGGAACCCTTTTCCAGAATTAGCAGCGCACAACTGTTAAATTCTTAGCCATTTATATTGGGAAGGACACGCAGGCGGACACTAATAGCTTTTTGCCTTGGTTTATAACCCAATTTCCATCCTTCATTGCTTGCCTTTTGAAGCACTTAGTGCCCCTGAAGAACATCCAAGAGTGGAGAGAATTTGCATTCCTCAGCAGACTCCATGAGCATCTTTGCTTTTGCTGCTATAAAGCTCTGGTCTTTTTTTTTTTTTTTTTTTTTTTTTTTAATTTTAAGCACGGCTAAGTGCTGTTGGGATATCATCTTGGAACATACTCTCTCGGCAGCCCTGTGAAGTTTCTTCCTTTCAAGGCTTCATCCACTGTCAGGATGTACCTGTCGATAAGGTTTTTCATTTCCTGGGTGAATGGCTCAAAATCCTTCTGCCTAGCACCTGACCGCTTAAAATTCCCATCTCTGTTGTTTTCAACACACAGCAGCCGGTCCTCTGTCACGGTCGCATTTAGAAATTCCACCATTTCTTTCAGCTTGGGGATGAGGTTCTGTTTTAAGTCTTCGTAGTGAATGACAAGAAGATGTTTTCCATATTTTAACCAGTCTAAGACGTGAGAGGCCCACCATGATGCGTAGCTGTTTACAAAGTCTGGCCATTCTAAACATTGGGGAAAAGATGGGGGGAAAATTAGATGATTTTAGTCATACTACTACTATTTTCTCAAACTTTTTCCTCAAAGATGGGGAAAATAACGGTCCCACAGTATTAGCTCTAATTCAGGGGTGGCCAACCTGCGGCTCTGGAGCCACATGCAGCTCTTCAGAAGCTAATATATGTCTCCTTGAATCTTTGCACAAGCACACAGTGACCAGCTTCCAAATGGTCGCCGTGTGCTTGTGCAAAACCCACCAAACAGAAACTGGTCGCCGTGTGCTTGTGCAAAGATTCAAGGAGATGCATATTAACTTCTGAAGAGCCGCATGTGGCCCCAGTGCTGCAGGCTGCCCACCCCTGCTCTAATTTTTGACCCTACAAACTTCAGGGAGTGATTGGATCATCAGAGCTTTTCTTTTGCTTGAAACGGCAGTAAAAAAAACGGCCCTTTTGACCTTAATTTAAGGAATTCCCTCTTGTCACATACTTTTTGTGGTTGGTTAGTTTTAAATGAATAATCTTTTCATTGTAGGGGATGTATGGGTTTAGGGTGAATAGAGGCCATGTCAAAGATCCCTCCCCAAAAAGCCTGTGTGGCTTGCCAATCCCTAATTTATAATGCTTGGGATGCACAGGAGGCAAAGTCTGAAAATACCGGCGTATTCTGTGGGGACACGGGTGTTGTATAATTCAGTTCATCAGCCATGCACCAAAAAGGGAATGACATGCTCACATGCTCATTAAATCTTTTCATGTGGCCGATGAACACAGGTTTCACATGTACCCTGGTCTTTATTTACCTGTAGTACAGCAGCACCTATGACGCGCTTTAAAATATCCCCCAGAAAAGTCTCGGATTCTACCATATCCTTGAAACCTCACATTGATTTGTTCACAGCTGTTAACTACTGCAAGGGCAAATTGTCTGCGTAGCGCAGATGCTGAGGAAATGGGCTGAATACAAAGATGCTATGCCAAGAGAAATTCCCTCTGCCAAGGTGTAAAATGCCATGGTCTCTACTAGAGCTTTAGTGTTGCGGGAGTCCTGTGACAGGGCATGTTGCTTGCTGCTAAAGGATTGCTAAAATTCAGACCTGAGGGTTGTGGAGGCCTATCTCTGCTTAAGACCCAATTCAAACCGCAGCTCTCACTGACTTCATATCAGGCCTTCACCAGCAGCACCTTACATTTGTAGCTTGGTTGAAGCCTAGTGTAGATGCTGGTTAGCAACAGGTGGAAGGTTACCTTTGCTCTTCCAGTTCTGGTCTGTGGCGTATCCCAAGTGGCCGGCGTACTTCCGATTGAATTCTGCCATGAGAGATTTGTATGGGTTCCTTATCAACAAAATGGCAGAGTCGAACATTTCAATCTCTCGCTTGCCACTTTCGTGCGTCTTCACACAGATAGTCCTCCTGCTTCTCCAGTGATCTTTTTCTCCTTTGAAGCCTGTTTTTGTTTAAAACACGAGGTTACCAGATTTAAAACATGGCCAGGTTGTGCATTATAAAGCAGAATCTAGAATGGTACAAAATCTGGATGAAACTGAGGGATGATGCGGTTTTGTACCTAGGGCATCAGACTGAGACCCAGAAGGTTTGGACTCTGTTCCTGGCTTTTTTGATGACCAGCTGTTCATCTTATTATTTGATTCGCTGTCTGCCACAGTAATATCCTATGCCATATCAGGACCACCTTTCTGCTGCCTCAAAATTAATACCTAAACATACAAACATAGGGCGGAAAGGGACTTCAGGAGGTCATCTAGTCCAGTTCCTGCATCCCAGCCTAAGCCATCCTGGGAGTGAATTTATCTAAGTTGCACTTAAAAACTTGACAGCCCCTCTATCTGTTTATCTGCTCCAGCACCTAACTACCCTTGTAGTTAGAAGGTTATTCCTAATACCCAACCAAAAATTCCCTTGTTTTAGTTTAAGACTGATGTGACCAATTCTGTCCACTGTGGACAAAGAAAATATTATTGTCCATCCTCTTTATAACAATCCTTTTTGTATTTGACAACTATCATCCAGTTCCCCACTCCCAGTCTTTTCTAAACTAAAAAGCCCCAGTGCTGTGCATTTGTTCTTGAATTTCATCCTACTACTGTTGGATTATTTCACCAATTTATCAAGGTCCCTTTGAATCCTAATCCTGTGCTCCAGAGTATTTGTTACTCCAGTCATATTGGTGTCATCACCCTTGGGGAATCCTACTTGGGATGACCCAGGCATAGCTGTGCCACTGGTCTATTATGAGTGTTTCTCATACTTCTGGTCTTTGCTTGGTTGCCACATGGTGCTGGGGGGAATTTTCCTGTCTTGCTGTTGTCAGGCTTTCTTTGGTTGGGTTTTTTTTTAAACTTTGCTTGGAAACACTGGGTGCTGGCTGCGGCCAGGGCTGGGGATTTTGACGGATGTGTGCCAGTGCTCCCATTGGGGCTTAAATGCAGAGGTGCCTGGTGAAAAGGTCTTGCCCCTCCACTCTGATACAGGTCAATTGCCATATTTGTGGTCAGGAAAGAATTGTACCCAATGGGGTCAGATTGGTACAGATTGTGGGAGGTTTTACCTTCCTCTCATGCGGGGTGGGGGAAATGGGGTGGCTCTCTTCCTTGGATTTTCTGAGTGACTTTTAACAACCTTTGCAGCAGGAGGACATTGGTCATTGTGTCAGAGTTCTTGTAGGCTTGCTAATAGGTTAGCCAACAGATTTGTATAGGATGGTTTCAATAGGGATGATCCTGCATGAGGCAGGGGGTTGGACTAGATGACCTCTGGAAGTCCTTTCCAGCCCTACTTGTCTACAATTCTGATGCCTCCTCCCAGTTACACACTGAGGCATTGATGACTAATCTTTGAACATGATGATAAAACTAGATAAGCACTTGCCTTACATCTAGACTGTTTTTCTTTACCTTACCTGTGAGAGTGTCAAGGGAGGCAGTAACAACTTAAATGGGACTAAAGTGCCTAAGGCCAAGATTTTTTTTTTAAGAGCAAGTTGTGATCATTGTGCATCTGTTTCTGGGTAATCAGAGATGTCTTTTGGAAAGCCTGTTCTCTTTCCCCCGCTCCCCCAGCCTCAGAAAAAGGTTTACTGCTTTCTTCAAGGTTTCTCTAGCAGATACCCAAAATCATGAATCAGCTCTAGAAAATCTTACTGTACATCCTTTGGTGCCTTCAAATCTCATCCCCAAATTTAGCAAATGTTTTGCTAAAAATGTATTTTTATAGGCCAGATCTGAAGAAAGGACTAAAAAAGCTTGTGTGTGCGCGCATGCGAGGAAAAGCCAACAGTGATGAAAAAAAGACGGGTTAATTTCCATCATGGTTAGCATCAATCAAAGGGAAGTCTTGCTCTTGGAAGCTCATGCATCTCTGATTCAGTTAATCTACATCTCTACCTTGCCTTCTCCAGTGGTGGAAACAGTATGCTCACTTGAGAATCTATTTTTGATTTCACAAATCGGAGCGAGTATTCAGGAAAATACTCAAGAATCAGCGCTTTTTTTTTTTTTTTTTTTTTTGTATTCTATTCAACCAGTCTCTCTTTATGCTACATTGTGTGAGATTTAATTTTTATCAAGTATGTTTATGAGTAATGATAATCTTATTCACTCCAAACAAAAGTGTCAGAACAAGGCCACATACAAGAATTCATTTTTAATGGCAAGAATTTCTCCAAAACTGAAGCATACATGTGCTCTGGTCCCCTAGCTAGAGCGCTAAACAGGTGGGGTCTTCAGCCAGGAGGCACTACAAGGCTGCTTCCTGGGCTATTTCTGCTCATAGGTCAGCCCTCCAGAGGACAGTCTGTCCTCTTCCCTGCCTGGAAAGGAGGCGAGTCGTCAATAGGCAGCCCCCCAGGTTTTAAATCACCTTGTCTGCAGCCCAGATGGGCTGTCCTTGGGGTAATTTAAAGCCAGAGGCACAGAGAAGCAGGGCTAGGGACAGCTTTCCTCACCCTGGGTCCTGGCTTCCCAGCTTTTAAATCACTGCATGCACCACCCAGCTGAGCAGCCCACACAGCATTTAAAACCTGTGGGGTGGTGAACTGGGGTGAGGATAGCAGCCCTGGCCCTGGTTTCCAGCCCCTGGGGATTTGAAATCCTCACTTCCACTGCCCAGCGAGGTGTCAGGGGTGGCATTTGAAGCCCAGAAGCTGGCTTTGGGGACAACCTCCCCAAGCCTGATTCCTGATTGCTGGGCTTTGTAGTCCCTGCCCCACTGCCTAGCTGGATGGCAAGGGTGGTATCTGAAGCTTGGGACCAGGAGCTGGGTTTGGGGGTAGCCTCCCTTAGCCCAATTCCCAGTCCCCAAGTGATGCAGTACCCACCCCTGCTGCCCAGCTAGGTGGCTGGGACAGCAATGGAAAGCCATAGGGGCCAGCAGAGCCCCCCACCTCTTCCCTAAACCAGGAACTACCAAGTTTGGGGAAAAGGCAAGGAGTTGTGGGGCAAATCCCTCAGCACCTTCCCCAAACTTAGGCAGTCCTTGGTTTGGGCAAGAGTCAGGGAGCAGAAATTCTTTCACAAGACCTAGTTGAAACCTGGAAGATCTTCTGCCAGAAGAGGCACTTTTTTCCCTGGGAGAAATTCAGTGAATGCTTGTTGGCTTCTTATTTCTACCAGGAGAATGGTGTTTTTCCCAATAGAAATGTAATGCTTGTACATGGTCCAATAAGATTTGTGTATTAAAACTGACTTTTGTTGTTGCACCTCTCTGACAACAATACCTTTGTTATACAGGGTCCCATCAAAGTAATAGCTTCCAGTGTAGAATCCCGTGGCATGTTCTATTAGATGACGAGCCCACGTATTCCCAGCCCCAGGAAAACTTGACAGAGCAACAAACACTTTGGATTTGGTTGTCAGGAACTTCCTGTCTGTGCATCGGGTGTCTGTAAACACAAAATGTATTTCAGTGTTAGCATGGTGTCCTCTTAGTAATTTTACTGAGAGCTATTGATTACCTGGGTTGCTGCTTCATTTTCCCGTTTATAGCAGAGGATATTAATTTGAGTTCAGCAGTGATTCAGCTACTTCCAAAAATTAATTCAGCTTTAAGAGGCCGAAGAGATTATTCTTACTACAGGTTTTCATTGGCTTTGTGTTAAGCAACACTTTGTTAGAAGAACTGTGGCAAACTGTTGTACTTGCCAACAAGTTGAGGTAAAAGCTCCTTCATGATTGTTTGTTAACAGCTATTTGCCTGGCAGGCTGGCTCTTCACTGAAAGCCTGAAGGTGCCATTATCCCTGCAAATCAAAAGCTTTATAGGGAGTGCCTCCTTCTGAAATGAACTGGAATTCAGTTAAACCTCTTCTATGTGATTTTTAAAAGGGGCTGTGTTCGTTAAGCATGCAACTCGCATTTATTTCCAGTTAGCATTAAGCACCTAATTTCCATAGATGCCTTTGAGAATCCTAACCGTGGTATTTTAGACACCATTAGAAATTGAAATTGTAAGGTAACCATATGTCCTGGATTGGCTGGGACAGTCCCAGATTTCAGAAGCTGTCTCTGTGTCCATCACTGGAAAAAAATTGATATGAAAGTCCTGGATTGGTCAAAAAAGTTGATAGGAAAGTTCAGTTTTCTCTAGGGAGGCCAACCAATGAGCTGATCCCTGATCTGGACTCTGTTGGGCTGTGAGTGGAGTCTCTGGCCCAGTAGAGTGAGGGAAAAGGAACTGCAGGGTCATTGCCCAGCCCTGCTCCTAGGAGCTTTGGGTGGGTTGGGGCTGCGTGTGATTGATCTTCCCCACCCTGCTCTTGGGAGCTGGGGCGGGGGGAAGGTGTATGTACACATGCCATGCTGCACTGTCCTGTCCTGCCCGGCCCCACTCCACATCCCAGATTTCCTTCAAATTATTACGGTCACCCTAGTGATAAGAAATATACAGCAAGAAATGAGAACCAACTTTATCTTTAGTGAAAATTCAAAAAGAATGTGGAAAATGGATTTACATTTTTTGACTACTTTTCTATTTTTGAAGCACATTCTTATTAATGCCTGGGATCAAGCCAAGGCTATAAAGTGCTAGAATGCTATGAGGGTGTCTGCTCTTCTTTTATTTCCAGCCTAAGTGGAAGCAGGAAATGCTGGAAAGCTCATGGGGGAAAAAAAATTCTTCTGCTTAGATTCTACCTACAGCCTTTCCTTGAATCTGAGAGAGGGCCAAATCATCAGATGATGTAAGTAGGGATCTTCCATTGACTTAAAACTTCAACTGGTGCAAGTCATTGAAGCTTAAAGCAAGGGGCCTTGAGGGATTCATAAAAATCTAGGTAGAAGATGAGCCAAGAGACAGCAATTTTAGTAGCAATGAAAGCTAGGAAGGTCAGATTTTGGCAGTGATGAAGTGGTGGAGCTGATATGAGAAATTGGGGAGAGGGCAAATGAATGAAGAGTTAAATATACCAGAGATTGTGACGTGAGGGTATGAGTTTAGTGACTTTTCAGTGTGAACAGGGAGCTAAAGCAAAGGAGTGAATTGATGCGAGAGGGTAAGCATTTGGATTTTGGAGAGAATGAGTTTGAAGAGGCAGTTCATTGGTGCTATTTGCTTCTGTGAGTTTGGGACAGACAGAAGAAAGGGGCAGTGGATGAAACCATGAAATCGAAGCACACCGCTTGGAAAGAGATGGCTGAAATTTTCAATTGAACCAGTTAGTTTGGGTGCCTCGCTACTTAGGTACTCAGCCCAAGATGCCTTAAATGGGTCCCGATTTTTTTTTTTTCTTCAGACGGTAGGTTTTCAGTATTTTCTCAATAGCAAACCATTCTAAGGCTACTTAAATCAGGCACCTCCAACCACCTGTTCTCATCTACCTCTAAGGCTACTGTGTGTACAGGACCATGGACAGGACCCAGAGAAGCTGGTGAAGAGAGGGAAGGGAGGTGCTGAAGGGAATCGCCCACTAAAAACCAGAGAAATTGGAGCCCTTGGAACCACAATGAGGAAGGGAGAATAATGTCATCAGTAACTGTGCGGACATGACAAGGAAGAACAAGGTGGGAGAAAATGGCAAAGACCTTAAAGCATTTCAAAACCATACATTCAGGAAACGCTTTTCCTGGCACTGAAATGAAGCCATCGCTAAGACAGAAAACAGAAGCTTTTTTTCAGCAGCTCATGATAAAGCCACAAAACAGTTTGGCCAAGGGTAAAAAAATGGTCACCACGTGCTACGGAAACTACAAGGATAATTTAGAAAGAGGTAGGCAGAAATTTTCTGGCTAACCCCCTCTATGACCAGTTGGTATATATGAGCGTAGTTTTTATTGACTTCATGGATCTACACCCAGTAAGGAACTGACTGGTTACAGCTTTTACCTTGCACTGGAGTCTGGTAGACATGACAATAATTTTCCTCTCTTGGCACTTTGACTGTGCTGCTGATATTCTGCAGCCTACTACAGAACAGCCTGTCCATGCTGTCGTGAAGTGTGAAGTGTGTGGTGGGGTATCCGCAGTAGCATTCTGGCCCGCTGACGACTGCCAGGGGAAATTCCTATTGAGGGGGTGGGGGAAAAAATGGTTAGCTATGTAAATGCCACAACAGCAACAATCTTCAGAGAATGCTGTTAATGTAGGAGCAAACATACATCTTTGGAAGGGAACTAGAAGGAACGATTGCGTATTGTTTTTCACGTGGGCTTGGAGCTGGAGCCCATATCGTGCAGTGGCTTTTTTCTGAAACATGCACTTGTTGAAAATTTTCCACTGAAACATTTTCCAGTCCTGTTTGCTATAACATTTAAGGCCAGAAAGGACTATTGTGGTCGTCTGCTCTGACATTTTACAGAACCTAGGCCTTACAATTCCACCCAGTCACTTCTGCAGTAGAGGAAATTACCATATTTACTCAAATACAAGACATAGTCTTCCCTCCTCTTATAATTAATAAATACAAGACGTAGTTTTCCCTTATCTTATAATGCATACAAAGAAATCGCACTACATACAATGTCTAACATTAAGCTTCTGCCAAAAGCACCATGTGCTCAGCAATGGAAATCAACTATGAAGCTGATTAAATGGAGCCAACACTGAGCATGACTCTAAAACACATGGTCCACATAGGGCAGACATGCTGATGGGGAATTTTTTTTTTGTGGCCCTTAAAAACAATGGTCAGGTGTTTCCTCTGCATGGAACTGGCGCTAAGTCTGGAGTATTGCAATACCAGGCCAGTATTGGGAGGGCCTGAGCCAGCCCTGACACCTTCTTGGTGCTAAAAATGCTACGTGTGATCTTAGCCTGAAAGGCCAAGATGCTGATGAGAACCTAATTTTTTTTTTTAATAATATATTTCATGTTCCAAGTCAAATGAGCTAAATCAGTTCCAAATCATACTGACTGAGTAGAATACAATTGTCAAAAACTGTATAGATTGAGTAGAAAGAACTCAATCATTCTAAACACCATGTGTGGTGCTATAACCAGCAAGCATCCTCCATCTCAGACTCTCATCCTGGGATTTCAGATACTCACAAATCCATTGGGAGGCATCCTACATGCAGGCCCAAGCCCACAGGACTCAGGATTCAGATGCCTCTACTAGGCTCCAGCAGCGGGGAGGGACCACAAGGATAGATTAGTGCAGCCCATCTGAATAAGCCACATGGTAGTGCCTGTTTAAGCACAGTCCCCCTCGCTGCTGATTTGTTTTCCAACCATGGTGAGCCACAAAATTGCACACAGTTCACCCATAATCCCCCTGTTGGCCCTTTGCTCAGCTTGGCCCATAGAATTAGAAGGGCCTCAGCCTCATTGAGGTGAAGCCGAACCAAGTTGACGTGCGCCTTATCTGCATATACATTTTTGGAGAATCCCAGGACTTGACAAGAGCACCCAATTCCAGTTGTGAGTGGGGGCTAATTAGCACATGCATCCTTAGTAGGGGGTAACTGGATTGCGCACACCTACTAAGAAGTACTGAGCTGTGAGGTCACCATGGCTTGCCATGCTGCTGACTCTGGTGGGACCCAGCTCAGTGAACTATGTAGTAAATCACGAACCTTTGGCTTTGGCCCAATATCATGCGTAGTTTCTACTACATACATGTAAGTGCCAAAGTGCTGCTCAAAAGTGTCGTTTTGGAGTACCTGTGTGAGAATTTGCAGCAGTTTCAAAAAAAGTAACATGCATCAATTGTGGGTAAGCTAAGTGCATGGGTAGCATATGCACATTGCTATAGCCACGTTACATTTCAAGGACTGTGTTTTCAGATTTGCTCCTCACTTCCACCTGCTTAGGGAGAGCAGGGTTTGACAGTAAAGAGAGGGGGAATGGGCTGCCAGGGGAAAAAAACTTGGGGGGAAGCAGAAAGTAAAGACCCCCAGATCTATTTTCCCCTGCTATAGCAGTGGGAGGGGGAAAAAATCAAGGTAAACCTCCAATAATTAGATTCTGTACCTGAGAAATTATAACAATTTATGAATTTTCCATACATAGAATTCAATTTTGGGCGGGGGGGGTTGTCTTCTATTCAAGTAAATAAGGTATTCTTTGTAGAAGTCAACAACCCTAATCGCAATAACTTGATACTGAAATACAACATGCAGCTTTTAGAAAGGCATCCACCTGTGGCATTTTTAAAGCCAATCTCACATCATCAGTTGATACAAAGCATCATGGCTCGGGTTAATGTTAATGCAGCCTGTGTGGAAGAAGCCTTGGACTGCAAGAATTCCATTTTCAGGAAAAAGGATTGGGGGAAAGCAGGGGGACCAGATTAAGTGCTAAAGCTACTTACAGGAACAATCCAAGACCACAAAGAAGGAACCTTTCATAGTCTGATTCATTCTCACATTGGAGAACAACAGTGTTTTCCAAGAGGTGTTTTGCATATCTTTTGGGAAGGAGTCCCCAAGGCTGCTGCATAATAAGCAGTCATTTAAATACAAAACCGAGCAGTTTGGTGCAGAATATTGGGCGCGTTTCTTGATGTTGCCTTTTTAACAATCCTTAAAAGAATCAAAGTAACAGCCCACGTGAGCTACTGCCAGGGATTGCAGAACCAGTGTGGGGGGGTCTGCAGTACCATAGGCACAACAATATTCCTGGTGTTACAGGGATATGATAAGGATAATGGAGGACAGTGCTTTGTCCCTGTATACTCATCCTAATCATAATAACCTCTTGGTTTTTTCCAGGTGCATGCAGTGTTTGCTTTTATGGTGCCTGGTACCTAGATATGGGAACCACACTTGAAATGGGGCCTCCTTATGCTGTGGTTTTAGTGCATCCCTGAACTTTAGTTTAGCCCAGAATGAAACAAGTCTAACTTGTCCTGGCTTAGCTTCAGCTACCCCGGGGTAACTGTGGGAAGAGAAACAGTTCACATCATCTGTTCTGCTTCTGACAGCTTGTAAAAATGTCCATTTCTTACGCTTGGCTGGGTGAGATTAGAATTGGGTCTTGCGTATCATCAAAAAGGATCCTTTTCTTATTTTAGATTTAAAAATAATAGTTTGAATTTGATTAAAAATTAAAATCAAAGTTGACTTTTCCTTATGCTCTCCCACTGCTCAGATAATTGCATTTAACTTGCTAAACAAAAATGGAACAAGACCAACTCACTTCACTGCACAGAGCCAGTGATGTTTAACTGTGGGCAGCTTAAATGTTATAATCTTTCAGAACAATGTATTTAGGACAATATAATCCCTAAAACGATACATATATTTTTTTTCTGACCATTTTTGGAATTGTCCATGTCAAAAAAAACAAACAAACCCACAACTTGAAAATGTCAGAGTATTTATAAACATTTTTGGGATGTGATGTTTTAATGTTTGTATTTTCCATGAAACAATTTAAATATTTTTAAATGTTCTTCTCTTACCTGAAAAAGATTAAAAAAAAAAAAGAAAAAAAATGATGATTGAGGCATTGTAGTTCATGTTGAATATTTTTCCAACCTAAAACAATGTTTTTTTTAAGTGTTAACAAACTGAACACTCAATTATTCATGGATAACTATTTGCATGGAATTGTGTGGGTGTGGGAGGTGTGTGCACATATGGGAGAAGCTAAATGGCAATAACAGAGGGTTTGGAAGAAGCTAAGAGGGTTGGTGGAGCATACACAGGGCTGAATTCCACCAGTTCTGTTGCAGTGGCTTGCTAAGCTGCCATGATCTTAACATTTTTAAAAAAGGCCTTTAAAAATCTTCTTGAGTCTAGAAGCGCGTGACAAGACTGCCGAGTGGTTTATCTCTCGCTCTCCCCCATGTGCTCATCCTCTGATAAGGAGTCAAATACAACATGTGCGCCATCTGTGCCCAAACAACCAACATTTGCTTACTGAGTACGATATGAGATTGTCAAAAAGTATTTACAGATTTGATCCAAGGGCAAAATTGTCCTGCTTCTATCTGCACAGAGAGGGTCCTCCCCCTACTTTGCTACATATCAGTGTTTTTCTGCTGGTAAATTCATAAACTTCCTCTCCCCCCATGTTCAAACTGGAATAAAATATCGCCATTTTCTGAGTAATGCAGCTCTAGAAAAACCTGACTCTGAGACGGGTCCATTTGTAGGCAGACCTAGTAAAGAAACTTGATTCTCTGTTGCCTTGCCTCATGTGCAACCCCATTTTTACCAATGTGTGAAATGCTTGTATTATGAGCTTCATACTGTTTTACAGCCTCGTGGCCTTGTAAGTGACCACGCCAGGTTCAGGGGAGTAAAAAATGAGGCTGTGTTTAAGCCATGAGATGTCTGCTTCAGATCTCACTTAGACCAATTTTGTAGTGATGTGGCTCCACAGACTTCCATAGTGATTTCTCTTCATTGCTGGGTGTTGGTATTTTGTGACATAGCCTGAAGTCTTGCCCGTTCTATGCTGGGTTCTTGCCTCCGCAAAGAAGGTATAGAAATCATGAGATAATCGAAGGCATGCCTGTACTTGCTTTGCTTATCAGACAGTAGGCCTGTGCCAAGTTTTGGTCCCTGATTTGATCTGGCCTGATTTGGTGGCTGAATCTATGAATCCAACTTGAATCGAAGGAACCTTTAATCCCTCCGAACCGAATCGGAACCCTCCAAACTGATTTGGAAAGAATCGACGATTCAGACAAAGACACAGCTTTAAATGTTTTTTCTACATACCTCTAGGTACCAGGTGGCTCGTGAATGCTGTGATGTTGGGGCGCATGGGGTGTCCCACAGGAGCATGGGTGGGGGCTCCCCAGTGCACTCGGCAGCAGACCCAGAAGTGGACCAGAAACACTTCCGGTCCACTTCTGGGCCTGCTGGAGAGTGTGCTGCCCCCCGGCTCAGTTACTGTTGCCTCCTGGGTTTGGGGAAGCACCAGGGGGGAGGGGGGAGGCCCTGCATGCTCCCCGGAAGACCTGGAAGTGAACTGGAAGAATTTCCAGTCCGCTTCCTGATTTAGCGCCGAACATGCAGGGGCCCTTCCCCCCTGCACTCCTGTGGGACACTCCATCTGCCCCAACATTGCAGCGTTCGCAAGCCACTGGTACCTCGAAGTATGTAGAAAAAACTTTTAAAGCTGTGTCTATGTCCGAATCGCTGATTCTCCGAATCGGCATCAAATCTTCAGATTCAGATTCGGCCGAATCGAATCAAGGACAGCGATCTGAATCAACGAATCAAATCACTGTCCCTGATTTGGGTTGAATCTGAATCAAATAGGGCCCACTTTGCACAACCCTACTAGACAGGCAGGCTGAATTGGGAAAATGAGCATACGTGTTTATTAGAGACTTTAAACCCACGATGGGGAAGAGAAGGGTAAAAACTGTTTAGTCAAACCTTAGATCCAAACCAAGATGCAGGGAGAAGCCATTCTCAAGTTTTGTTTTAATGAAATGTCCTTTCTGGGCTAGGGCCTGTGGTTGAGGGGGAAGTTATGCATTCTCTTTATGCATGTGTATAAATTAACTAACAAGCAGAATGGCTATAGAAGGTTCTATGCTCCTACCCGGAGTATCCTATTCTAAGCAAGCACTGGTGCTTCTACTATATGAAATGGAGAATACATCCCCCATCATCTTTGTTCTTTTCCTTAGAGAAGCTGCTGGGGATAAAGCATTTTGTCTCTTGGTGACCTTCAGTAGCTGCTTCACTAGGATTCATAGATGTTAGGGTCGGAAGGGACCTCAGTAGATCATTGAGTCCGACCCCCTGCATAGGCAGGAAAG
>NW_005841850.1:5507154-5512680 GCF_000455745.1 Alligator sinensis | reverse complement strand
TAGGGCTTGGCCTGCAAGCCCTTAACCATACGAATGGCCCTTCTCTGAACCCTCTCCAGGTTATCCGCCTCCCTCTTGAAGTGCGGCGCCCAGAATTGCACGCAGTACTCCAACTGCGGTCTGACCAGCGCCCAATAGAGGGGCAGTATCACCTCCTTGGCTCTGTTTGTCATGCACCTGCTGATGCACGATAAAGTGCGGTTAGCTTTTCTGATGACTTCATCACACTGACGACTCACATTCATCTTGGAGTCCACTAGGACTCCAAGATCTCTTTCCACTTCTGTGCTACCAAGCAGGTCACTTCCTAGGCAGTAGGTGTGCTGGACATTTTTCCTCCCTAGGTGCAGCACTTTGCATTTCTCCTTGTTAATTTGCATTCTATTGTTTTCTGCCCATTTGTCCAACTTGTCCAGGTCTGCCTGTAGTTGTTCCCTGCCCTCCGGTGTGTCCACTTCTTCCCACAGTTTTGTATCATCCGCAAACTTGGACAGAGTACACTTCACTCCCTTGTCCAAGTCACTGATGAAGACATTGAAGAGTATCGGTCCAAGGACCGAGCCCTGTGGGACCCCACTGCCCACGTCCTTCCAGGTCAATACCGACCATTCCACCACCACTGTCTGGGTTTGACCCTCTAGCCAGTTCGCCACCCACTGGACTGTGTAATCATCCAAGTCACAACTTCTTAACTTGTTCACCAGTATGGGGTGGGATACCGTATCGAAGGCCTTCCTGAAGTCTAAGTAGATGATGTCAACCCCTACTCCTGCGTTCAGGTGTTTTGTAACCTGGTCGTAAAAAGAGACTAGATGTGGAGGTAGGAGACGTGATGCTGGAATGCAGATGCCCATGCTCTCTCAACCTGGGTGCGAAGTTAACATGAATGCCTGTTTTTTTGTGCGTAGATTTTAGCCTGTTGTGAAAGATATTCCTAATAAGCCTGGAACTGGGTTTCACTCGCTCCTGATTTGTACAGTTGGCTGGCCTGTCCCATAGAAAAGTGGGGAAAAACCTGTCAAGCCAGTCTATTACCATAGTTCAGGAAATGCTTCCCCAACCATATAAAATGTCAGCTGCCTTGCTCTCTCTGAGGGTATATTTTAGTCACCAATTTAGGCTTAGCATGCAGAGTGCATTTTTCATTAAAGTGTCAAATCTTTGCACAATTTGCCAATCGCAAAGAGAAGCAAAGATGGTAACTGAGTTCCTTCCCCCATTCCTTTGATGCCATTGACATTTAATATGATGGCAATTTTTAAATCAGAAGAAGATGATCTCCCCTTCAATTGTTTGAACTGCTTTGTTTCATCAAGTATATTAAACTGTCAAATCTTTGTACATTTGCAAATGACTGGAGGATTTCAGATAGTGTTGCTTTATTTACAGCATTAAGGTTTCAGCAACATGACTTGATTCTGAAAATGTAGGGCAATTTTCAATCCAGTAGGAAATTTCTAAGAAACTATTTCCATAGAAATTAAATATATATGCATCTTTTTTCTGGCTTAAACACATGTTGGGGAGAGAGAAGGGAGGGAGGGGGAAGAATCTGGCTTTATCCATTAAAAATTATCAGCAAATATGCTGCAACTTGGTGTGCACATGACAGTAGTTCTGGGAAACGCACCAGGTGGCCAGGGCCAGGTATAAAGCCTTGATTATTCAGGTTTAGTGCATAGTTTATGCAGGAAATAAAATGATTGCAAAATAATGTATTCAACTTTGACTTTCAGGGTTTCATCAACAAATACAATCCAGCCACATTCTGGCACACTCGCTCATCTTGTGCAGTAACATAGGCCCAGTCCAGCAAAATACTTAATCGCATGCACAACTTGAAGCAGAAGAGCATTCCCACTAAAATTCAATGGGCTTCATTCTCCACTGCCTTATTACAGCTCCAGGTCAGCAAATCAACTCTGAAATAAATCAGTGGGATTACTTGTTTGAAGCCAGGCATGCATTTAAGTGATTTTGATGGATCAGGCCTTTCCATCTGTATCATGCTACTAAAATGAATGGGACTTCTTGAGATATGTTGGGAATAAAATCTTGCCTCTGTTCAAGTTAATGGTAGCAAAGAACAAGTTCTGCCATTCAACTTGGTGAAAAGTGGCACAAGCAAACACTTGGGGCATTTGTACACGTGCTCGGGGGGGGGCAACTTTTTTATTAGAGTGGCTTGAAGAGCTTCTCTAATTTAAAGTGCCCAGAGTGTCACATACATCAGCTGAAAAATGGTGAATGAGGTTTCGTTAAAGGGCCCCTGCCTCCACTTTTCAGCATGGGGATGCTGATGCACATGATGCTGGAGTCTACTGGAGTGCAGTAATGACTATGCTCCAGCAGACTTGATTAATCGAGTCTACTCCAACACGATGTAATAACAGCGCATTGGAGCAGCCTCACTGCACGTCTGTAGGTGCCCCTAGTGCTCAGCTCCTGCAGACTCGGGCTTCAGTTTGCTCAGTTTTAACAAATATGTTTGCATATATGAAATCCTCTGAGGCTATCCACATGGATACAACAACTAGCTTGTGCAAATATGTGTAGGATCAAAGCTCAAAAACGCTTGTTACCCCTGTGATTAGCTCTTACGTACACCAATAGATTCAGTGATATTGGTGTGAGTAAACGCTTATGAGGAGGCTGTAACATGGGCTAGATACATTGTTGTTTGCTTTTTTACATCATATTCTTCAACATTTCCGTACCTGCATCCCAATTCAATGCTGTGGAGCTTTTTCTTTTATTATAACCCATTCAAACAATGAGAGATCACTATTTAAAAAACACCCAATTAATTTGACTCTGAATTAATAGTAGGCCTATGGTATAGCTTACTGTAAACCAGAGACAGCTGAATCTGTCCCAAAGCTACAGAGAAATTCATGAACAGAAGCAGTACTAATCTTGGAAAGAAGTTAGTCTCTCAAGTGAAAATGATGGATATGTCTTGTTTAGAGAATAAGCATGCTCATTTTGCAAAGAAGTTAGACATCATTTATCAGGCTTCTGTCAACCTGACTTGTTCTAAGTGGGAAGGGAACAAGGAACATACCTTTGAAATTAATCCATCCCCAGAAATAATAATAATATTAATAAAAAGTTTCTTCTAAGTTGTAAACACTTTGGGTCAGAGGACTAGCTTATCATCTTAAATGATTGTGCTGTGTGTAGCACAGTGATGCCCTGACCCTGCATTAGTTTTTGACTGCTAAGGGAATACAAATGAAGCTGCTGGAAGCACGATGACTTATTCCAGTTAAGCATCTCATCCGGTTGTTGGGACACTCAGTTAGGACACCTTCCAGCTCAAGTCAATGGAAAGATTTCCACCTGCCTTGGTGGGAGTTGAATACTTTTCCATTCATTATGTAACCTATTCATGTATTAGCTATATCTTGAATCTGAATGAAAGGGTCCACTTTTCAAGTCTGGTACACACTTGAGAAACAGCAAGCGGCATCTCAGAGCCAGTCATTGCCAGGTTTGCAGACTGATTTTTGCTGTTCGCCTACGAAGATGATAAGCCCTTCTGGTCAGGACTTGGCAGATTTTCTCGGTAACACTGATGCTACCGTATGTTCTTGCATATAACCTCTGAATACAATATTGCTTCATTTTGAAAGACAAAATGAAGAAAAAGATGTTTCCAGAGTTGTTATGACTACATAGAGCAAGGACAGAGCCCTTCACCTAACCGCACCCACTCCTCTGCTTAACTAAAGCTGAAATCCTAGCTGTTCCTGAAGATTGGTCCCCATGGGTATATCTGTGATTTTAAAAAGAGTCTCCAGGGCTGTGAAATAGAGGGGGAGACCAGAACCGGCAAACAGGCAGCAAAAATGTTGTAAGAAAGGTTATCTTGATCAGTGGAAAAACACATTACTAAGGAGAGGTAATTGCTAACACACATGAAGTGATGAACTATGAGCTATTCAGTCATTTGATTCCCTCAGCTGCCTGAATAGTAGTGCCACAGCTGCTGCACTGTGCAGCAGGAATCAAAGCAGAGTACTTCTATACCTGGCAGAAAATCAATTCCCCTGCTTAATACATGCACCCCAATTTGGGGGGGAAAACTTTGTGTTTGTGAGAAAAGGCAATATTCATATACATCAGTTGATTTGTAAACAGGTCAGTTATTTAAGATACGAAATGAAATGAGCCATCGTGTGTTGATTTTAATACCAAGTTGGCTTGTGAGAAAATATGTATGGAAGTGATGGCTCATGGCCAAGTTATTTGGCACTGAAATATTCATGACACTATGTTACTGGGTGATAATGTGCTGCTATTGTCATTGTTGTGTTAATAAATAAATTGATAATTAGGGTACTTAGCATGTTTTATCTAAAGTTGCTCCGTCAAAGTTGTATCTAAATGCTTCCAAAGGTAGGCTCTAACATTTTGCATACTTAATGTACTTTATAAGGATGACAAACAAGTTCTATATTAATTAATTCTGCCTCTCATTTGCACATTACCAGGCTGTTTATGTACCTGTCTAACTTTAGGCATTCAGGTAGTCTTGCTGAAAGGCTACTGACCTAACCAAAATACCCATTAAATTAATGGGACAAGTCTTTTAAAAGTAATGGGCTGTGTTCTCAAAGGGTGTAAAATGGCAGCGCTCCATTGACTTCAACAGGAGCTGCTTCACTGAGTTTAATGCAAGCTGCATTGATTTGTACCAGCTGAGAATCTGGCCATATTATTTTTCAAGCAGCAACAGCCATTATAAGGAAAAGTTAAAATACTGTGCGAGGTTTAATTTTGAGAAATACATTTGAAGCTCAAAACCATCTTTTCTGTGCATATTCCATGCTCCCATTCTGGGATGTGTTTGTCTGTGATCAGATATTCTCCTTAATTTACATTTAATTTATTTTTCATCACTTCAGTAGTAGTAGTAGTAGTAGTGTTAGTATTATTAGTAGTATTATTTTGCCCCTGTGCAGTTTTTCCCAATTAAAGGGAAGAGTGTTAAACTATCTGTCTTCCACAAAGCTAAGTGTTTTAGCCAAACCCGGCTAAAACAGGGTCCCTCCCATTTCCCCCCAACTGCTGCCCCTTACAAGTGTCCAAAGAAAGTGAGCACAAAAAACTGAACTGCCCAAAGAAAAACAAATATAGCACCAGGAAACTAGGGCTCCATGGTGCTAGACACTCTACAAAAGCATAGTAAAATGCAAGCCCCTTTCCAGAAGATTTACAAACTAAGTAATTCTTTCAGAAGTCATTGAAAAATGCAAATGAAGATAATAGCAAAGGTGTCCCCACCCCCACTCCCCTCTGCATTATTCACTGAATCCTAATATCATTGAGCTTTCTCCATTCACACTAACTGAACCATGAAGAAAATGCTGCTGCTACTACATCGGCATTTGAGAACAGAAGAAAAGCCAGCCAGGAGGGTGCGGGGAAGGCGGGAGTCAAACTTGTGAAAGTGTAGTGCTGTTGTTTATGGTGTCAAGAAGCGTTTGGCTTGAAGGTAAAAAGCACTATTACCCCCCCCCC
>NW_005841850.1:5502052-5506851 GCF_000455745.1 Alligator sinensis | reverse complement strand
GGGAAAGAGATAAATGGAATTAACTTCCCTCTTCTTTATTGTCTGTACAAACATTAAGCAAAGATATTGTGCCTTGTTTTGTTTTCTGCCTCTTCCTTTACGACTAACAGTGAATTATGGCAACCCCTTTTTCTAGCTCAGATAAATAGGCCAGCCTGCTGGGGCAGACAGGAGGGGAGGGTCGGGGATGAGAGACGGTGCATCCTCCCTAAACCAGGCTAACTTTGCCCAATTAAGTGGAGCATTACCCCCAAAGCTGTCACCCATCTGTCCATTTCCATCCTGCTAAAGGCAAACAGATTATCACCCGCTTCCCCACTGCCTCTCCATGGTAATGTAAGAGCCACTTCATGTATAAGCTACTCCAGGATAGCTGCACATCTGTTTTGTCCCCTGATCCTTCTGTGATTTATATCAGTATATGAACCAGTGTAAATTATGTGTGCATTTGTCTGTGATCACAGGTTCAAGTTCCTTTCCATTGTTAAGCAATAAGTCAGTAGCAGAGCTGAGAAGAGAATCTCACAGTGCTGATGGCCAGTTTCCTGCCGGGTCCCAGGCATTCAGTATAAGGTACTAAACATATGAATCCAACAGCTGTGATGGTTAACCAACACAGCAATTCTTCAATAGTGTTTTGCAACTGCTGTACTGAGGAGGTGGCAAACAGGATATCTTGTCTGGAAAAAAAACTTCCCACTCTGCGTCATGGGAGAAAAGGCAGTAACATTACTCTACCTAGTAATTATGAAGATTTGTTTTTCATGCCTTAATAGTTTTAATCAATTTTGTGTTAGTAGAAGACAAAGTAATTGAATGTTTGGTTTAGTGTGTGCAGCTGGAGTGTGGATTTAGGCTAAATCTGACCACAAAGTGAACCTTGCTCTGCACAAAGATGAACCCCCCACCTGGGAAATAAAACCACCAGCTCCTCTAAGCAGAAAGGGGCTAGGATCAAATACTCCACTCCATTGAGCTAGTTTAAGTTTGTTCAAGTCAATGAAGTGAATTACACTGCCTTCGACCTGTTATTGAAGACTCAGGCCCTGTGTGTTCAGTCCACAAGCCAGTAAATACGTGACAACCCTTTTGTCACTGCCGTGTACCCTGCAAAGTCACTTTTCATAGTAGAAGAGGCACCAAAGCATGTGTAAGTAGGTGTCTCCATCCTGTATCTGGAACTATCCCTTTGAAGCATAGCCAGCCTGCTTATTCCTACTGTGTGTTCACCAAATCCCCCTAAACGAGATCATATCACTGCCTTGGAGCAGCACTGAGCATGTGTCCAGCCCCACATTGTTTATTGCCCCTAAGATGGTTTTTTGCCGCATTTCTATGAGCAGGGCATACTTCTCAATTAGCATGCCCAGGGAAGGCTCAGAAGCAGCATAGGCAGGCCCCAAGTCAAAATCGCTAGCCAGGGTTTGTCTACCTGTACGAGTTGTATCAGTTTAATTGGACCATTAGAATAAAAGCAGCGCAAGCTCCTGGCATGAGCTCTGTTATGTTGGGGTGGAGGTGCGATGCCAGGAGAGCTTGTCTCCATATGGAACGGGGAGTAGACCTACACCAGTAGAAAGGCGTTTGATCCTGGTATAACTGCATCCGCATTTAACCTGCACTATTTGGTTTTATGTTTTGTTTTGTTTTTTTTTAACATAAAATGATTAGATTAGACCCCTTAACCAATTCACTTTTATTGCCACCACAATTACATGTAGGTACATCAGTAGCAAAACCTACTTCTCATTTACGTTATGGCTGCTTTACACTCTAGCATTGTAAAGGCGCCCCAGAGTAAATTTAAACACAATTTGCCTCCACTTTTAGATTTCTGTATGTTGCCAGGGCAATATAATGGGGCCTAAGTGTAAATGGCAATCAGGCTCTTTGGATTCACTTGAGCAGGAGTAAAAATGATTATGCAAGTACAGGACTGTAGAGAATTGCTCCGCATAGGTGTTGATGTAGCAAAGTCAAACAGGGCCCTAAGACTGCTATTCAGGTAAGCTGGAAGAAATTTAATTGAAGGCAATGGAGGTACAGCTTGGGAAAACTGAGAATTTAAGTCAAATCACCGATGTTGCTTTGGACACACTGGATTTGACACTCCAAAGCCTTTCCCTTCAAATAGTGTTGGCACATGTGCAAAGTGGGTATGAAAAGCTACTAAATACAAATTCTTCATCTGTACAGGTCGCTTTTTCTTTTACATACGTTTGTCCAACCTAAACTCTCATCCGATGTAAATTTTTGCATTAGTTGAAGGCTTGGCCCCCAGCGCCTGATTCTGTTTACTCTGCACTATTTTTTTTCTTTACACTAATTTCAAGGATTTTAACAGCGTTGTTTCCAATTGATACTGATGTACAAATGGGATCAGAGTCGGGGCTATGAGTTACAGCAGTGCTGAGTGGCGTATATGAGACATGTTGCCTTTAGTCAGCACGTGCCTTTTGAAGCCGAGTCTTGAATCTCTGAGAGCTTAGGAATCCCCAGTGGCATCAAATTTGGGGGTGCGCCTATTTGTAACGTGATGCACAATACTGACTTTTTTGTGGTCCATTGGATGGCTGCTTAGAACGACTTCCCTATGCATCATATTCCGATATCTTCCCACGTCTGCCACCCTTGCCCAGTAATAATTGGAGCAGGTATACCACTGGGTGTTTACTTTGAAGAGTTCTGTCCTTTGGAAACACGGCTCCAAAGGCACTAACCCTGTCTATTCACGTCATAAATTTAGAAAGGAAAAAGTAAAAACCAGAATAAAGGATGTGAAATGAGAACTGTTCTTACTTTCTTGGAGCAAAATTCAGAGCACATCTCCACCGTCAAATTGGACTGTATCAAAGAGGCTGGAAAGGTGTCTGTTAAATTTTCTGGAGCTTTAAAACATCCGCGATAGATAACATTCCTCCCTGCAGGGATATGAAATAGGTTTCTCTTGAGAAAACAGAGCCCATAGTTGCCTGCCGCTATCACAAAGAACAATATTAGTTTCGGATCCTAAAGGAAAAAAATTATATATATATATTCAGCACAGTTTAGAAATAAGAGAAACGCAGATATACACTAGGAAAATGTGTTGCAAAATCCTGCTGTACTGAAAAGAAACACATGCCTTTTAGCTCTGTACTAACTATTGAAAGTAGGGCTGCGGAGAGGAGTTTAATTTAAATTCCACCAGTGGAGGGCATTGCTATTGTTTGCAAGCCCCGGTTTGCTTTTGAAGATATTTTTTTTTTTCTTTGAGCGGCTTAAAAGCCTTGATAAAAATCTACAAAGCTTCCCATGATCCAGACCAGGAGAAAAAAAAGCAGACTTTAAATGAGTTCAGAAGCCCCCTGTGGGGGCCTACCTTTCTGCACATCTGTTCAGTAGCTAACATGTGTGCCCCCCTCCACATTCCCATTCATATTCTTTTCAGCGCAGGGGAGCTGACTACAGCTTCTCAGATCAAAACTAGGCTTTTTTTTTTTTTTTTAAATAAGTTCTTCATGGAGAGGGCAAGCTCTTTCCTTGGGTGCCAGATACTGATCTTATTAACCCCAGGAATTGTAGAGTGGCAGCTGTGTAGCTGAGGTGAGAAATAGGATCTCGGTCTAGCTGGAGTTACAATGCAGGGTTTCCTCACGCTTGATACACAGGCATAAATTCCCCCCTTGTGGAATTGATGCAGATGTATTATTTTTCCTTGAATGATGGTGATGAATGAAATGATAATGATATTTTACTAAGCCAGACACACAGCCATAATGATAACAACATCTAGTACTTAGATATCACTTTTAAATTCTAGCTTCCTATACACTTTACAGAGGTAGCAAGTATCTATCCTGATTTTACATATGAGGAAACAAAGGGATATAAAAGTGAAATGACTTGCCAAGGTATCCAGGTTGTAGCCGTATTGGTCTAGAGGAAAAGGCAAACAGGACTCGTAGTAGAGATTATCTTTTATTAGACCAACAATATTTTTGCAAAAAAATCAGGAGCCGGAGAGTCCTGGGGGGGGTGGTTTGGGTTTTGTTGCAAAAATCTTTTTTGGTCTAATAAAAGATAATCTCTACTATGAGTCCTGAATGACTTGCCAAGGACACTCAGCAGGCTAGCGGCATGCCTGGGAATGAAACTTGTCCCCTGAGTTGAGGTCCGGTGCTTTATTCATTGGACATCCCTGTCTCCCTAAACAATACTTGCCTCAGGTAATTGGACAAATATAGTTAATATTGGGCTGGAGTAACAGGCAACCTATACATGAGCATGGAGGCTGCTCCAATGTGCTGGAATTGCAGCACATTGGAGTGGACTCAATTACTTGAGTCTGTTGGACCATGGCAATTACCGTGCTCCAGCCTTCGTCTCATGTATCAGCATCCCCGCGCTTTAAAAATGGTGGTGGGGGCACTTGAACTAAGGGTGGAGAGAGAAGTGCAGCTCCCAGCTCTAACTCGAAATGATTTTTGCAAAGTGTTCTGAGTTGCAACATTACCTCAGACCAAACAGAAGTTCACTGTTGGTTTCAGCGGGGAGGGGAGCCTAGTTGTTGGCTGGGAGCCTGCAGCAATGGCCAGGGCTCTCTGCCAGGGCTCCTGTTTTCAGAATGGGATGGGGAAGGCAGCAAAGGGAGCTCATCCTTGGGGCTCTTCAGCTGGTGCTGATGGGTGGAGTGGGTGCATTGGATGCCCCCCCCTCACCTGGAGGGGGGCAGTACACCTGCTACCCCCTCCAAAGGGGCTGAAAATGCCCTAGACTGAACTACCTCTGCTCCCTCCCCCCCGCCTCCCCCCCCCCCC
>NW_005841850.1:5482857-5502037 GCF_000455745.1 Alligator sinensis | reverse complement strand
TAGCAACAGCCTGGGAGGTCTGCTGACACAAATTATAAAAGACACTACATTTTGAAACATCTTTATCTGATACCTCATGCAATGAGGGGTCAGATTTTTACCCGATCAGCCATTTTTGAAGCCGTTTGCAGTTGTGCACTTGTGTTTGGTCACAGCTATAAACTGCTTTCTGTGGCCAGGTTGGGCAAAAGCTATCACTTCCATCTGCACCCTAAAGTTCACCCCAGCATACATGTAAGACCAGAAGGGACCACTGCACCAACTAATCTAACTTCCTGTGTAACACACAGGGGAAAAAAATCATCCAGTGACTCCTGACCTGAGCACAGTAACTTCAGTTGGACTAAAACGTGCAGTATATTCCAAAATGTCACCCGATACTGGCCTTGAAAACTTCAGGAAAGAGTAAATCCACTGTCCCCCTCATAGTTTGTTCTTGGGGATGATCCCCTTCACTGTTAAATTATTCCTTATTTTTATTCTGAATGTGTTTGGCTTTAACTTCCAGGTTTCAGTCCTTGACATGCTTTTTCCTGACAGATTAAAATGGTCCTTGGCACCTGGTATTATCTTACTATGGTGCTTACACACTATAATCAAGTTGCTTCTTGATCTTGTGATAAGCTAAATAGTCCTATTGGCTTCTCAACAGGTCGACAACTAGTGTAGTGTGATTGCCACTGAAAACTCACCCTTTGCCAACAATTATGCTGGCCCATTTACTATCCAAGAAAATACAGGGTTAGCACAGATACCCCTTGCTGTGTGATAGCTGGTCCCTAATGGGGACCCTCATTTTTGTAGGGCTGAATATTTTTCTTTAAGCTGAGATTTGCAAAGCTACCTAATGGATGTAGGTGCCCAACTCCGATTAGAAACAAATGGGAAAACGTCGTGTCCAAATAGCACTTGGTAGTTTTGAAATTTCCAAGCAAAAAAAAAAGATCCCTTTGGCTGGTGCTTTTGATTTAGGAAGGGAAACAGTAGGAGACCAGTCTGCTAGAGATAATAGATTTCAAGATATTGTCAATAGGAATCAGGGTACATGTAGCAAAACAGACAGCAGCAGGAAAGCTGTGGAAGAAACTAGATCATAAGAGATAATGGGTCTGGTCTTTTTTGTATTACTGTTACAAGCACCTTCCAATAGAAGATTGAGCAATGTGTGCTTAACAGCCACCAGGGTGTTTTGGGAGGCTCCCCCGCTTTGCTTATAAATTGAAATACCTATTCTTCTCTGTGTCTGTATTGGAGAAGGCAGGTCAAAAACTTAACCCTAGGGCAGAAGGTGGTGACATTTCTAATGGGTCTTCGTTTCTGAGAACATTGGGTCTCCACTCAAAATGGCCTCAGAAAAAGCTTTCTCTTGGTCTAATAAAACATATCACATTTGCCTAAATAACCTCGTCTGTTCTTTTATGTAGGAAGCTCTACTTTGTGGTACATTTTGATCTTGCTTGCACTCCTGTAATTTCATTAGATAGTAGCAAAGCTACTGCTGATTTGTGCTGGTGTGAAAAGGTAATTGTGTTTTGGTATTTACCTACCAGTGTGTGTGAATAGCTTTATTTCTGCAGCAGCAAAGCAAGTGTGCCTGTGCCTATATGGAGTTTTGCAAAAAGTTTTGTGTTGCTTTTGCTGTTACCTCTTCTAAATTAAGCTGGAAATTAGAAAAGCCTATCACATATGATCCAAGAGTCCAGCAGCCACTATTAACATTTGCAAGCCACTGGGTACATGTGGGACTCTCATATAATCCACAAATAGTAATGGAATGATTGGGTCTTGTTCTCTTCCTATCTTTCCTCATTCCTGAGGGTGAAAGCTGTAAACACAACCAAATTCTGCCTCTTGGAAAATGATGGGCTATTCTGTTCTCTGTAAGCTTTTGTGCTATACTCGGCACTATATTCCATACCTTGGCAATTCTCTCAGTGTATGTTGCTCCAGCAAGGGTTACTGGGAACCACAGGTTCCTGGAAAGTTATGCATCCTTTGTTGTGCCCAGTCCTTTCCAGTTCTCAGCTGGACAGTTGTAGGCTTGGAGCTCTGAGCTTCAGAGACTCGTGCTTTTTTGAGCTCCGGAGGTGTCTGCCTGTTGTTCACCGAGGTGGAAGCTGTCGTGCTACCTTTCAGGTCTAGTTCATCATATGCTCCCTGTAGAAGGCATTCATTCTTGCTTATGATCCTCAAGAACCTTCCCCAAACAATGTGAGCTGATGATGATCCCAAATCAGAGAAGGGGGATGCACACTAGTAACGATCTGTTGATTCAATGATCAAGCTCATAACCTGAGGCTTCTGCTCAGAGCTCAAGGGCCAGGAGCTTATAGGTCCATAGATTGTAAGGCTGGAAGGGACCTCAGAAGATCATTGGGTCTGGCCCCCTGCACCAAGCTGTGTCCTGGATGGCAGCCACTGGTACGAAGAGAGTGGGATTTTGTGCTAATTTCCCTGAGGATGAGGAATATCTGGTCGTAATACTATGAGAAATTCATTTAGGTCCAGAGGGCAGCAGAAGGCTTGTGCATCCCTTAAACTGCACTTTCATCTGCCTCTGTCGATAGCGGATGTCAGCCTTGCAACTTATTGCTGACTAGCTTATTTTGTTTTACATTTTTATGTTTTTCTGTGAATCGATCGGAGACTATGCGGAGATAACGCTATGTTTATCTATAATTCTAATGTGCTCATTATGGAGTTGCCTATTTATGACTGACCTTTAGCTTTCAGTGAAATCAGTGGAATTCATAGGGTTTTAACAGGATGGGATATTAAGTTGTTTTGTTTTGAGTTTTTTCTGATTCCTCAGTATAAGCACCTTAGTTTGACAAGACTAGTGCAAATAGTTTCCTGGCTAAAGCTTTATTTTTTTTACCCAAGTGCAAATCTGCTTGCAAATGTATACAAATTGAGCACTTCACCTGGTTGGAAAAATCAGCCAGAACTTTTTCTTGGTGGTAGGTTCAGCAAACATGCCAAGAGTAACTGAGCCATGAGGACTGAATTAGCTTCTGATTGCAGCTGCATGGGACCCAAAATTGCATTCCCCAGAAAATGTCACACTTGCCAGTTCCTTTTCTTGGAAGCAAAAGTTGGAAGTGTGACATTTTCTTCAGGAGATCCAGACTGGGGTTTTTTTTTTGTAGTTTTGTTTCAGAAAACCCAAATGGGTTGAACATTTCCTGCCTGGCAATCTGTTTTAGCTAGTCTGTCCAAGCAGAGGCAAAGAAGCCCGAGTGCTGGGCAGTCTGGGGTCTGACAAGCCTGGTCCGCAGGTGGTCAGGGCCCCGGGCTTGTTGAAAAGCTTGAGAGCCCAGGAAACCGGACACATGAATGACTTGCAAGTAGAAAACAAGGAGAGACCTTCCCGCCTGGTTTCCAGTGAAAATGTAGGTAGCGCTATGTTGCTGCTTAAAGTCCACGCTTTGTTGAATCTGCAATTTCCAGTGGAAAGGTATTCCATCAGACATTTCTAACCTTCTTCCACTCCTGACTCTATGGCAGGTAAGAGACCAAATAGTAGGGAAGGAGGCAGAGAGGCTTTGCCACATGGTGTATGAGACATGCTCAATGGCTTATTCTCTGTGGCTCACTCTTTGGTTCACACAGCTTTCAGGACGACATTCAGCTTGAATGGTCCCATGCTTAGCCAGTAGCCTTGCTAATTTTAATAGGGGTATTCAGAGAGTTAGATGACAAGTATTACTCAAGGTGAGCGAGACATCAGAGTCTTGCCCGGTGCATCATTCTCCACCTCTGTAATTCACTAATATTTAAGAAGAAAAAGTGAATCTAGTCTTTTCTTGTGAAATGGCATTTTTTTTTTTAACATGCGGCAGATTTAAACAGTGATGCAAAACCCTGGGAAACTTGCCAAAGTGCCTGTCAGCTTGACACTAGCAATTTAGGCCTGTGTACCTTGGATATATAATTTATATGTAGCTGGGTGCATTATTGTATAGGCCTTGACTCCTCTTTGAGAAGCAATGAAACACCATATATGATGCTACAACCTAAGGACTTGCTGTTTGTTCTCGGCAAATAGGATCCTCAGGGAATCATAAGCTTGGTAAAAGTACAGATTGCTCAACTGTTTAGACACTTTATGTGCTTTGTGTTGGCCTGGAGGTTTATCTATTTTCTCTCTCACAATAAATCCTAATTGAGTGGCAAATAGAATAAACATTGGGTCAAAATTGAACAAAAATCTGGCCGAAATCTCAGCCACTGGTAGAACGAGAGTCGTTAGGACCTAGTGAAGCCTTGTGGGTGACATCATTTCTAGTTCTCATCTAAAAGAGATACGTGCCTGCTCATATCATTCTTCTACCATTGGAAGTCTGTGCGTGTGAAACGATATTGATTTTGCTTAAGATAAAGTGTGGGTTAAGGATGGTATTGATGCATGTTTTCTTTATGCTGTTTGCAGAAGAGAGGTTTCAGACTTTGTTTCTGATATAATTCTGCTTCACCCTCTAAGCATGAATGCATAATGGGCTTTTGGTGGGGTGTGGGCTTTCTTTTTTTCTTTTTTTTCAAAGATGAAATCTTATTGAAGTGACAATCATTCTGCGCTATGTTTTATGGGTTCCTATGGTTACTCTGCTTTTTACGTAGCAAAACTGATGCTGCAAAGACAGATACTTCCCGCTCCTCCTGAATACCGATATGGTCAAACTATGTTGGCGAACCAAATTACCTGCACCATCCACGAGGGCTATCCAATTTTTGCGGTCAGCTGCCATTCACCATATTTAAAACCCCACCGGTCAGGTCTCTGGGGTGGGATGGGAATGTGGAACAAGAAGTATTTATTAACATTCATCTCTGAGGCCGCTTAGTAGGATGAACTTTGTACAAGCCACTGCACTGAATACTCTGTCCCTGGCTGGGAAGAAAGACTTGGGAATAGCTTTGTATCACTCACTTTGTTTTGCTCCTGCTCTTAGTTCCTCCACTCTGTAGACAGAAAGCCTGTTCACTCCTCCACAGATGGAGCCTTTCTCTCCTTTGCATTCATTATTGCACTCCTCTGGCTTGGCCATGTTCGCTGGGAGCTTGTTCCCACAGTAACATTCAGCACCATATTCTAAGCCAGCATAGGTGTAGGCCCTGTTGGAGGGGGAAGAGGAGGGAGAAAACAGTAGCTTCAATATAGGTTCATCCCAACGTTTACCAGTGCACTTGAGAAGCTCAGCAGCTTATACCCAGGGACTGTTCTTCCTCCATCCCAGAAATGCAACTGTTAAAAAGTGGACAGCATTATGCATGACTGTGAAAGGCAACCAGTAAAGGCAGGCAGTTTTGTTAGGCACCATTCAGTGTCCCCTAGGGCACCGATGTTTTAACATCCCAGATGCAGTGCTTCTTAGAAAGTACTAATGGCTACTTAGAGTGACATAGAAGTCCGTTTCATAAACTGCTGTAACTAGCTTTTATCAGAAAGCACTTTGGATCCAGCCAAGTAATTTTCAGATGGTCAAAACAAAACAAAAAGAATTGGCTATTACTTGAATAATAGATGAAAGGCTTGCAGTCTCTTTCAAGGTACAAAACTCACAGCTTCAGTGAGCAGTGGCTGCAGATGAAGAAGCTTCCCTAATAAGCATGAAATGACAATCCACTTGGATTGATGGGAGTCTATTTTAAAAATTCAAATGTGTGCCTTGCTGCATGGAAGTTAATGCTAGCATTGATGGCATCTAACTGGTGATACCAAATGATGGCCTATAAAGGGAAAGTCTTTAAGTTTCTCTCAAGGTTGAAGATTCTCTCTCTCTTGCCCACACCAGTGTGCACGTGTGATTTGGATAACGCTGAATCGGAGACGCTCGTTTTCCCCAACTGACATGTATTCAAAATAAGGGATCACACCTTCAATCAAAAATTAATAAAATACTTGATTTGTGAAGGGAATCCCATGCTGACCACCACAAAGGATGCATATCCCTTCTTTGGTCTGCATCTGATGTCTCATATAAAGTTTACTACCATAATCATCATTACAGGTTAACAAAAAATGAATTGGAAAAGATGAACATTTTGGGCTTTAAATACCATGTCAATACATATGCATGTGTGTTTGAATAATTGGCTCAGCCTTCAAAAGTGCTTCATGCCTGCAGCTGCCATTGGCATCATATGGCAATATGAGCACAAGTAAACTGGTCCATGCTCTGAGTGGGGTATCCTTTCCACGTCTCCCAAGTCTACCATGAGCTCCTGGTCTTGAGTGAAGTTTTCATAGTCACCCAGTTAATCCTGAGCAACCCCTAAAGTATTCCAACTATTCTCTCCAGAGACAATATCACATGGCTGAGCAGTACCCTGAGCCATGGGAAGCATGTAAATGGTATCCACCAAAGAGTAAGGGTCAATATGCTTCAGAGATGCACTTTTTGAATAGCAATTCTTCCCCTTCATCTTGCCCTTGGGATCAGGAAACCTGCTGAAGTAGTTTAACTAGTCATAAATTATCCTTCATTCATTCACCCCAAGCTCTTCTGGTCAGTTAGAAAGGAACTGAAGCCAAGGCTCTGATACTTTTCTGCCCTCTCCTTGCTCACCTGGTCCAGGATTGAGGTAAGTCATAAAGTATCCCAACTGAATGTTGTGCGACCTGATCCCAGGTGTTTAGCCCCCCCCTTACTCCCATTAACAAGGGCTACACTTTGGACTATAGATCAGTGAGAGGCAGTTAGCCATATTAGTCTAAAGTCAGGCTCAGGCAGCAAAATGTTAAAAGCCAGTTTTTGAGCAGGATCAAGTTATCTACAGATTGGATTGTGTTAAGTCTGGTTTAAATGGGGGGGCTATGGATTCCTATCCCATTACCACAATTAGTTTTTGTGACTCTTTTGTTCCTATGGCTTCTTTTCTTGTTTGCTGCCCCTTTTCTTCCCCTGCTCCCTTCCCACCTTTTTTATTCGCATCACTCGCTCCACTTTAGACACTGTTCAATGCTTGTCCTTTCACAGTGATGAAGTGAACTTGAGTTCACAAAAGCTTATGCTATCTCTGTTTCTATCTATAGATCTATAGATATAGATATAATCTCTATATATCGATATAGATATCTATATCTTTATCACCGCATTGCCCTAACAATAAAGGCATAGAGAAAAGGGATTGTGAATAAAAATAGACACCGCATACAAACATGCTTTTACCTCAAGTTGGAATATCTATCTGTCTATCTATATCGAGATAGCTAGCTAGATAGATAGATAGATAGATCTCTCTTAGCTAGCTAGTCTAAGATGCATATTTACCCTGCCTTCTGCTTGACTATAGATCAGGCCAGAGAGCTTTTCCAGGCCTGTGTGGTCACATATGTTTCTTCAGTGGGGACTTTTTAAAGTCAAACTAGCATACCAACCATGAAATAACTATTCCACTGTAGATGGGGGGACCCAAAACAACCCGCTTCATCCAGGTTTTCTTGGAGGTACAGGGTAACCCCATTAGCTACAAATCTCTTCTTGGACATAAGGGAGTTCTTTCCCCTTCTGAGTTCAATTCCCTTTGTTATCGGCAAACAGATACAAGCACAGTGAGAAACATCACTTTACCTCTCAGCACACGCTTCCTGACAGTGAGATACTGTCATTTTTCTTAAATCATAAAACACAGCTCCCTTCATTGTCCTCTCCCTGGAATCATCACTGAAGCATCCAATGTAAGTGCCTAAAGTTCACAAAACAGTTAGAGATAATTTTATACATATGGAACATTCAAATGAAAATTCAAGGCCCTTAGTTTTTCTTTTGAAGGGCAATAACAGCATGTTGGTAGCCATGACTAATGCATTATACCAGTAGGGTTGGCTGAAAATGTTGTGAGAAATGGTTTGTTGTGGGAAGGTCAGTTTAAATGGGTGGCGGGGTGTGTGGAGAAGGGGGAAGTGGCTAGGTGGGATGGTGGATTATATGGCAGTGCCAACATGGTTAGAAAGGGGTTATGATTAGGAGGTGAGGCTCATGAGGAGAATGTACTTTTGAGACCTGATGGGGCTTATTGATGAAAGCCCCCCACCCTGCAACTTCCTGCATGCTGTAGCAATAAGATGCAAAGCACAGTGTATGGGTCAGGGGAGTTTATATCAGGTAAGATATGGAGGGAGAGAACAGTGGAAAGCAAAGAAAAGAGGAGAAATGTTATCCTTCCAGAAGGCTCCTGCCTTTCCCTGTCCCTTACTCCCTCTTTCCTTAGCCTCTGTGCTGCTAGTGTTTGCTTCATCTGGTCATTCTCCATCATCCCGTCTCCTTGGAACACCTCCTGCCTCTTTCCATGTCCCATGTACTCTGCATCTAGTTCCATGTCGCCCATCCTTCTCCCTGCCCGAGGCGCAGTCTGGATGTGGGGCTGGGCTGGGTTAAGCCCCTACAGCAAATTTTGACAGCATCTAACTTGTTCCTGCCTATAAAAGCTTCTTCACCTGGGTACCACTGTAGCAGGTACAGATCACCAGAGTGCAACATGGTACCTTTAGATTTCATCGATTGCTAGGGTTGAAAGGGACCTGTTAGATCGAGTCCAACCCCCTGCTCTGGGCAGGAAAGAGCGCTGGGATCAAGTGACCTTGTTTCCCTATTTGCAGTTGCATGGGTTGTGTTGGCCATATGCCACCATGTGAATTCCCCCTTGTAACTGCTTTGGGTCAGTCGGCTTAGTCTTAACTGTGGAGAAGTCTCTTCACTACATTACACCACCGTTCTCTATCGTCATCATTAAGTCCTATTAAATACATCACACTTTGCTTAGCATGTGAACAAGACTGCATCCTATATGATGTTTATCTTGCTGGGATCCTATGATCCCTGCTGACTTCCTGCCCCTGGGGCAGGGGGCTGGACTCGAAGACCTTCTGAGGTCCCTTCCAGCCCTAATGTCTATGAAATCTATATTAAACATCATTTTTTGCCATCCGTTATAAACTACATGTAAAGCTTTTCTTGCTGATTCCACTGAAAAGAATTCATCATTGGAAGAAATATGAAGCTACCTTATAACGTACAATAACATATTTAAATATATAGAGTTATTAAAGTATAAAGGAGGGAAGGAAATTTGATTCTGGAAGCCGTGAGATGAAAATAGGAATATTAGACAATGTAAGTAGCATGTAAGCTGTAGAAAGGAAGGGGAGTATAAGATTGGAATTGATAACAAATAAAAGAATAAGAATAAGCCACTCAACACTCTAATAGACTTTAGAGCTAAGGAAAAAAATCAAAGATTTAAATATTACAAACACCACAGTAGTTTCAAAGAACTGCACATTGGTAATTTGCAAACATGCAATTAGAAAATTCACAAGCTGTGAATATACACCCACAATAAGCTGTTAATGAGATGTGAGTTATGCACCTGCAATAAGAATTTTCTTATTTCACTGGAGACTTCTGATTTCAGTGGTTTTGAATCCACCCAGTTGCAGTTGAAAATGTAACGTCTGGGGCTGGTGTACCAAGCTCACAGTTGGTGTATGGGAAGCTAAGCTAAGGAACATTGTACCCGATTCCGGGAGCAGTTTACGTCACTTTGAATTCCGGTAACTATGATCTTCCGAGGTCCCTTCCAGGCTTACAATGTATGAAACTATCTTATATTCACTTATCAACATCTAATTTATAACCTCATATATCAATCTAAATTTGACTTCACACAGTCATTTAATATAATGGCACTTTAGTGACAATATCTCAGTTGTCTGTCAGGTATATAGAGTCATGAGGAATGGAACAAAAATTTATAACTAATCAATGTGATCTATGACACAGCATCCTATAAACTGTGTTCGTAACTGAGAAATACCGTCTACTGAACAGAACCAAATTATTTTTGATATTAAAAATAATACTCAGAGGCCTCATTGTACCAGACGCTGTGCAAGCACATAGCGAGAAGCATTCCTGACCCTAAAGAGCGTATAGTCTTAAAAGACAAAACCACTAGGGGAGAAAGGGGAAGCAGAGATGACGTGATTTGGCCGTGATCGAATAGGGAGTCAGTGGCAGAGCTGGAAATAAACCCACATATGACCCAGAGTCAAGTGGTACATCAGCAGATGCCTTTTAAGTTTATGTTGAAATGGGCCCACCTCATCCTTGAATGGGGATGTCTTGTCCCATGGGGGTAATATTTTCAAAAATTCAAGCACCAAAAACTGCAGGTAGGCACATAGTGGTGTTTTCAAAGGCAGTCTAAGCAGAACCTTTTCCTAACTCCTTCGAGGCTTTGAATTACCTAACCTGTTTCTGAAAATCCCACCAGGCACCTACCTACCTGCTTCTGTGAACCTTTGAAAAATCTTACCCATAAGTCACTTGTGAAAATGGAACTTAGGCTTTTGACTCACTAAAGCACTTTTGAAAACTTTACCCGTAGGCTCCTTTGAAAAATCTCAGCCTTACTGAATAATCAGCTCTTAATATTTTAAATTTATATTCATTTTGAAAATATCCATAAAATGAGTTTAGGCCAGCACCTGTACCAGACATTAATCTAGTGCCTCACTAAGTTATAATTGCAACCTGAAATGGAGCCAAAGGATTACTTATTGCTACATCTCACTGAGTTATGTTCATTTGAACATGCATCATTTGAATCTTTGAGTGAACATGAAATGACTATTAATAACAGCATTGTTAACAAGCATTGGGATGTCTTTGGAAATAGTTATCAGTTAAAAATTAAACTTTCCATGCACAGCGTTCGATTTCGTTTTTCTTCTCCTAGTAAACGTATGGGCTCTTTATTTCTTTGTGGATCCCTTCCAAGATATAATGAAGTACTCAGTGATTATAATGCCTGCTGAAGTTTCAGCTTCACCTAGCGACTTCCTTCCAATAAAATATCTCATCACCTTAAAGCAGAGGTGTTATTTGCATATACCTCCTCAGCTTTATCTGATAGCATGTGAGCTTGCTCATGTATTCAGCTGGTGTGTCCCCTACACAGCTGTTTAGGCTTTTGAATCGCTCATAGAGGAATTCTCGGGCAGTGTAGAAGAGTATGCTATTAACCTTAGCTAGATGCTCATAAGGTCTCCACTACCATGGCATCAGAGTGCCTCATAATCCATAATGCATTTTTCTTTGCAATACCCCTCATCCAGTTTATGGACGGTGAACTGAATCATGCATGATCAAACGACATGCTCAGGCTCACACAGGAAGTCTGTAGCAAACCAGGGCATAACTGGAGGTCTGCCCAGTGCCAAGTCGGCACCTAAACACTGCACCATCCTTGATCCACTTTTCAGTCAGGTCTTGATGATACCAGTAATGATCAGAAATAACTGTACCGGAAACAATGGAGCTAGACCAGCACCTCCTTGTTGTGAGTGAGAGGCAAATTGGACCTTTCGTTTGTAGGTATTGTCAACTTTTCTGGGTACATTATTAGATCAGTCATTAGTTTGGGTCAACCTTAAGTTTAAGGAATGCCCATGCTTTTGTTTCGTGGTAGCCTGGGGCTTACTGTGAGAATCTCAAATCCATAGTCATGCAGGCTACTGCATTTGAATTGATTTAAAATCCATGTATGGCCTTATTGTCTTCACAGCCCACACCAGTTGCTTGTGAAGCTTCACGGATGGAGGGGAAAAGCCCCGAGCAGTTTTGCAAACTGCTTCTCTGTGTTCCTGATAATTCTCACCACTCTGTTGTGATTGATCTGTCACGCATCGTTAATGCAAACTTTTTTGTTTCAGGTTCCGAAAATGCACCCGGTGGGTGTTGCTGCTAGGCACCTTTTTTTTTTTTTTTTGTGGGAAATTTCCTGTGTTATCATTTTCCTTTGATACCATTAATCAACAAAATGAAGAGCATGTTTGTATGTGGTGTCCATTTTTATTCAGAATCCCTTTTCTCTATGCCTTTATTGCTAGGGCAATGTGGTGATAAAGGAGCACACAGCCTTCTCCTGGGCAGCCAAGATCTAGTGGGGCTCTACCTGGTTGTGAATCCTGGCAAGGGGGAGCTAGGGTCGTTGGTACCAAAGATCCTTGCACTGCTGCTGATTGTGCCTTATCTTTACCTGTGCCAACTTCGTGGGGTTGTAGTGGCACCCTGTGCCATTAGTTTTGCATGCTTAAGGAAAAGAAGTGCTTGTCCATGGATACTGAAAGTCCAAGTGTACATGTGTAGCACTGTAGTAGACATGCAGAACAAGAACTTCGCTCTTGCTGCAAATGACTACAGCGTGCTCAACGTGTAAGGCAAAAGAATGATTTCCATGTACCATATTATGACTGTTCTCTTCTTTATTCTACAGTGACCTGGCAACAGCCACTCAAGTCCATGTGATTATTACTCATAATACAGGTTTCGAGCAGGGATTCTCTATCACTTGAAGGCTGCTCCGAACATACTTGATCAAGTCTTGCTCCTTCCCTGTAAGCATTTATTTAGCACTATTTCTTTAATGTGGCTGGCATCATGTCTCTGGCCTTGTTCTGGAGAAGCATTGGCAGTATTAGCACCTGATTCAGAGCCTGCAGAATTCAGAGGGGGCCTTTGTTGCTTCTTATGGGGAAATTTCAGAGGCATTTAGACTTTTAAAGGCCAAGATTGGCCCAGAGTGGGATTGTCAAGAGAGCCTATGGTGGTTAGGCAACTAGCTCCAATGCAAATTGATGAGAGGTAGGTTCCTAACTTGCTTTGGTGCACTTGAAAACCCCACTTTGATGGATAACTGCCTCAGCCCCAGTGAGCCCTTATGTGTGGGAGACTTTGTTCATGGATGGTTTACATATGATCTGGGCACGATCTGCTCCAAGGAAATTGTCCGGAGTTGTCTGGGCTGTAGTTCTCCTGCCTTCCTCATGCTGAGCTGCACTCTCACTCAAGTTTCTCCAGTGAGTTCACTGGGATAGCTCATGTTTTTATTCCTTAACATGATCAGACCCATAGCAAAATGGGTTTAGTTTAGTTTATATCGATGCAGATGGTAAACTATAAGGATCGAGAGCATTAACACAGTGATGTTCTCCTATTAGCCTGCTGTCATGTGAATTTTCAGTAACACATATACTACCCACCCAGCCAAGTCACTTCCAGGATTTTCTATTGTCTTATATGGTACTTACGTAGCACTTGAAGGGAATGCCAGGGTTACACTTACTTGTGACATGTCCCTTTAACGATTGAAGAGCTTGTGAGAGATGGAGGAGGACAGACCTGCACACTAGACGTGTGATTGCTGCAGCAGTGTTTGCTGTACCTGGAAAGCCTCAACCCCAGTAGGCAGATTTGTGCGATGCTATGTATACTGGTGTTTGGGGTTCTTAATTCAATACAACTCCAGTTTTAAAACTATCCCTGGTCTGGGAGAGAACCCATTTTAAGAATTGTCATCTCCACTTGTTCGAAGAAAAAGGAAAATGAATCTGATCAGTGCAATCTAACTCGCCAGAAAAGCATTCAGAGAAAAGTGCACCAGCAGCGAGAGAGAGAGAGGCATGCAGTGCTCTGGATACCATTAGAAACATTCAGTAATGAGCTGCTTGTGAGCATCTTTTCATTTATGGTCAAATATTTAATTGTAATTGGCCTTGTCTTTCATCAGAGAGGTTTCCATTAAATTAAATTATTCTGTTTTTGGAAGAAGGGGAAAATCAATGAGTGAGGATGTAAGAATGATAAATGTCATGGATCATACACTTGCTTAGAAACTGGTTTGCAAATACTCCAACACTACAAAAGCACGCTTTCTGTAAGCAGCTGAAAAGCTTTTACGAGTTGAGAAACATGCCACTCTGCATAAAACCAGGTCTTTCATGAGGATGTGATAGACAGATACAACAGCAAATCTGGGACAAGTCCCTTACCTTTGTTTTCAGCTATGTGTTTCATCACCTTAGATCCCGTTGCTTGCATGGGTTCTTGCTCGTTCATGAACCTGTGAAACCAGCGTCGTCTCAACTGCCTCAGTTCTGAGTTTCGAGACATTAGCCACCGTGGCCCGTACCTCTGGTCTGAAGAAGAGTCGTGGAGCACATTCACGCCTACCAGGAACTTAGGACTCAAGTGAGGGTTTTGCAGCGCTCTGGTGGTGTCTAGGATTCCAACTCCTATCATAACGTCTGAAAGTGGGATGGCCTGGCTATTTGAGGTCCCCCGTGCTCCCTGCTGAATAACCAAGCGGGACCGCTGTAACAGGAGAAGGCTGCCAGCCATTAGATACGCGGCTGTGAGGAAGAAGAGCAAAAACTGGGTCCGCCGAAGAAACTTCTGTAGTCTGAAAAAAGCTTTGGCCATGCCCTTGCTGAAGCTAGGCACTTCACGCCTTCAGAACGGCCCTTGAATCACCATTGGAATTTGGGTTAGTCCCTCCCATAAGTTCATCCCATCACTTTAAGGTGTAAAAATAATCTTTTGCCATTGTCAGCAGCAAGACTTGCATGATGCTTATATCCGGAGAACTGGAGGGTTTCTGGGCAGCTGATGGAGTTCAGGTGAACTTTGGAAGAGCTCCATTATGGTAGTCTTTCGCACCTCGTAACATCGGACTCCAGGAAGAGAGGAAACCTGTATTGTGAAGAAACACACATGTGTGCACACGCACACAGTTGGTTCAGATTCAAATACACATGCACACATATGCACATGCACACAATTGGTTCAGATCCAAATAGGTGCAAGTGCGCGCGTGCGCACAATAGATTCAGATCCAAATAGACATGTGTGTGCGTGTGTGCGCGCGCACACACACACACATACACACACACACAGAGTTTAGATCCAAATAGTAAACACTTGTCAACATGCTGAACTCCTTTCCCTCTCTTTTCTTTATGCTAAGCATTTCTCCCATCTGTTGTTTATAATTACACACTTTAAAGACAATAATCCTATAAGGATGATTGATGAAACAGAAGCTAGTTTCAGATCTTCAGTTTTGCTTTTTTTCCTTCCTTTTTAATTTGAAACACACAAGAAACACCTTCATGATTAGGATATTCTCCCTGGGCTGTTTGGAAGAGCAAGTTCTTTATTTTCCTTTTGTAAATAGCTGACATTTTTGTTCTTTGTTACAGACAGGAACAGGCAGAGACAATATAGGCATCTTTTATAGGAAGGTATTATCGGATACTTTCTTTTTCAGTGGAACAGTAGCTAAGCTACAAATCTAGATCAGAAGGAAACAGCAGTGTGGGTGTATGGGGAAAAATGAAATGGCATCAGCTCTCAAAGGATAAGAGAATAATAATTAATCTCTAAGAAGCACAAATAAAATGAGGCTTTATATTAGAAAGGCTGTCTCTGGTTCCCATATATATTTGTATGTGTTTTTGTATGTATTGAGCTATTTGCCAAACTTTCAAACAAAGTAAGGATCTCACTAATTTAAGGCTGTGTATGCTTTTGTGCTGTTTTCTGTGGCTGAGCGTGGGTGTATATAAGTGCATAGATTTAAATTGGTGGAATCTTTTTTTTTTTTTGGTTTTTTTTGGGTTTTTTTTTAACTGTCTTTTAAAGTTTGCCAGAAGTCTCTAGACTGCTTCTGGGTTTTGCCAGGGCTGTTAGTTATGCTGATGTACACAGTGATGGGACTGTCCAAGCAAGAAAAAGCTCTTTTATGCTCTAGGTAACCTTTAACCTCCTGTAACAAATAAAAGCTGGCATCTTGCCAGACGTTTCCTGGGCTTCTGGTCAATCATTCCTCTGTGAAACTAGGAAAGCACTGAGAAAAGAAGCAGTGTGTCCCTGAAAAGAAAATATTATGGCTCTTGTTTAACTTGCATTTGGGGGTATACCCCTAGAAACCCTGCAAAGGAAACACACTGCCCACAAGTATCCTTTCCTTCTCTTCCATCCCTAATTTAAATAGAAGAGGTATAACTAAACACGTTCAGCTAAAACAAAAAAGGTCATTACATAAAATTCCTCTCATTCCCTGTAATGTTTCCGTTTTCTTATCCTCTCATCTCTGTGCTGTTTAATGACTCATTTAACAAAAGCCAACCGTTTCAAAATAAATCAAACTCCAAAGAAACCATAGTGCAGCTGAACTGACCAGCTCTTCTCTTTATCCAGCGTGCAGCCCCTGCACTCCCACCCCTCCTCTCAACCTTTTGCTCTCCAGGAGGCTGGCCTAAGAAGACGGGTCAATGCATTCTAGCTTTGGAAATCAAGCTGCCTCTGTGCTTGTCCTGATTTAGAAAGCTCTTTGGTCAAAATCAGTACATCCAATGCTTGGTACCAGGGGGCCGAGTAATGTGGAAACGTGGACGGAATTTGCTCCGTTCAGATCCACCATTCAATTTCCTTCCAATACCAAGCTTAAGCGTGCCTTATTATCTTTCCACCTTTTAAGTGTAAAACTTTGCATCTCGCATCCAGAATTCAGCTGACAAACTTTTAAGAGATCCAACTGATTTGATGGGCTCGAAGATGCAGCATGCTTTAATAAACTGTTTATGGCCAGCTCCTCAGTTGATGGATCTCAGCATGGCTCCATTGAAGTGAAAGGAGCTACTCTTTATGCCAGCTGAGGATCCGATCCTTAATACTGAAATTATTTAGAAACTTTGATCAATGCTGTGAGTGCTCAGAAACGACAGTAATGGGGGTCATAAGTACCTAGATAGATGAAGGGAAAATTATCTATAATTAAATATTACAAATTGCTAGTTACAGTTGCGGTGAAGGAGCACTGTAAATCACCCAACAGCCATTTGATTCATTACTTCTGCATGCTATTCAAATGCTCTGAGCTTCTGTGGTGTTTCCTAATGAGTTGGTGTAATTTAAAAAAAAAAAAAAAGTGGGTGCATATCATAGCTATTTAAGGGAAATTATGACAAACATTGAACCGTATTACATTCAAGATAAAGTCAATGCAGATATTAGTCAGGTAAGGCACACCCTTGTGGCCAGTGCCTGAACACACAGGCACTCATCGTGCCATTTGTTATTCGCAGCATAGACTTCGTTAGCTGCGCTTATTAATGTGCTTTTGCATTCATTGCTATAGAACCTCATTGTTAAAGCAGCGGTTGTTGCCATCATATTAGTCAAATGTTTTGAGATCTTTTCTTTTTCTCCCTCACAATGATATGTGCTTAGATAGACTTAATGTATTTGCAATTATTAATCTTTAATTCAAGGCTTCATCGCTAATTTGATAATTCAGGAAGAAACCTGGTTACAAGGTGATGAAATGCTGAAAAGCCAAAGCAGGGTGAGAGAACCTGCATGAAATGCACTGCAGAGGATACAACATGAAGCGGATATCTCTGACAAGCAAAAAAAAAAAAAAATGCTTGCTTAGTTGACACTAGTTCACTCATCCCTAGTACCTTTCCTTGATTGATTCTCGTGGGCAGCCTGGGGCACAGAGAAGGCTTCTCAACATCTCCAATCAGAGCAGAACCAGCAGTAGACACCAGATCTCTTATTTTCCTACCTGCTGTCCTAGCTATGCACGTGTGTTATTTGCTGTTCTGTTCAGAGGCAATACACCCCAAACCATATCTAACCCTATAAACATTTTCCAAGATGGGGCTTACAAGGAGATCAGAACTCATACTCACTCATGTTGAGGAGAACTGTGCTAAGGCTGGAGGAGTTGGTTCAGGGGCTGAACTGATGCTATATAACTAACTTGTTTTTCAGTTCAGCCCCTGAATGAATATGTATGTACGTATGTTTTGGGTCGACTAGAATGTCTTGCCGAACCTGGAAATTAAATGTTTATGCTTAAAAACAATTGGGTCTATTTTAAAACGAAAACTAATTTTGAAACAAAAATCACCAGGTGTCAGGTTTGAAAAGGAAATGGTTCACATTTTCTCGTATCCTTCCTTCTTTCAGCCAAAACAGTTTGTCAGATTTACATTCAACCGATGAAAAAAGGTTGGTATTCCCCAAAATCTATTGTTCAGTGAATGTACTATTTGCCAAAAACCCTTCACTCTGCTCAAGTGCTAAATACTAAGTACTTGTTGCACAGTAATTTTGGGTGGCTCCTGGAGCTCTTTACCCCCACGTTGTTTGCGCACTAGCTCCTTCATGTTTTTAAGCCAGGGGTGGGCAATGATTTTGGGTGGAGGGCCGCTTAGTGAGTTTTGGCAAACCATCGAGGGCCATATAACAAGCAGCCAGGGGCAGATAAATATTAATTTTCTAAATTTTAGGGACCCCGCGGGCTGAATAGAATGGCTTGGCGGGCCATATTTTGCCCGCGGGCCACATATTGCCCGCCCCTGTTAAGCACTTGTTATGCAGCTTAAAGTTACGCCACTCCAGGGCAGGATTATCTCTGATCTGCATAACCCAGCTCCTGTTTTATTAAGGTGTGGCCAGTCCCCACAGATGTGCTGCCTGAGCTGAAGTCCTCCGGTATCCCAGGATCTCTCATGCCCCCCACCATAGAGCAGGGATAAAAGCCTGTCCTGGCTCACCCACCCCCTAATGTTAACTCACAGCTACAGCTCCTAGTCCTGCCCCTGCTTACTAGGCTTCTAGCGGCAAATCATAGCTGTACAGGTGGGGGACAGTCAAAGAAGGTTTCTAGACTCAGGATGTGACTGCTCTAAACTCCAAGCTAGCACCAACACTGATCAACATTTATGCAGCTCACAGCATAAGGTGTAACGAGGCCCTGTGATTCTGAAAAGAGATGCCGAAGGGAAGTCATGGTTAACAACATATTGCTTAAAATGTCTTACACCTGTCCAACAAAGTAACTGCATGCACCTGCATTTCTTTGTGCTTGCTGATCACAGGGAAGGTTTATTTCTGGAAGAATACACCATTTCAGACTTCTCCCTGCAGCTGTGTAACAGAGGCATACTATTAAAGCAATGTACTGTAAGCTAAATTACAGTTCTGAGAGAACCACTGGACAACTGGGGAGACTGGGGAAGCAGCTGGAGAAGCTGAGCACTAATGGAAAGAGGTGTTGCACTTAAACACAGTGCAGCTTGCCTAATTCAGCTCTCACTTGAACCATTTTACGTTGGTATTTTTCCATTGACTCTACTGAAGTTAGTCCACATTTTTGTCAATGTGAAAAACAAACAAACAAACCAAAAAAAAACCAGTGAAAGCAGACTTGTTCCCTGTGAACGTAGGGGCAGAGAAGGTCATCCATTCAATAGCAATACTAGCTATATCTTTGTAGAAAGTGTATGTTTAGCCCCTTGTGTCTGGGGGGAAAAAGTCTG
>NW_005841850.1:5475468-5482828 GCF_000455745.1 Alligator sinensis | reverse complement strand
CTGCCAGATGTGCAGTGCTGCCAGTTGTGGTAGCATGCCTAGCTCTTCCACTCCAGAAGCAAAAGCAGCCACATCATGGCTGCTGCCTCTGTCAGGACACTGTTGGGTCAGGTCTGTTTGCAACTCCTTATTCCACCAGCCATATAGGACATCTTGTTTTTTTTGTCTTGCATTTGTCACTTGTTTGTTTGGAGCGCAAAGAAGGTAGAAGACATGCAAACTATGTAGAAGGACAGGTTCCACTTCAGAGGAGTTGAGCATGGCTCCAGTTGAGGTGTATCACAAGAATTTCATAAACATTGAACCCCCAGACCGGATTTGGGGCTACCTGTGATGGTGGGGCAAGGAGGAACCCACATTGTTAAACCCCTCCTCGGGCACTTTTGCCAGTATTCATGTTTTCCTCATGAATCTTGGGATACTCTAAGGTTTTCACAAAGCGTCAGATTCATTCAGGTGATTACAAGGGAATCCCAGCTTTTGTTTCTTAAATAAAGCAAATTCTAAGCTTTTGTCCTAATAAAGAAAAACTTGCAAATGCAAAACGCATGTAACCTGAACACTGAACAGTCAAAAATACCAAATAGGTATTCCACAACATGGATTCCCAAGATGATATTGTGCTTTTCTTTTTCCCTAGTAACTAGGTAAGGCTTGATTCATAAGTTTTTGAATGTCTGAGGATGGCAGTATTGCTCGTGTCCAGTCATCTGTTAATACAACTGTATCATTTGCGCCTCTTTTCCACATTAGAAAGAGAAACAGGTGCATGCAAAAGCAGTACAACAACAAGTCATTATTGCCTGTAAATTAATTCAACATACTATTTTCCTGGTTGGATTAATAGAAAATGGGGAAGTCATAGTCTTAGCTTCCTTTCTGTCTAGTGACTTTAAAAGTTTAAAATGCCATACATGAGTTTTTAGTTAGTGAAAGGTGCATAAATTATCCTAGTTGTTCTTAGTATAGTTGCCATGAAACTATATTGTAGTCAAATGGCAAAAATACTCCACCTCAGCACTTCTTGCAAATGTAGAGCTAAGAAATACTGTGTGTTCCTTTTAGCAAGAAAATGACAGTGTGTGCGCCACTGACATATAAAAATGTCATTTGATTTTTCCATAAAGTTAATATTGTCATATTGCCAGAGTAAGTGTAAAAGAACTGAAGTACATCATTCTTGATCGTTAGCTTTAAAAAGTAAAGAATAAGAAGGACACAAAGTGATAGCTGCTAATAGGAAACATAATTTATCTTTGTCATGGAGTTCACGTTAAAACTAATGGAATTAAACTTGGGGGGAAAAAAAGAGTCAGAATGGAAGGGAAACTCATTCCTCAATAGAACTAGACCATTTTGTCCCACCGTCCCCATTCTCAGAGGGATGATCCTTTCAGCGATGTTTTTAATGCTAGCTACTTGGAACATTTCTAAATAGAATATCAGTCACAATGCCCGTCAAAAAAAGCAGATCGTTCGGATGTGTAACACGGTATAGGATATGATCTTGAAAATAGACCATATTATGCACCTGTGGGATGGCCTCACCTGGAAGAGTGGGATCAATTCTGATCGCCTTATCTCAAAAAAAAAAAAAAAGATATAGTAAAAATGGAAAGGGTTTTAAGCTGGGCAATGAAAATGAGCAGAGGCATAGAGAGCTTTCCAGATGAAGCAAGACTGAAAGGATTAGGAATGTTCAGATAAGAGCCGAAGCAAATAAGGGTGGATGTGACAAAGGCATAAAAATGATGAATGGCATATAGGAGATCAATCAGGTACTCTTATTTCTCATAATGCAGGAAGAAGGGGACAGTCCATGACATTGAAAGACAATAGCTTTTGCAGGAGGAGATGCTTGTTTACATACTGCATAACTAAGCAGTAACTTCTTGCTGTAAGACATCACTGAAGGCAGGATTTTGATATAATTCAAAAAAGCAATTAAACGTTTATAGACAGAACATGTTACATTACTCTGCTGTTACATTACTCACAGTATATGAAAGGATATAAGTTCATGTAATTCAGGGCATAACTGTGCAGCCAATTTAGTCAAGAAGACGGAAAAGGAGGTTTTCCCAATGGGTGATTTGATTCCTAATCTTCCACTATTAGAGTATTTTGACTACTGTCCTCTCTCTTTCTGTGAAGTATCTGATCCTGGCCACTGTCAGTGATGTGATATTGGACTTACGGGCCTTAGATCTGAGCCAGAGTAGCAGGTTGCTCATGTTCCTGCATATGGAAAGCACTGTCCAAATTACCGCAGGCAAAATAGATAAACCTTCATATGTTCAGAAATATGATTAGACTTGGACAACCACGCAAGTGTTTGAGCCCCTGTGGCATCTATAGCCCCATGTCATAGCTTACACCTGCAAGCTTTTGTCAGGATATTAATTCTAGTAATTAAGTGAAGGGGGTTTCTAATGAGATGTCCAGTACTTACAGCTTCTCACCATGGCTGGAAAGGTCATGTGGGACACCTTACAACACCGTATTTTGGCCCTATCGATGTGCCAGAAGTTAGAAAATGCAACTTGAGTAACATTTCAGATCCTCGGCGTATATTTGGTCCTGTCTGGTTCCTAAGCTAGGCAATGCTGTGATTATTTCTACCATTACTGAAACGGCCACCTCTGGAAAAGATTACTCAAAATCTGGCACCACCATTAACACACCAAGTATTTTAGGTTAGCGTTGAGTCCAAACTGCTCCACTCCACCATCCTGGGGTGGCACAAGAGGGCTGTGGGGTGCTGGGGAAGGAAAGGAATATATTATTGTCCTATTTTTGTTTAATAATGGATCCTATGGGCCCCAAAGAGTAAGGTGGTCCACATAATGTAATAAAAGGACTCCAAAGAGTTCAGTCTACAACCCCCTAGCCTCAGTAGTACTGTTCTGTACTTATTACTGAAACCCAAATACTAAATAAGCTCTTGTTACTGCTGTTACATGCTAATTGCATGAAATGGTGAATCAAGCAGCTCCAACCTTCCTGTTCCTGCAGCTCACCTCACCCCACACCTACCTCCTGGTCCATCATGGACCAGCCGTTAGGTCTTGTCCTCTGCACAGGCATCAGAAACCCGGCATCCTTCCCTATGACTGGATGCTTTCCAGAGCCATGTTGGAAAGGGACAAACCTGGTCTATAGGACTGCACTGCAAGGCTCTCATAACAGATCTAACTCTTTCAGGTTACGGAGATGGACCGTGTCACTCTGTTTCATTCTCTACCCTGAAAGTTTCTTTTCTCTAAAGGTCTTTTCTGTGCTGCTTCTAATGTCCACTTCAAGACTTTGCTCTGTTGTTAGGGTGTCTGAAATACTGCTGAGTTGTGCAAGGTGTGGAGCAACGTGAGAGCTCGTTGCATGTCTACCGCCAAATTGCTCAACACTTAGAGTCTTGCTCTGCCTTGTCAGGGCTAACAATCAGACTGGCAGCATTTACTGTATTAAGTACTGCTGATTTTCTTTTAGCACTTGTTGTCCTTTCGTCATATATATAATACCAAATTTATGGCCACACTGTAAAGAAGTTGCTACAAGGGAAAGCAGGTCGATAATATGCTTCCAAAATGACCTCAGCTGACAGCCGCTAGCCACGTTTTTTTATTGACCACAAAACAAGAAATCGCATTAGGGAGCTATGTTAGTACCATTTAAAAAAAAAAAAAAAAAAAAGATATTATTATTGTACTCTTTCAGCCAAATAGTAACCACAGTAACCTTAGGGGCATTCTATTAATTTTCCCAAGGCACTGGAAAAGACAACCTAAAGGAGTAATAGTAGTCAGGTGACTGACAGGTGAATTTTGTACTCAGTTCAGGGCTGTCACTAAAAATGTTGCACAGCACCGAAACTTAGGTCAATAATGCAACATAGGCTGCAGTTTGTCTGTAGTAGATCTTGTCTAAAGAACAGCAGGATTTTGCAAATGCAGAGTTTTTGGCACAGCAGTAAGGTTATATTTTGTATCAGAACCTGAACGCAACGGGACTGACTTTTGAACAACATTATTTTTAGCAAAATGCATCTTTGTACACTTCTCCTGTACTTTGTCAGCTCTCTTTGAGGACAAATGTAGTCAGCTTGGAAATGATTTCAAGACCTAACAAAAATAGCTTTTGGCTTCCCGCCTTGTGTGTCTGATATAGATAGTCGTTTTCCTGAAGCTCTATTGGGGAGAAAAGTCAGGATGAATGTAATAATGTATAGACGTACATACACTGTAGCAGACCAAAAAAACCCCAAACCATTGAGAACGGGAAGAATTGCTCTGTTCATTTCAGCTCAGTGCCTCAAACGAAGCTTTAGTGTGTGGCTGGTTTTGAGCTTAAAACTCGAAACAATTGAGTAACTCTTTGAAACATCTGCTGTTGCCAGTGCTGCTAATTGAAAGAGCAAGCTCACCCCACATCAATAGTTTCTGCTATAATGTTTGGCTTTTTCTTTTGAGTTTTGAGAAACCAGAGGGAGGAGAGCATCAAGTCCACGTCGCCAAGCATCCGTTCTCCCCCTCTGCACTCACGTGCTCTTTGAGATTCGAAGAATCAGTAAGAACTTCCTCATTATCCCACCTGCCAAATCAAATGGAAAAAGAAATGGTTGTTACCTAAGATTAAAAAAAATAAAAATAAGTACGGTTCTTGGAGGCTTTCAGAGCAAGTTGGAAAATTGTAAATGCCAAAAGCAACGCTCAGAAGAAAAATCCTGCCATTTAAAGTTGTGAGTCAAAATTTGTCAGGGTCAAGATAGGCTGCCATTGGGTTTTTTGCATTAGGTCCATAGTCACTATTCCTAGCCTTAGTTGTCTCTAGAAGTTGCATTGTGGTAGTTGTTGTAAATGGAATAAAATCGTCTGGTTTCTTCCTGACCTGCTTTCCTATTCCCTTTTATCAAAAATGCAGGTTTTCCAAGGAGAATTATTAAAATAGCTCATTTGCTTTAAGCAACCCAAGGAACTACGTTTCTGTGAGATAGGTCTGTAAGATATAAGCTGATAATTGACTTTTCCAGCAGTTGCAATATTATGCTCAAATATGACTCATCTAGAATTGGCTTTTAAAAAGTGTTTGGGTTCGTACTGTATAAATATACTGTATAAACCCACTGTATTTGGGTTTATACTGTGGGAACAAGGTGCTCTAAGAGTAATGACTGTATCTTAAAGCAGAATTGTGTGTGCTTGTCCAAAGTGCTTCAGCGAAAAGACCTGTTTTCAGAGCACTCCTAACAGAAATGAAGGACCCTGGAAGTAAAGTATCAAGCAAAGGGAAGATGTCCAGTAAGTCTGACATCAATGGGGGTTTTGCCATTCACTTCAAGGGCAGTTGGACTGTGGACTAAAATGATGAATGTGACAGTGTGCGGTTGGTTCAGTTCAAGGTAGAAGTCTAAGTTAGGATGACAGCGACAAAAACTAAAAACAGAGTGAAGTCTCAAAGAGGCTTTCCCTCACTGGGAGAAAGGAAGAGGTGTGATAGGGAGGCAGGCAAATAATCATTACATTGAAAATTTTAAGTTCAAGACATTGGCCATGCAGGGCAACGCTCCTACTGATGTCGAAGGAACTGATGGGATGATCATGACTCGGTGTAAGGCAACAGGAAGCATTACGATGGAGAGACAAATGGTCTTTTCTTAAGCACCTGCAGATATTGGCAATATTGGCAATGTATATTTAGAGATGGTAAAAATCAGTGCAAGTGCCAAAGGGTCAAATTCTCCAGTTTCTGTTCCCACCCAGGCCTAGCGAGAGCTTTGTCTGAGTTAAGCCAAAGGGGGTCTGAACCATTTTAGTATTTCCAGAACTGCACTTTAAGTCATCTGAATGAACATGGTACTGATGAACCAAAATAATTTCATTGACTTGAGCCTGATACATTGCAGGCAAGACCTGTGCAAACTACCACACACAGCTCTACCAAGGCACCCCAGCCTGTCTCAGTGCCACTTAGCTTTGTGGCTTTATTCATTGTTTTTCTTCCCCCTAGCTTTCTCTTTTGTATAGCAGAAAACCAAAGTTATTGCTTCTTTGGGATCAAACCAGGATTTTAATTTTAAAAAGCTTGGCTAATAGTGAGCTGGTCCCACCACACACTCCCATTCCCTCCTAGTTTCCCAGTCCACTGGAAGACTTGTCCAGTACACAGTTTCTAAACCTTTTCTATAGTGGGGGTTTTCATTGCTTTTAAAGAAAGGAGTACTGTTCCCCCTTCTAAAATCCCCCATGGTTATGAGTGACATAACATAATGTTGCTATTAACTAATCCTAGAAATCATTATATTTTAACTTTTCCAACCCCTTTTCCAGAGAAATTGAGTGCATTATCTAAGTCATTTGAAATGAGAGACTAATAAAACTGAGAGATGATCAATGCATTTTTCTTGCCAGGTTTTGGCCAGCAAATTATTATGATTTTATAACAGGCTTTCACTTTTCAGAAGAAGCCTCCCCATTTGATGTTAAATCATAGAGTTCCACTGAGCTACCCTGAATTCATTGTAGCTTCACATCTGGGCCTCCCTCTTTAACTTTTAGAGGTGCTGCACACCCATCCCTCCAGTTACAGTTGTGGGAAGCTAGAGGCAAACACATCAATATGGAACTAGACAATTTTCCTCCTTGCTTTAACTGCAACTGTTTCTTCCTACCCCCCATAAAAGAAATCTCCTATCCAAGTCATCAATGAAGTTTTAGTCCCCCAGGTGGCATATCCATGCTGACACTTTCAGAGGTGACAAAAACACATGCCTGTCTTGTAAGTGGTGGCTCTCAGTTGAAATCTATGGTTGTGGTGTTACTTTAAGCACAACATCGAGTCCATCGGCAAGCTGGAAAAGGGGCGGAAGCTGCAAACATTCCCTGTGTTTTTCAGCTGCACATATTGAGTTTACCTCTTTCTCATATTATTGTTGACTGGAACATGCTATAAAATGAAATCCGACTGCAACTTATCTTTCAACATTGGATTGTGTTAAAGCTCTTAAATAATCATGAGCTGTGACCTAAGTAAAGCAGTAAACAAAAATTATGCAGAGATGAGAGGCAATCAGGCAGTACAAATGTACAGAGTTCATAAACTACATAACATACCTGTGTCTGTACTTGCTATACTGAATGGGAGATGTCCATAGAGTGTATAATAAAAGTAGTGTCATAAGGTATGAAATTAATTTACCTAAGTAAATGGTGATATCCCAGAACAGAGCAGAAATTCAACCCAAGTGGGTTGTAAAGTCAGCTTTTAACTGAGCGGATACGATTGTAACAGCTCTCTAATTGGTTGCTCCATTTACCCAAGGTTAGTTTATCATCAGAAGTAAAGGTAGGTCTAGAAAATAACACCA
>NW_005841850.1:5469810-5475437 GCF_000455745.1 Alligator sinensis | reverse complement strand
CAGGGAATTGTGTAGAAGGTAGCGGTAAGTTAAAAAATGTTTAGCATGACACAGGATACTGGCTTTGAAAGTGTTAGAATGACAGGTTAGCAATATAAAATGTGCCAGAGTGATATGCTGTATTTTTGTGAACCTACCACTCAACACTTTTTTCTAGGTCGGTGATAAAAATCACACAATTATCAGGTAGATTGAATCCACACCAGTGTGGAATAAACAAGATATCCTTATGTGCATGCACTCCAGATAGAGAGGAGTATACTCTAAAGGCACATAATGTGTGTCATCTATCAGAGCTCTTTAAAAAGAAAAGAAAAAATCAGGAGAGCTATCTCCAAAAAAACCCCAAACAAACCCCAAAACATTTTTCTAGAGTTTGGAAAGTGTTTTAGTACAAAGTAAATCACATCAATAGGATATGCATCTCCTTGAGGTTCAAAACTCAAGTGAACACGCACAAAATGACATTTTATGTGCAGTTTCTGAAAACCAATATGGTTCTATTGCTACAGGCTGAAGTTTTCCAAGAGACCGTTGTAGAAAATGCACCGTATTTAGAGCTGGATCATCCCACGACAGCTAAACACAAGCTAAATATGCAATAATAAACTCTAACGTCAAAACAACATATATGCATAACACAAATTATATAAAAAATTGCAAGTCCTTTCTGGCAAAGCCCTAAATACCTAATTAACTGCAACGGCTGTCCACTGGAAATTATTAGATTATATTTTACAATACAGCGGGGCAGGTGAAACTGCTTAAGGAAATACTGCTTTAACAGCCTGCTTTGCTGTGGGATCCAACACAAGCACACACATACATGTTATTCATTCCTACTTTTTAAGTATAATCTCTCTAAGCAGCTCGGGGAAGGGCTTCCTGGCAGCAACCTGCAGTCTTCGCGAACAACGTAGCTGAGCCCCGCATACTTGAGATGGCATTGATCATTTTAATAAATCGCACGGCCGTTTCAGTCTGTGTTGCATGTTAATGCCCCGGCATCTGCAAAAAGTTGTCTAGTTATCCCTTGCATAATAGCAAGCAGGCAAATAGCTTGCAGAGGGAGGTAATGCAACTGTGCAAGAAATAGGAGGAGGTTGTGGGGGGGAAAAAAAATCCCTCACCTTTCTGTTTTGGTCAAGGAACTCCTCTTCTAGTGAGGCAAAGTCCTAGACAATCCAGTGAAATATTATAAAAAGCTGTAATGCATATTTGAAAAGCTGATAAATCCTGCTCTCCTTGCCATTCCTCACTAATCCTTCTTCTGTCTCCCAGATTTCAGTACACAGAGCTGTAATCCTCCGGAGTACCCCCTCAGTGCTTTGCCTGTATCTAAGCTCTGCACTTCAGTACCTCCAGCTGTTTATATCAGTAACTAACCAAGCAGCAAGATATCATATCCACTCTGCACATGCTCACTGCTCACCAGCCGTTGCTGCTGCCAAGCTAGGACATCTCCAGGGTCCTAGTGACTCACTAGGCCAGTGTTCAGGGAGCCAGGGGTTGGAATATATCAGGGACATTTATATTTGATGGGGAGTCTGAAAGGAGGGAGAGATCCCCTTCCCTTCTCCGTGTAAACTGACGGGAAACAAAGACTTGCACTGTGTGTTGCACCGTGTCCAAACCAGAGGCTGCAATCTGTGCTTGCTTTTAATAATGCTTGCCCTTTTTTCTGGGTAGACCCCCCCCCACCCCCTCTCTTCATAGATAAGCTTTGCAGCTTACAGGTTTGGACAGACCCATCTAAGGAAGCCAAACAAATCTAATCAGCGGCTGCACAGATGATCTGTGCCATCCTCTGAGTGAATGCTGTAATAGAAATTATTTTTTTTTATGCCTCTTTCGCACTAGGGGCAGATCTGGTTTTGGAGCTACTTCTTCCTAGACACACTCCCAACAGGTGAGCGGAGGATTCCACGGAAGCCATTCATACGTGGGCAGGGAGATTTCAGGCAGCAAATTGATATTCCAGGCGCAGGTGGAGGGAAATAAATAATTTATAAATGTGAGAGCTGAAAGATGGTTCACTCCCTGTCCTTAGGACCAACTGATCAGCAGTATCATCTTCATGGGGTATTTGGAACCCAGGGTCCTGCTTGTTATATGGGTTAGTTTTTTTCTTTAAGCACGTGCTCTTTTTTTTTTTTTTTTTAATGAGATTTGGAATTGAGATCCGGACTCAGATGTTTCATCTGGATTTGAACTTCTCCATAATGGTTAAGTGTTTTGGATTAGACTGTTAGAGGCTTCAGACCTGCAAGCCAAAATCAGATGCAGCTGCAGATGCCACCCCTTGCCCTCCGAGTTTGGGTATTCAGATTTGTCATGCTTAATCTCAGCCATCTCTAGCTACAAAAGAACAGTGCCACATTTTATTTTAAACCAGTGGTCCTCAACGTTTTGAGACTGAAGGCACCCCTTGTTAGACTCAAAGAACCTCTCAGAAAATGCCAACTCTTAGCTTTTACTCTTCTTTTTCCATGGAGGAAACCTCCCCCCACAGCAATTCTTCTGTTGCAAAGAACTCAGAAAGACTATAACAGGTCAGAATGTTTTGGACCTTATAGATTCCTATTTGAAATCTCTAGATTTATCCTGTGAATTAAAGGTGGTTAGGTGTTTGCACACCTAACAGTGCTAATATTGCTGTGGCACCTTGGGGCACGTGTAGACGAAACGAGGGGCATATGTGCACGACACTTCAAAGCGGGTTAAATGCTTTTGCACCACTTTAATGGTGTTGGTGTTTGCATGCCTCAGCGATGTATTGCACATTAATTCCAACCGCTGTAGCAAAATCAGCAGCGTAATGCGCCTTAAATGACTTGGTGCAGCAAACTAAAACTCAGTTTGCTGCCCTACAGCTGCGAAACGAAGCACCGGGCTCCTGGGCTCTGCAGGAAGCCTATACAGGCAGCCTGGCAGCAGCCCAGAAAAAAAAAAAAGCGGTGAACCTGATTTTTTTTTCTTTTTTTTTCTTTTTTACCCCCTGCCTGCCTGAGCTGCACAGGAGCCTGGTGCTTCCCTCCGTGGCTGCAGTGCCCCCCAGGACCAACTGAGCCAGGTGCCTGTGGCCAGGTGCTGCCTGGGGGGGAACCACCGCTGCTGCGGAGGGAAGCACCAGCCCCCCTTGCAGCCCAGGGACCGCTCCCCTCCCCACCACTGGAGGAGCAGGTACATTCGGGTGCTTTAAGAACCCACGGCTTCAATTTAGGGCCCGCGTTTCATCTACACACACCCTTGGTTGAGAATCACTGCTTTAAACTAAGAGGAAACTCAGACCCTGCCCCAGCTTCTGCCTTGTGCCCGAGTCTGCTGTCGTCTTCATATCAGTTAATATTTTACTGTGAATAGCCCTTTGTTTTCGGTACAACTGTGAACAGAGACCACTACAGGACCCCTTGACCCAGTTCTGGCTCTGTGAAGTCGAGAGGCTCTGATTGTCACGGTCTACCCGGGTAGATGGTCTAACCTCCACCCAGTGCAGGAGCAGTTGAATCCAGGGTTGTATTTCAGTCTGTTATAAGCAATAGTGGCAAATTACAAGAAAGCACAGTCCTGGACTTAAAGGCACCCAAAGTTTGGAGCTCTGGTTGGGCTCACTGGTTCCGTGGTACATAATGGACAATATTAAAGCTTAAGTAGCACATAGACCTTGTGTTTGCTCCTTGTATCAAGAGGGAACTCTACTATCTGTGTGCTGTACTGTTTGGTTCAGGATCTCTTGCTTTGGTCGCTCCTCTGGGCAGCCAGGGCCGAGTTTGTAATTTGACTTTTGGTTTACTTGGGGTTCTTTCAGATGAAAATGGGTTTTTCAAGCAAACAAATACAGGTATCTCTCTGGCTACTGGAGCCAGGAAAACAATTTACAGGAACAACAAGGAAGAGGAAAAGACTCCTTTCTCTGCTAGTTATGATTTGTGGGACACATCTTCAGCCTTATTGAAGTCCTATCACACCGGGCTCCTTATTTAGTTTTAAGCTACTCGGCTGGATGCTTGCCTCTTCCTTTCCTGGTGTATTAAGATAGGAACATGGCTGCCCTGCCCGCCCCAGCTCCGGCCCTTTAAGGAACTCCCCCTCAAAACCCTGCCCTCACAAGTTCCTGCCTGACAGGGGGTGATCCCCACTGCCCCCCGCTGCTCCGTGCCGCATGGGGGGCTCGTCCATGAGCCCCCTGAAGCCCCAAGGCTGCTGCAGAAGCCGGTGAGTTGCTTTTTTCCGTGTTTTTTTCTTAAAGGGTCGGAGCTGGGGCAGGCGGGGCAGCCGTGGCAGGGCTGGGGGAGTGGGAGAGGGGGCCATGGGCCTCGTGACAGGCCTCCTACACAGGGTGGGGCGGTGGGGATTTCCCCCCCTCACCCAGTAGCACCTGGTGAGTGTGAGTGGGGCTTTTTTTTTTTTTTTTTAAAGCACTAGGAGCTGGGGCGGGCAGGGCAGCCACGGGGAAGGGGGTTGGGGACGGCCCTCCCATGGTCCCCTCCTCCAGCCCCTCCTCCCCCAGCTCCAAGTCAGCTCCAGCTCCCTGCTGCAGCGAGCGGGGACTGCCCGAATGATCGAAGCTCTCCAGATCTTTTCTGAAGATTCGGAGAGCTTCCAATAGATTCAGACCTTTTTATTGGGCCCCTGATTCAATTTGGATTTGGAGATTCAGCCACCGAATTGGGCCGAATCGCCACCCGAAGCTTCACGCAGCCCTAGTGAATACCCACACTTACAATTCAAAGGGGTCTGCACCTCCGTTTGAAATTTTTAGGGATCCGCAAATGAGAAAAGGTCAAAAACGACTGGCTTAGAGCATCCTTGAGGTTGCTCTAGTTTATTGCAAGGGATGTTTTGGGTCCAGGCTGCCTTGGGTTTGGGAAGTTGCAAGATGTTCTCTTCCCCTCGCCCATCAGCAGTGCCGGGTAGCCGCTAAGAAAGCGGATCATCTGGCTCCACATATTGTGTTTGAATTCATTGCCAGATCAAGTCAACACCTGTGTGTCTCGGGAAAGTCAGCTTCCACGTCTCTGTGTCTTATTCCCCTCCGGGGTGGCAGCGTGGTGCAGTGACAGAACCTGAGTTCCACTCTCTGACCTTGGGCAAGTCTCTTGGCTTCTGCGTACATCTCTCTCTTTTGTCTGATGTTTCCGTTTCATCTGCAAGCTTATCAGGATGTGAACTGCCCCTCCCTGGCAAAAGGGAGCTTTTGTCTTGCTTGGGTCATGAGGGACTAAATAAAAATGAAAGATGACCCTGAAAATGGCAACTTTGATCTGTTTATCTGCAACAGGATGTGCCTGCTTTTATTATCATATCTATGTTAGGTGGCTGGGCTGGTGAAAATTATCACCTTGAATAAATTGGCCAGTTCTTTCAGAAACCTCAGGTTTTTCTTGGGCTGAAATTCAAGAAGGGAAAATTAAGGGGTTTGAGCCATTATACCATTTGCATGAAGTCTGACAGTCCTTCAGACTTGATAGGATGTAAATCTGAACTGCTAAAATCCTTTTGTTGATAGTAACAGGTCAAGCATTTTCTGGGGTTTTGCATATTGACAAGACTACAATTGCAGTCATTCTGGTGGATTTCGAGTAACAGGGTGGCCTCACTACACTGTGTTTTGTGTCTTTCAGCAG
>NW_005841850.1:5448233-5469592 GCF_000455745.1 Alligator sinensis | reverse complement strand
GAAACCTTTGCTATAGCTCATTTTAGTGAATAAAAAGCAGTGTGCACTTGTAGATCTAAAGTGATAAATGAACCCTTGCTCACCCTTGCTAATTCACAGTCAAGATGGAAGATCCATTGTGGTTCAGCACATTTTTGTGAATTGTTAAGTAAAAAGCCCTTAAAAAAACATGAGAAATGCATCATACAATTATTTGATATCTTTTAGTTTGGGTTTAATTTTGCAGGAGGGGAGTATTGCATCATACTAGTCGAACAAATGTTCTAATGAGGTTATAGTAACAAAATTGCATGGCAGCATGTTTGCTATGAAGACAAATGTGGGAAGAGATCTCCAGGTTTGCATACCAATTATCCATCCTCTAGGTTAGCAGAATGGATTAGCAATGTAACACCGAGCTGCTAAAAATATGTATGGAAATATTCTCTCGCTTTCGCTGGTATAAGTGATGCTTCCTTAAGACTCCGACCCACTAAATCCTTAATCTTTTGGATGTGAAAAGTCTTCAATGAAATTACTCCTGTGTTTAAACTAAGCATCTGTTGAAGAGCTCTACTGGGTTAGAGTCCAGGCCCTGTTGCCATACCTCTGGGCTGCTCTACACATACCCACATCTCATAGCCTGAACCCCCAAATTGATGCAACGTAGCCTACACAGTAGCACTACATGCATTGCTCCTCTTGACATGGATCTGCCCTGTTATGCTTCTGACTGCATGTGTACTAAGATGAACACCTGAGACAGAAAGCTTATTGGAGGAAGCTAAGTGCTCCTCTAAGTCTACTACATTACTTCTGTTTTGGAGTATGAAATTGGTGGAGTGGACATGTGTTATGATTTACTGTGGTGCTGCCTAGTGCTACCCAGAGGCATGTAGACAAGCTGTACCTTAGAGAAGCATCAAGAGGAGAATCAGGTTTAACATAGTAGTGCAGAGCATTGTCCTCAAGGTTTTGACCACAAAAAATCTAGGTCCACACTACAAAGTTCTGCTGCTGAAAAAAAATCACACTCCGACATGAGAGAGCCTTGTTGGTCACCCCCTTTTCATGAAGATGCAATTTATACCGGCAAAAGAACCTTTTTCTTGACTGGGAGATCTCGTATTATTTAAGGAGGTGGTTTAATTATACCAGCAAAATAACTCCAGCATCTCCACTAAAGGGATTGCCTGAAAGCAGGGGTCAGCAACACTTTTGTTGCCAAAAACACCCACAATCTCGATTTATAAGATGATGGTGTGTCAGGAGCAGAAGGGGGTGGAGCTGCAAGGGGCTCAATCCTTGTTGTTGCAGCACAGCGTCGGCCCCTTCCCTGTCATCTGCTACAAGGCACGTGCGCCAAGCAAAATGCCTTGACATGCCACACACTGGCACCTGTGCTGGGGGTTGCTTATCCCTGCTGTAGAGTTATACCAGGAAGTTGTTTCTACTTCAAACTAGCCCAAACATAGCTATCTGATTTCAAACTGCAGTCACCAGGTCTTAACTTTGAAACAAAAGTTTGAGAGTTCAGTCCTTCAGGGTGTGATATCTGATGACCAGCATGGGCAGTGCAGTTGTTCGCTCTCTTGGTTTCTCTGTTGTTTCTGGGAAGAAAACTTTATGTGCCTCATTTTCATTTATACGAAGGCCTTTTATATACCTCTGACAGCATAATGGGACCTTAGTCTAAACAAGAATCACTCTCTAGGTGTATCCAAAGGTATTGCACAGTCCTCTTGTTAAACAAAACTGCCATCTGTCTGGAACCAGAGGCCAGATCCACATGTGTTATTTGGCATGGCTCTGTTGACTTGAGGCCAGCTATCCTCAGTTAAACCAGCTAAGGTTATAGTTGGTTTAATTTTTTTACTTGTAGTGAGAAGCAAGCAGGCAAAAAAAATTAGGCACTTGCAAATCAAGCATGTGTTTTTTGTACTGTTTCTCCGGTATTTGTTTCAACCAGAGAGAGCGTGCGTCTGTGTGCGTGCGTCTGTGTGCGTGCGGGTGTGTAACTTGCTTTCGACTATGCTGCATTGTCACCGACCATTAAAATTCTGCATACACTCTCACTATTTCGCTCTCCTTCCTGGAGATGAGGCAAGGATTAAGTGTTCCCACTGTAATATTCGGAATAGTGACTCCCTTCTTTCATTAGTGCATTCATACTAGGCCAAAGCAACACATCTAGCCCTGCAGTCAGGCTGCTCTTCTGTCATGTGCCCTGAATGAACGCTCTTTATTGCTTCCAGTCCTGGAGCTTGTGGAATCGCAAGTGTTTGGCTTTTTACGATCAGATCATCCTTCGCTGTTCCATCTTGGATGGGACGCCCAAACTAGGGCTGTGCTAATAACTGATCGTTTTCTGTTGGGCAGCAGAACCAGCAATTGGAAGCAGATTTGAGTTCAGAACAAGCGGAACGTGACACTTTTGTCCATTTTTCTTGGTGAGGGGGAGGGGGAAAGTACCTCTAAAAATTAAGTTTTTGTCCTTATTCAGAAAAGGAAGGAGGGGCTCTGTTCATAATGAGGTGGTTAATATCCCCTTTTATCTAATTATGCTATTGTGTTTTTGAAGGGAAGGGTAGGTTTTCAATTTTCTAGTGCTGCTATTCTGCTTTGTGTCAAATACCGTATAATATTAATTAAGCCAGGGAACAAACAACTGATACTCACCTGGAAGGTAGGAGACCTGGGCTCCAATCTTTGCACCAAGGAATAATCAATTATTGATACAAGCCAGAATAGGGCTGGTGGGGGAGAATGAGGAGTCTACCCATTCCAGGTAACCCTATGTCAGGGGCGGGCAGTTATTTTGGGAGGAGGGCCACTTACTGAGTTTTGGCAAGCCATCAAGGGCCACATGACAGGCAGCCAGGGGTAGCTAAATATTAATTTTCTAAAAATTGTTGAGGCCCTGTGGGCCAGATAGAATGGCTTGGCATGCCGCATCCGGCCCCCCGGCCGCATTTTGCCCACCCCTGCTCTATGTAGCTTTTCATGGAAGGGAGGGAATTCAATACTCTCCAGGAGAAGAGGGCATAAATCCCAGGTCTTCCACACCCTGGGTAAGTTCTTTAATAGTCTAAAAATAGTCCAGTAGTTAGGGAAAAAGCAGACAACACCTGCAGCCCTGTTAGTCTAGTCCTGAAATGTTTCATTCTACCTGATACTACTTGGCAAATTGAACTGGCCGAATCCTTTCTGGACAATCAACCTGCATTTTTTTTTTTCAGTAATCTTATTCACTGAAAAGATTGTCAGCCTGTCTAGTCCCAAGGTCTGTCATTTGTAGCAACCATTATGAGTTTAGAAAGCCAGTAATATGGATAACAGGACCCTGCTTTGTTGTGACCTCTAGTTCTAAACAGGGTTTGTGTGGTGTTTTTTCCCCCGTTTGTTTCATTTCCTTTCCCCGTGTGTTAATTTCTTTTCTGACATGGGTCAGGTCACAACAATATGAAATCAGATGTCGGGTGGCTTGCCGCGTTGTCGTGGCATAATGTAACATCCTGTTTGTGTATGCACAGGTAGCAACTACCACCTAGGATTGATTCTGAGGGAGAAAAACGTGGGCTGCAAACCCAGGGCTCCTGTGCCCGTAGCATCTCATTAATTGAATTGGATTGAGTTAAGCTAGCATAGAGGGTTGTTTAAGACCCTTATTTCAATTGAACCCAGATGTATGATTTCAGTTTAATTGAAGGTACACAGACTAATTCAGATGTTGATTTGACAGATCAGGCTAGATGATCATAATAGTTTCTGCTGGCCTTAAACCTGTGAACGCAAGAATTAGGAAAACCAAAATAAGACGCAAATAAGTGAAAATTAAAGTGTGCGCGCAGGGGTGGTATAGGTTTATGTAAATCTGTTTAATTAAATTGTTGCATAATTGTGTGTGGACAGGACGTCAGCCAAGGGTAAGATTCACTAGTAAGAGACACCTTACTACCTCTTTCATCACTGACCTGCTGGTGATCCACATGATTTTTCCTGTCTCTTACACTAGCTAACTCATCTAACTTTGTGGGGACTCATCCCAAGTTACATTTGTGTAGCTAAAATAGGGATTGCATTTGTGTAGCTAAAAATGGGGAAGTCAGTGGCAACTGTGAGTCCTAGGAACCTTGTAGAAGAGTGGGCAGCAATTTTTTTAGGCTGTGGGCCTGAGTGTCCTAGTTGAGGTCAGAGGTGGGGAGGGCACATGCCAAGGCTGAGACACCACCACTTCTCCACCATGGTAGTACCCAGAGAGCTCCCACACACAGCTGGCTCTTGTCCTCTCAGCTGCATAAGGAGAGAGACTGCTGTCAAAGCTGCCTCCCACTGCCAAATGCTGTTGAAGCCCCTCATCTGTGGGCCAGATCAAATGGCTGCGCGGGGCCAGATCCATCTAATGGGCCATAGGTGGCTCCCCCTTGTTGTAGAAAATTAGCATCTGTTATATGGGTGTGAGCAACTTAGTTGGATTTGGCTTGCAGAATTTTATTGGGTGCACACACCTGGGGAGGGATGGCGTGGGCTTCCAAGGCATTTTTTCACAATGGCTAGGCAGCAGGGAGAAGCCATGGTGGCAACGTTGCTGGGATGGGAGAGAAGGGGAGCAGGGGCTATGGCTGTGGTGGCAGCCAGATAAGAGCCCCATGATTAGAGAGAAGCTCTGTTAAAGCGACCCCCGCCCTGCCCTGCCCTGCCCAGCCCCAAAATGTTGCTAACCCGTCTGTTAGGACAACCCCAAAGCCATGGTAAAAAGAAGAAATATGTATAAATATATAGTTTTCTGTTTTCCCTGTAACTAAACTAAAAAGTCCTTGACCTGATGCAGGTCTTTGCAACTCCCTTTTACTCCCAAATACAACTGGTTTGCTACAGTAGTGTCTGAAACATGGATTGACTCTATGCGGGGGTTTCCCCCGCCTCATTCTTCTGGCAATTCATCCGTCTGTAAGCTCCAGTGATCTTTCAGCCCACTGAAGTAGTGCTTGCTCTGTTTTGATACTAATATGCTATTACACTGAAAAAGTAACAATCAATAAACCAGTCTAGTCCAGAAAATACCGGGCCAAATTCTGCTTTTGTTACCGACTGAAGTAAATCTGGAGTGACTTCAGTGAAGGCAACAGGAGTCGCTGCATATTTACACTGTCATGAATGAAAGCAGAAGCATGCCTGGTTGGTCTAGTAAAGTGTTGAATGTATGAGGAGGAACATGAAGTTAATAAAATACAAATGAAAAGCTTGAGTAGTCTGGATACAAGAAAGGTCTTAGAAAAATGCAGCCGTTTTGGTGAGCGGAAGGGAAAATCAACCTCTGCATGGAAATTTTGATAGAATGAGCAGAGGTGATGTTAGAAATCTGTCTTTTGCAAGTACTGATGAACTGTCTTCTGCTGTTTGTTTCTAATCCAGAAATGTAGAAGGGAACCGCGCACCATCACCTGGATTCCAGGTAGATCCTTGGGGAAAATATCATTCCCCTCATTTTATCCTCGTTGCGTATCTTGGACCAAAAATTTTATTTCTCATTGTTTCAGAAGATAGCAAGAACGTGTCTTCGGACTATGTCCCATGTGGAACAGCCTTTGCAAACCCCTCTGTGCTAACTCCTGGTCCTAGAAATAATTTGAATTCTCACCGCCTGTTAGAGATGGGGCCAATTTCCACTCTTGGTTAAGCCCAACACTACTCCCATTTATAAATGAGGAAGGAAGGCTGCTTTAAGTCACAGTTTTGCCACCAGCTTGTGTGATCCTACAATTATTTAAGCCCTTTGTGCCCCTATTCTTCATCTATCAAAGAAGAGAATAACTATGCTCCCATTTTCCCACCCTTTGTTTTCTCTCTGTATTCAAAGAGGTGAATACTGCCTCTGTTTCTGCATAATGCTCAAGCTTGCAACAGTGATTCAGCTTTTACTTTATTCCTACTGGTTCATTTATCCTCAGTGTTTTCGATTGACTTCGATGTTGCATCTGAAGTTCTGAAACGGTTTCAACTATAGCAGTGCAAAGCCACTACTGCAGAGAGGTGAACGATGAAAGTTTATATTGAGTTTTGATAAAATTATGAATAATAGGTTGTCTGGGTGTGACTGCATTAACTCTTCCATATGACTGCTTTGTACCACTATTAAAACAAGCCTTTAAGAGAAAAGATCAAAATACGATGCACTGTTATTAGGAGAGATGTACGAGCTTGTTTAGTCCAAACACAATGATCATCATCCTGATTTCACTTTAAACCAGTTTTGCATCAGTATTATTCCATTATCTTCAGTGGAATGACACATATATTAGTGCAGAACTATGGCCTGATTCAGCGCCTGCCAAATTGAGAAAGAGAGAGTATCCCAACTAAGTTGAATGGGAGTTGGATTAGGCTATAAAGGAGAGAGAGACTTCAAGGGCTCAGCTGGAAGATTATGGGTGTGTGATTCACTTTAAGATAGTGGAAAATGACACACGCTTTAAAACCTGAGCAGAATGTGGAAAGAGGAAAAAAGAAATGGAGTGAGACTGTTGAAAAGGGACAGGCACGAGCAGATTAAGCTCATGTGTGTGCAAACATGCGCACAAAGTATAAACCGCTTGGTCCATTTGATGCAGTGGCAGAATTTCCATTGATCTCTAATGCAGCCAGGTCTCCTACCCTGTATGGGTTATCCACTTAAATGTCCATCTCTAGGAAGATTTTTTTCAGCTCTATTTTATCTCCTAGAATTCCCTTTAATTGTGTCAATGGGAGCCAGATACACAGCTGGAGCAAATCACTGTAGTACCAATGAATGATTTGTATAAGATGAAGCCCAGGATGTTGTCCTAATTTGTCTTATTCAACCAACTATGGAAACATAGACCTGAATGATGGGGGAAGATGTTTATGAGCAAAAGTGCCTCACACAAGAAGCAGCTTATAAGATTTTGAGCCTCATCTATGGAGTTCACTCATCCCAGTGCTACTATTGCTAGGGATAGTAGTCACGCTTGCAAATGCTTGCCAGCAGGTTATTCCTAAGAGTAGTTGCGAAAGGCTGAAAGTATACCTGGTTTCAAGTGCTGGCTGTGGGAGCCGAGGGTGGTCTAAGGCTATGGCCAGTAGCCCGGACTGTCAGGTGGGTATTTTCCACGATGGAATAGAGTTAGGCATGGAAGCGTATTGGTTGTATAAAGAAAGCTTTACTTACACTGCCGATGGTCACAGTGCAGGACGGAAACTTGCTTGAGTTACAGTTGCACACAAACAAACAGAAGTGAGATCTCTTGTCGAACCGAACCGAGATGAGTCGTTGATGTCCGACTCCGCACGCTCAACACGGGGGTACGTCAATCTTTCCACTATGACGGGGAGTGATTAGAAGCTGATCAGGCCCCTAAGTCCTCCTCCAAGACACACGCGGAGTTTGCTAGGCTCCACAGCGTGCTTAGAGTTCCCCACGAGATGGTCGTGGAGTCCTCCAACTTGGGCGGAAACTACTCTAACCTTTTATACGGCTAGCGAGCCAATTGCTAGCCGCCACGTAGGAATAATTTAGAATTGACCAATAGTGGGACACAAATTTGCATACGTGTGGCAGGAACTCTTTTGCACCGGGGTTTTTTCTCTGCAGCTGAGAAATCCACCATGCAAAGAAAGCCCCATGTGGCGGGAAAATTCCAATGTGCCAAGGCACTAAAAATCATTGGGTTATGACACTGGCAAGAACAGGCCCTTAGATAAATTAAACTGAAAAGATGAAAGAGCTAGCATCTTGAATGTTGCCCTATCACATGATTATGGGGCCAAAATAATGATCCACATCTAAGAGAGTGACAATAAAAAAGCCAAGCTGATGTCCAGTGACTGAAGAGGTTGAGAGATGAAGGTAGGCTTTCGGCACAACTAGGAATCATTGTAGCAATTGCTGTTCCTTTTGTTGCCCAACTTCCAAGTTAATTAAAAAAGAGATTGAAGCCTATTGTGAACAGAAAGAAGCTAAATGAGATAAGCTTTGTGCAGGATGCTGCTGGAATTAAGGTCATTAACGCTCCATTTTTCATCTTTAGCATGCACTGTCTCGATCAATGCTTGGGTCATCCTGTTTGTTTGCTGTTTTTATAATGCGGCAACAAAGTTAAAGTACTAAGCAGTTGTAAATAATTGCTTTGAAGGCCAAATGGAGTAATCAGAAACTAATCTATGGACTGTAGTGGATTCTTGCTTGTGATGAATTTGGCCTAGAATTTCTTACCTCTGCAACATACTTGTAAGCTCTTTTTTGTTTTTCGTAGTGTTGGTGCAGTGTTGAACCCAACAGGCCCCTAAACTTAGATCCTCAAGCATCTAGTATAATGCAAATAATAATAACAATGATTTTCCAGCTCTCCAGCCTGAAATGTGTATATAAAATATAATTGAAGTCCATTTCCTGATTTACTTTAATGGGATTTTTTAAGGGATGTCATTGGTGAGGCACTGGGAAAATTTGCGGTTGTGCTGGGTGCTAATTCCCCATCAGAGTCTGCCTGCAGACAGAAAGTCACTTTTAGGAATAATGGGCCTGATATGAACATATAAATATTAATACTTAGTGATGAATAATGGGGGAAGGTGGACATGTTGGGATCTATGCTGCTTTGAAGGAAAAAGAGAGAGGCAGAATTAGAGATCCTCTGAGCCATATATGCACAGATAGTATAAGTCCCCTGTATCCGTTGACTTCAGTGTACCTATGCTGATTTACACCAGGTGAAGATTTTGCCCATTGTTCTTTTCTCCAATCTAGTCATCTCTGTGTGTAGCATCAGGTCTTGAGCTTGGGGTTAGGGTTGTTTGTGTAGGTGGGGGATCATGCTCCTCTAACTCTTCAATCTGTAAAGCCCTAATGCAGTTTTTGGGGCCACTCTTCCTACTGGAGAAGCCTGCTTCCACTCATGCTGCTGTATTCTTCTCTCACGCTGTTGGAAAGCCACAACAGCACGGTTGACTTTACATGCTTGCATATTTATAAATGAGTGTAGAATTGGAATTAATTCCTATGTGGAAGCTATGTGCCATCTGTTCCACAGTAGTCCTCAAAAGTTTATCTGGACCCTCCACCTTGCTGAATAACTCTTTGGGACCCCTTAAATACAAACTCTGGCTTCTTCATTTTCTTTCTAAGAGATAAATTATGGAGTCTTTACTCAATCTTGTTTTGGACAAAATTTCCATTGACTGTTGAAATCAAGAATTCAACAAGAATTTTTCCTACGATGAGGAATGCAGGACTTATCCACATAAAAGCATGCTGACATGATTTAGTGAGTTTTCAGGAATTTCTGGGATGTGACTGCCTACTTCCATCAGATGTTTCTGTCTTTATTAATAAAACTCGATAATGTATCTTCCTGAGACCCAATCTTTTCGTTTTCATAGTCTCTCTTTTCACCATGCCTACATTAGTTGAACATTCATGCAAATAAGAAATTCCTATCCACTCAATGAAAACCCCATATATCCTTCCCATTCTGGGCACCTCACGATTTAGTTGGAACCTTTTCTCCCTATAGAGAGGGGGGGCCCTTTCGGACTGGAATTAGGGTATGCCACAAACTTCTTTAAGTATGATATTACTGCCGTTTCAAAGACTGCTACTTAAGAGGTGCAGTGCCAACTGCAGCCATTGGGAGTCTGTTCGTTGACATACGTCTCTGACACTCGGGTCACGTACAGACATTACACTTTTATCAGTATAAGCGATTGGAAACTGGTGTATACCTGTAACAGCATAGAAGTTCAGCATACATAGACTGGTTTAAAAATGGCAGAACCTGATCTATGATTTGCCCCACCAAGGGCAAATGTGTGTTCTGTTTGCTACAGATCCAAACTGTCACTTACAGAAAACTGTGCAACTCGGATCAATTTTTGCCTTGGGCTTTTTGAATGTCTGTACCTAGCCTCAGTGATCAGAGAGCAGGCGTTTCCTTTAACGGCACCACATGCTCTACAACTGAATGGCATCAATCTGGCGACACCTGGGTCATCCACAATACAAACCCATAGAGCGCTAGGACAGCTGAGGTCAAACTGTTTTGCCTCTGCATCACAGTACTGCCTGCAGCAAAGCCCCATGCACATTTAAAAGACTTGGCCTTTTCTCTGCAGCCTCTGGGAATTACCTTGCTTTGAGGCAGATGGAGGAAGTTCTAACCAGCCAAAATTTGGCAACCTGTCAAAAAAAATAGCAAGGGAGTTTGTGTGACACTAGGTGGGGGATTTTTTCCCCATAAAAAATGTTGTGAACTTGTTGATGCTCCCTTACTGCACTCGCACATTATGTTGTATTACGGTTTTTGTCATGTTTCATTTGCACCCTTATAAGCTTTGCGGATATTTAAATAATTTTTGAAGAGGTGCCAGCAGCACAGATGGCAGTTGCACACACCACTGCACAAGCAGGCATTGGTGGTATGGTTTAGCCTCGCTGGGAAAAGAAGTACAACTGGTGGAACAGAAACGAGATGACAACATGGCCTTTCAGCAGAAATGACGAGGAAAAAGTTGCCCAGGACTTCTCAGAGGACAGGAGAAAACTCTGGAGGATTACCTGGAAACAAGCTAACTTTTGTGCATTCTCCCAGCTCACTGAATTGGAACAGGTGGCTTCTTATATTGTGTTTCTTCTGCAATATTTTTTGCAGATTTGGTTTTATGAATCATATTTTACTAATCTCTTTCTACTGCTGGGTTCAATCCAAGGCGCTGTGAAGACTGTGCATGAATCAGGACTTTAGAGTGAGGGAAATCAAAGAATTAATTTGAAGTTTCTAAGAGCAGGCTTGCTGAAAGGCTCATCCGTAAAAATTCAGATGCACATAACATTGTGCACGTGTGGGTATTATAGTGCGTTTTACTAACCACCCAGCTACGGGGATGTGCAGAATGAGGGCTTGTACAACTTCATATGTGAGATCCCTTCTAGTGTCCACATATGTACTGCCTTCTGCTCTATAGAGATGAAACCTCTAGAAACATTTGAGTTTGAAAGTATTGAGCAGTGGTGAGAGAAATCTGGAATTTCCATTTCCATTATCTCAATATTAGTTTTCATTCCAAACCAGAAGAAAAAGTACAAATTTTCTTGGGCTGGACTATTCCAACATGCCAGTTAAAATTTTCAAACCATTTTGATTTTGATATTTTGTATTGAAATAAATCATGGGGCCATTTTGACATTGGGTCCCACACACTTGTCAGGATTCCTCTTGCTGACATTTTACTAGGTCCACCGTTTCACTCCTTCCCTGTTCCAGTACCCCCACCCTGTTTTGATGTATTAGTTTCTTCCTCTGCGACTTGCAGTGCATTTAATTGTAGTAGTGAAGAAAGCACTTATAATGCAGTGCTTGTAGGCAGACCTTCCATGTCCTATTTCACTGATGTAACTATGAGCCTACATCTCAGCTCTTATGCATTCATCACTGAAGCCGTATATGTTTTCCTTTCCATGGGCGACTGGTGCCTCCCGAGTCGGGGGAGGGTGCCCCCCAACCGCCAACTGGGGGTGGGGGGTGTCCCCCAGCAGCTGATCGCCAACTGGGGGTGTCCCCCAGTGGCCGATTACCGGCCAGGGAGGCAGTGGTCCCCCCAACAGCTGATTGCCAAGCTAGCGGCAAAACCGGTTTTGCGGCTGGCACTTCCAGGGGGTGCACGGTCGATCCCTTTGCGGCTGGCACTTCCAGGGGGGGCACGGTCAATCTCCTATGTGTCGCCAATGTTCCTCTCCAATCACCCAAAGTAAGTTAGGAGTGACTCCATTGCAGTGAGTGGAACGCTTTAGTGTTGACAAAGTGAAAGGGGAGAATCTAGTCCATAGGTTTGTTGTGGACAGGCTTTGAATTTAGACCTCGCTGTTTACCTGAGCCTCTCCTTCTGAAAATACACTTAGTTTAAAAACTGATTTTTTGTTTTTCCCCAAGTGGTGCCCTTTCATGGTCCTGGCCTGGATTATCTTTTAATTACAGATGCCTTCAGAGGGAATAAAGGCAAATAGTGAAATTTCACTATGCCCCTTATGTCACTGCTGTCCTAGTTGTATGCTCGCTAGGTCTCACCATGGCATAGAAATATAGTCTACCCCCAGATGGAGCTCAGGGTTGGGGTCTGTGGGGTGCTTCCCTGCTCTGCTCTGCAATGTGAAAGAATAATGCAGATTATCAAACTGTATGCTGTACTAATCACAAAAGCAACACCAGCCAAAGCCTTCAATTAAATCAGCCTGCTTTTGTTTGGTGCTTGAAAGCTCAGTCTTTTGACAAGTATAAATCATGCCTTGCTTTTTATTTTTAGTGGACCGTAATAAACTTGAGTAGCTAGAAATTCACCTGACCAGTAAACATGCAGAAGTCTCCAATGTCAGCCTGTATCATAAAACAACAGCATCAGCACCTCTCAGAAACCTTTGTAGCTTCCTGTTGCAGATTCAGTGGCAAAAAGTTAGATTGTTAGAGCATTAAATGAGGGAGAGGGGTTGTTCCACGCTTACTCAGTCATTCATTATCAGGCACTGACAGCATCAATTAGTGAGCCCCAGACACCCAGCACAACAAAGATCACGCTGATGCAGACTTTAAATGATAGCGGGGCTACCATACAGTGCTCACTGCAAGCTGGCCTTGCAGTTAACGTACACCGCCTTTGAAAAGAGAAATACTCAAGTCATGGCAATTAGTTGGTCATCTTCAGCTTCCATGAATTAGCATGTCATTTCAGGGCTGTATCCAGTTAGGTCAGGTAGGTGTTTTGTGCCCAAAGTTGTTCTGTTTTTTTAATTAAATGCAGCACAAACAGTAAAGGGAAGGTAACAATGAGAGGATGGATCCAGACAGTTGAAGGAATTGTAAAGAAAAAGCATGTGAGAAGTATAGAAAGACAAATGGGAATGAGGTGGTAAACTGGAGGGACTCGTTAGTTTTTCTTATGCTATCAGACAAAGATGGTACTGAATGCAACAGAAAACCAACAAATGTAAGCTGATTAGAAGAGGCCATTGTGCACCCAATGCATAAGTACCCCAGGGGGCTGCAACACAACATTGTAGCATTGGCTCAGGAGCTTTGCAGTATTCCAAAGAAAATTGGGTATCTACAGGTAGGAAAACATGGATGATTAAATCTTATGAAATAAAATACATTTGAAAGAAGGTACACCTCTGTAGGGATGCCCTTTTTGGGTTATTCTGTAATTGGCTGCAGCAAAGTTTCTGAACCTTCTTCCAAAGTACTGGTAATTGGTTTCTGTCAGAAACAGGTGCTGGTTCGCGTGGACAAGAAGTGTGGTTTGCAATACCTATCATCTTCTGTTGGGTATGGAGCAAATGAAGATGCTTCATTTTTAGTATCCGGTCACATTCAAAACCATCTAGCGTGGTATGTTTGTAGTTCTCTTGTCTGGGAACCATTTCAGAAGACTTCTTTCCACCGATTTTGGAGTGTGCCGAATCTGAATCAAAACCTCAGATCCAAACAAGCACACGGAGATTAGAGTGAAAAGATCCTCCCACTCGCTGCACTTCAGAGATTCCCAAGAAAGATGCAGCCATGCCACTCAACTCCCACTGCAATAGTGGGATCGGTGATGATAATGCCTACCATCAACGTTCCCAGTGATGTGCCAAACATTTACCCTGTGAGCTAAGTAAAACCTTTTATCTTTATTTGTGCACATGGGAAAACCTACACACAGCAATTCTTTACATTTTTCTTTTTTGCCATTCTTTAAAGCATTGGACATTGGGCACAGCTCGAAGAGGAAGTCCAGCTGAAGAGTGCTAATGCTACTAGTGGTATTAAAAGGTGTGACTTTAGTGCCCTAGTGTGTGCTTGGGATCATACCAATCACCAGTTTGGGGATTAGGAAGGAATTTTTCTCCAGGTCAGAATGGTATGGACTATTATTTTTATTTTCCCCTTTCTTCCTTTCTACCTGGGGGCATGGGCCCTCTTCCTAGGATCCTCCGTGCATAGCGTGTCACTGCAGTGCTAAATCATTGCCACTACCTTCATCTCTAATGCCCTTTGCCGGTAGCATGTTGTAATGATATAAAGTGTTTTGTGTCTGGTGTGTGCAAAAAGGGAACATTATGGAGGTTCTTGCAGAAATTTTGCACATATGACTATCTGAAATGAGAAGGCTTCCCAAAATATTGTTTGGGTCCACATGATATGCTCCATGTGACCTTAAGTGAGAAGTGTATTTTTCATTTTTATGAGTTATTTAATTGTTTTCAGAACAGTATAGATGCAGTCTATTTTTCTAAGAAAAGATGATGTAGTTCAATGAAAGAGTTGAAGTACAGTAGTTCATACAAATAGGTCCAGGTGAAATGTTTTGGGACTTCTAAAAATGCAACATCTTGCTTACAAGCTGTCTGAAGGAAAACCCCTGAGCCAGCCCAATCCCCTCGACAAACTTTTATGAGCCCAATGTGTTTATGCAAACCTTTTATCTTTTCCTTAATGCTCTCTTTGCTGCTTCCTTTTGCATGCCACACTGTACTCTCGGTTGCATGTTTCAAATTCAGAGGCGCTCCACAGCCGTTTTCGGGGTTCTTCTAGATTTACGCCACTGCATCTTCCACCACTATATGTCCCCCATTCTTCAGTCAAGAGCCTATAACACCCGCACGTGTGATTCTCAGCAGCCATGAACATGTTTGCCTTCCTCAGATATCTTCCTAGTTTTAAATGAATTTCATTTTATGTTGAATTTGCCTGCCCTTCTCAGAGTTACATTGGTATTTTCTTTAGGAGAATGGGTAACTTGGAAAACATGCAGTGTGGTGTACTTCCCCCCCCTCCCCCCCCAACAGACAAAGGTACATTGTGCGTGTGCACGTGTGCTCTCAGCACCACCTGACCGAACAATCCCACCTGCCATGTCCGGTATTCTGGGGACCTAGCGTTTCCCTCCTCCCCTTCCCGCTTCTGCAGTGCAAGCTCCCAAATTTCGAGGCATGCTGCTGTTGCCAATGTGGCAGGGGCACAGCAGTTGCTTGGCAACCAGCAGCAACATTTCAAAAATGCATCCCTTTTTTAAACTGAGCTTCCCCATCTAATGGCTTTGAAAGGAGCAGTTGTTCTTTCAGCATCGTTTTCATTTTTTGTCTTTTTAGAAATCCTGCTTTCAGCTCCAACTTGGCTTTTTTTCCCTCAATTGTCTGTCTTCACATCTGGCTTCACAAAGGCAAACAGTGTTGTCGGCCTTGCCTTTTTGGGAGTTAAAGCCCTTTTATCTTTTTTTTTTTTCTTTTTCCGTGGAGTTTAGATGTTATCATTTCTGAATTCTAGTTCGAGCGGAAAGATACTCTGCTGGCCCTTCCCAGGCCCAGGTTCATTCGTGCTACCTCTGGTAACTCGTCTTTTTTAAGGATAGTCCTTTCTTTTTTTCCTTCTGATGAGTATCAGCACAAATCAGAGTGTAAATCATATTATCAGAAGCTTAAGAAACTATCTTTTTAATGAGGGAAGGAAGCCATGTCTCAGCCACAAGCTAAATGACTGGCAATTCTCCTGCCCCCATTACAGCACGGACTGGATTGCATTGTTTCTGGTTGGAGAACTGGCATGACTGGAGCAGCCTGGCGTGATTGAGGCCACTACTGCCAGGCACAGGAAGTTTGAGATCTAGATTTGACAAAAACATGATTTTTGTAGATACAACCCTAGCTGAGAGAAACCCAGGGAAAACCTAAGAGAGTGGGCGTCTTTCCTTATCTCTTCCTATGTCCTGTGGGGGATGAATGCACAAGTAATTTTGTCCCTCTGCCTTCCTCTCCCCAGCTGTGGAATTGGGTGAGATTGCCATGAAGATGTTATCTAGGATCAAGCAATGGAAAATGCTATATAGATAGGATCCTGTCTAACAGCCTTGATATTCCCGAGCTATCTTCTTGTTTGGCTCCATCAGGAGGAAACCCTATAAGTGTTGCACACTTCCACAATTCCAGCTATGATGAAAAAGGAGGTTAATCTGTGCAATCCTATTTCTATTATGTTAATGGCAAAACTCCGTCACACTTAGTCCTAATGGATGAGTTCAGCACTTGGGGCCAGATTTTTATAAGTCATCTAGGTTATTGATTTGAGGTCACTGGAAATACGTGTGGTTATCCAAGAGAAGAACACGTGTGTTGCAACTTCTGTCTTCATTATTCTTCCTATACGTCACAAACGACATAAGGGTTATATCCATTCAGATGGAATATGAGCAGTTACATTACTACAATGACTATTATTTTTTTCAGGGACAATGGAAACCTGTCATTGAACACCAGTTTCTACCTATTTTATTTTAAAGGCTTGTGCTGCTAGCCTATCACCATTAGAATATGAGCACTTTTTACATAATTAAACATATATTAAACTCTAAATATGTAGGTGCTAATTACTGGACCCAGATCTCCAGGTTAATGAAGAAGAAAACTTTCCCAACTCATACATACATATCGGAGCCAATTCTTGCTGCCTTTAACCTGTTTCAGAAAAAACAAATAGCTCTACATTTAAACTAGTGTAATGAGATCAGAATTTAAATCTCCATCTTCTGAGCAATAAGTGAGATGTGCTTGGTATTTTCATGCCAAGGCAGGTTATTCAGGTTCTAATCAATTCTAAATGACACTTCCATAAGCTGTAATGTTCTTTAACTATATCCAAATGGCACTTTTCCTACCTTTGCAAACAGCAGAGGAATTAAAGAAAAAATTCCAATCTAGACTTTACAACAGAATGCCATTGATCAGTGTGACTGAGAGGGACCATCTGCATTAGCAGCAATAGGAAACGGCTGTAGGAAAATAATTTTTGATGCATAAAGCTGAATAATCGCTGGCAGTTGGAGTAAATTTTAAACGGAGGCAGCGCACAAGTTAGGAGCATTGCAGTCATTGGGTGTCTCTGAGAAAAGCAGTTTTATTTACGGGTGCAAATCCACGGCTGAAGCAATGTTCTTCTGACTGGAGGTCTCACAGGTAGACTCTGACACGGAGGCAGGTATTGAAACCTGGTCAGGAGAGTTCCTGATTGATCAGTCCTTACACACAAGACCATTCATCCTATTTGAATGTACAAGAGTCAGCCCCTTCAGTTTAGCATGGTGTGCCTGCTCAGCCGTAATAGCTCCTTACAACAAATGCACAACCCATTGCCAGGCTGCAGTAGTACCCAGATCATCATCCTCGCTGGCAGCATCAGTAGTATGAAATGTTTGGTTATTCCTTGTTTTTTTAAGTGATGGTGCTATGCGGTGTGCACAAAGGTCTTCGATCAGCTCCACCAATCATGCTAAAGCCATTTAGTGCTGCCGAAGAGCTGCATTCATTTTGTGCCAACTCAGTTTGTTTGACAGTTGAAATGACGGGGGCTTAACAACACTTGACATGTACTGTCACTTTTTATTTCGCTACTTCTGTCCCATCACCTAGAAACACCCACAGCTGCAAAATAAGAAATGGCTATCAGTGCAGAGAATGCACCTCTCAGAGCAGCTTCCCAAGCATGCACTGCTGTGGGAAATACTACACAAATAGACAGTCAGACACTAAAATTAATTGGATGCTGGAGCCAGATTATCTACTCCCAAAGCTCTGCTCAATGCAGAGAAAAGGGTGGCTTTAAGATATGTTTGTGCCTTCTGGGGTCAGCTGGGGACTTGCGAGTCCCCCGTCATGACTCAGAACAGCCTCAGGAATTGCTTGAACTTGTACTTAACTGCAGAGACCGAATAGGAGCCACCCCGCAGCTGAGAATAGATGGAGAACAGTATTAGCTGGGATGATTTGGACAGGGATGTTCCTGCCTGGAGCAGAGGGTTGGGCTAGATGATGTCTAAAGATCCCTTTCAGCCCTACTTGCCTATGCATCAGCCCTGTTGCCACCTGCTTCTGATACCCGGTGTGTGCTGCCGGCACTGGGAGTAGAGAGGATGAAGCAAAGAGCACTCTGTTCTACCCGAAGGATCCTGCTTCTGCCAGGTGTATTCACTGGTGATTTATTTCACCCATTTCTTATATTCAGAGTGGTGCAAAGGGCCCAGTGCATCCAACAGAGTCTTACCCTGTGTCTAAACCTGAAATTGGACATTTCATTTCATGTACATTTCTGTTTTATGACTTTTCCCCCCCACCAAGTTTCTCAGAATAAGCAAAATGCATCAGTGCTTTTTCATTTATGGCAAGTGTTAGTTGTGTATTTCCCTAACTTTCTAAACATATCTCAAAATGTCTGGTTTGGAAAAAAATAAGAGAATTTTAAATTTGAAAAACTTAGGGCATGGGGAGAAGGGAATCGATTGTACATGATAACAGCGATCATTTAATCTTTATGTTACTCTTTCTTATCCAGTCCAGGGCAATAACAATGAGAAATACGCCCCCTTCCCCTCCCCATGGCTGATCAGTGGACAATATAAAATGAGCTTGGTGGTTAGAATCCAATCATCAGCAAACTCCACGGTGGCCACCATCTGCGCAGTGAGCACTAGTTCACTCAAGAGCCAGAGATTAAATAGGTCATGAAGACTTGGCTACTCTTTTACCCCGGGAATTTTGGGTACCTCCAGGTGAGTGCAGTGGGGAGACGCTACTGTGCTAGGTCTGTCTTGAATTAGTCATCCATTAACTGCAGCTGGAAATTTCCAATAATTTCTTTTTCTAAGAGGAAAGCACAGTTTGTCTAAAAATCAAAAATTTCTTTGTGAAAATTTTCCTGCCTTTACCAGTTTTTTTCCCCCTAGTTTTCCCAATTGGAAAGTCTAGAGAAAATACTAACTTCAGTTCTAAGCATTTTAGTCTGTTGCACTGAATCTTGATATTTTGTCTCGGGTCATGAATCATTGTTCACCTTGGGTGTCCCAGTGCCTTATGGTAGCTGAAGCTCGGATATCTCACTCCCCTAATTCTCCTTTGAGCTAGGCTCCCGGGCTAGGCTCCATTTGCCTTGAGTCATCTCTCTGTTGAGTGCACCGATACAGATTGAATCACATAACTATGAAGTATCATGGGAAATATTTTGCCAGGGAGCATCCCATAAAGGAGAACTGAGGCATGAGCTACCATACCTATGGGGTCCTATGGAAACTTTAGACAAAACAGATTAATATTAGACAGATTAATGAACAGATTAACACTTAAGCATTATCTTTACAGGTTTAGGGACAACAGCTTCTGTATTAAGATCTCAATTCAGGAAGGCAGCTAAATGCATATTTTAAAGTCTTTTGGCCTCATTCATCGACTCAGATATTGGATGCTTAAATGCTTTGCTGAATTGAGGCCTAATTCACAATGACTAAATCCAAGTGGGCAACATACTTTATTTCTTATTTCCTGGCCTGCCTAGTCCCTTATAAGGAGATCTTCCATTATTGTGCTTGCCTGTGAGCATCTATCTACAAGAGGGTCTCAAAGAAGCTGAAGTCGGAGAAAGAAAAGAAATTCTCTAGATTAAAAAAAAAAAAGCTGAAAAAGTAGCATCTACTAGATAGTTTCTTTTATAAATTTTAGTTCTGTGGCTCACACTGTGATGAACAGCATATCTATACAAAATTTCTGTGCACCAAAAAAGCTGCCAATACATCAAACAAGAGTGCTTTTCCATAATGCAATTAAGAATAGCTATAATTCAATAGACATCCAGATACTTTCAGGAGCTGTCGTGGGCTATGGAAGTAAACATTACTTGTATGTTTAAAACAGCTGTCAACTATTTTCTGAGGTGGATTAAAGTGGCATCCAGCAAAATCTATCTGACAACTCCATCCTAATTTTCACAGCTGTGTGCGCGAATTAAGGTTTACAGCAAATATGGTGGCATCCTGTAGTTCTTTAGTGGGAATCCAACCTGAAGGAAACATTGCTGGGTTGAGGTGACCCAGCCCCAAATCTTAATTAACACACTCATAATTAGCATCCTTGCATCCAGTCCTGAATGGAAGAGCATTCCTCTGACTTTAACAGTGATTGGACCAGACCCAGATGTGTCAGGAACCTGCCTATCTTATGTTTTTGAGTAGCACTGCATACATTAACCAGTATTATTATCAATAATCATCATTATTGCTGTTTGCCCACCCTTACTCAGTTTTATCGTTTAGAGCCTGACAAACGCATCACAGACCTCTGTGCCCTTGGCAGCATCACCAAGTCGTATTTCCACATTAATTAACATCTCTTTAGGAGCAGGGCTGCTTCTCCTAGTCTGCTTCTCCTAACTACTTTTTCTTCACAGACCCATTAACCATGGTCAATTGGGCATGGTAAGAAAAATCTTATTCTGTACCATTGATTGATTGCTCTTTGACACCTTCAGCCAGACACATGAAGCTGGTGCATAGATTTTGAATGAAATTGGAATATTTAATATACTTAAACAAGTTAATACACATACAGGCAGTCCTTGACTTTCAACGTCTCGAGTTACAACATTTCACTCTTGCAACATTTATAAATTGACACCCTGTTTCAACTTTCTGATGTCAGTTTTGACTTTACAACACTTGATCTGATGCCAAGCCACTCCAGCAAACAATTTCGCTGCGTCACCCATCTCCCTGGAGATCATCTGTCCAAACTTGCTTGGACACTTTCTTTAAGAAAGCAGACAAGGCTCCAGAAAAACCTGCAGCTAAGGCTCCTGAGAAGACTCCAGGCAAGAACACTTCAAAAAGTCCAACCAAGAGCCCTTCAAAATGTCCAGCAAAGTCACCTCAAAGAAGTCCTTCCGAATCAATGTGATTGCTATTTACAATATAAATACATTAATGTAGCTATGTTACTCGTCTATAATTGATTAAGTACAAAATTTTGAGTTATTTCTGGTGAAAATAAGGTATCAGGCCTTGGTGCAGGAACCAATCCCCTATTTATAACATTGTTTCCTATGGGAAAATTGGTTCTGAGTTGCAACGTTTTGACTTAAGACATGGTTTTCAGGAACCAATTGTGTCATAAGTCTGAGGACTGCCTGTATACATAAGTTCAATATACTTGTACCCATCCTGCTTCAGTCTGGCCATGAGAAACATCCAAAAGAGTCAAGTATTCTACATGATGAAACATGATAAATTGAACATACAGTTGATTTAAAAAAAGCCCAAAAAACCCACACACAGCTGGATGCCCCAAAGTTGGAAAGTTAAAATACATTGGCATACAGTCCAGTGGCCCATTAGAGGGCAAGGGTTGTCATAAGTGGGTATAGAATTTACTGTGAAAAAATAAGGCAGCTTGCAGTCACCATCACTCATTTGAAAAATGTTTCAAACACAGTGACCTGATTGACCTGATCCTTTTCAGGTTTTCAGTTCATAAATAAAAAAAATGTGAGGTTTCAGTTTTCAGCCTGATATTGGAGAAG
>NW_005841850.1:5418216-5448202 GCF_000455745.1 Alligator sinensis | reverse complement strand
AAATTCTTGAAAATTCTTGCAGGTTGGGAAAACTTTTTCTCCCTGTTCTAATGAAAACCTTGATTGGGAAAGCATATCACAAATTAGGAGTGCCATCCTGAGTACAATGGTGCCCTCCTGCCCACTTCAGCTTGAAGTAGAGTGGGACGCCCTGGGGAGAGTATATGATGCAAATGTAGTGTTGTCTCTGAATATGTTCCCTCCTCCAGCAAGGGAACCAGATCTAATGAGACAACTATGCTTTATACCAACACAGTGATTCCCTCATTTGAGTATTACTTGTTATCACACTTTTAATGTCTGCAGCACTTAACTATCCTTAAGAGCCAGAGATGAGCACAATAGTTTTTTAAGTACAATAAGGACCCATATCTCACTCAACATAGCGGACCCTTCTTTGGAAGTTCAGAAACAGTTTGGTTGTCAATTTTTTACCCCCCTCTCTCTGTTTGCTTTTAATTTGTTGGGTCCCTCTGTTTTTAGCGATTGTAGTCATCCGAACTTTTGAATGCATTAATATTTCAACGAGATGGCTGCGAAATGTCAATTGTCATTTAAAGACTAAAAGGATTTGGAAGTGGATAATGGACAGGTGGTTGTCTTAATTCAGCATCCTGGTGCCAGAGATAATCCTGACTCTCTTCCACCCCCTACAGAAAATAAATGCGATTGTCATTTGCATTCAGTGACAAGCTGGTGGCATATGCAAAATGATTTTTATGCAGTAAATGGAATCACGTTTGCTTCCCCTCCCCCTTCAAATTCTGTTTTGACAACGAGTTTTCATTTGCTTCTGCGATAGAAAAATCTGTTCAAAACGCATGCATCAAAGTAACAAATCAAAGAAAAAAAGACACACACGGAGTGGTGTTTCTCAAAGGGTTTGCTCAATGTCAGCTGAAAGCAAATCAGAATGTAATCCTCATGAAAAACAGCCGTTTCAGACAACTGAAGTTACCCGTTCCAAGTTCACACTTAATGGCCTTTTAGGGGATATTCATTCTTCGGAGCATTTCATATAATCTGTCAGGAAGCTGTATTTACGATGCTTTTACTTCCAACTGGGTCCATTTTTTAAGTTGTTTCTCGGATGTACATTATTTCAAAATCATTGATTTGTTCCTTTTCTGTTTCTTAAGTAAAAGGCTTTTTTGTTCATGATAGTCTTAGATTCTGGGGAGATCTATGCAATTTTGCTTAATTGAATACCTAAGGACAAGAAATATGTGCTTGGCCTCATAACATCTTTATTTTTCCAATAGAAGTAAATGTTAGATTTATTTAGCCCCATTGGCTTTTGAAATACAACCACTAATAGTATCTATTTAAATATTGTCCTCCGGAATGGATAAAAAGGTTTTATCACAAGACGTTAAATCCACTAAAGGAGCATTTTATATACCTCCCTGTCCCCTTTAATGCTTCTCTGGCTGATCCGACAGTGAATTCTGATAACTAAGCAAAAGCAAGTTGGAGCCTTTTGGTCTGTAAGAGATGATACATGGCTGCTCTACCCCAAGGGCTGCCATGGGAAGGAAATTCAACTTGGAGACTCCTGGCAATGTGAGGGGAAGCTGGAAGAAGAAAATTACATCACACCTTTTCATAGAGTAGTTTATTCCTCCCATGTGCACAGTCAGTTGGTATGGCTGGTGAGTAGGAGCCAAAGCAAGCCCTACTCCCAACTCCCTCCTTGCCCACTTCAGAAATCTCAGTGGAGACACCCCTGCCATGGCCAAACAACTTGAAGAAATATGGATTAAGCAGAGGCTAGGGGTAAGGCTTATGACTTTGATCAGCCTGTTAGCCATATAAGGGCAAACTCTAAATGTACTTGAATGTACACCTTCAGCATGAGAGGTGGTGGGGAGAGGGTGCTTGGGCAGTATGGTATTTTTCTTACCAATAATACCCAGAGAAGCATAAGTAGATTAGTCAGCAAGAGTTGTCCAGCAGTGTGAATGAATACAGATTCTAAAATAAGATTAGAGAAAATGAAATTCATGCATATTAATTGTTTATAATTAAGTACAAAAGAAGACAGTCATCAATTGTTCTCTCTGTTCCCAGAGATAAGACTGAACATGAAGTAATAGTCTTACACTGGCAACACAGACAACTTAGTTCAGAAATTAGCAAGAACTTTCTGTTTTGGAGGGTGGTTAAATGCTGGAATAGATTACCTAGAGAGGTGGTAGAGAGGTAACCTACTGTTGGTTAGATGGGACTCATCCTGTCTTCAGCATGGGGTTGGAGTTGATGGTCCTTTGAAGCCCCCTCCAGTGAAGTTGGTGGTGCTCTCCCCTACCTTGGGGGTCTTCAAGAGGAGACTGGACAAGCACCTAGCTGGGGTTGTCTGGCCCCAGCGCTCTTTCCTGCCCAGGGCAGGGGGGTCGGATTCAATGACCTACTGAGGTCCCTCCTGACCCTAACATCTATGAATCTATGTTCTTCTGCTTCCACCTTTGAAAAGAAGAATAAAATGAGTATATGAAAAATTCAGTATATGAGAAATTAACTGCCTTAGACCAATATTGATAAATGAAGTAAAAGGGCCTAGAAATAAGGAATGAATAGATGGACAGATCCAAATTACTCTTCAGTTCTGATGTTACCTTTCTCTGATGCCCCATAGTGGCTGCCTCAATCCCCTCTGTTTGTGCTTCTGAGTCTGCACACACACTCTTTGGGCAAGGGGACTAGATAAAGATAATTAATCTGCATTGCATAGAAAAAAAGGAATTACTCATGGGTAGGGGATAGAAAAATGTATTGCAATACTTAGTGTGGCTAGAAGCCTTAAGAAAAAGGTCAACAAGATTCCTTGGGTGAATTTGATATCTTTTATTAGACCAACCCAAATGGTTGGAGAATAGTTATTAAGCAAGCTTTCGGGTTCAAAAACCCTTTGTCAGGCTAAGGAAGCTTCAGCAGTTGGTCAGCAGAAAAAGGTCAGCACTTACTTGAATTTAAGTAGTGAGATTTATATATCCAATGCCTATTGAGTGAGAGAGGACTTTGGTTGCTCACAAGCTTTTGAAAGCCCCAGTTCATGCTTGTCAACTTTGGGTGCGAGCAAGTAAGCAAAACTATAGTGAATTGAAGAGGGGTAGGGACTAGCTGCTTCTCAGCTGCTTTTCATTAACTGTCTATGTGCCTACGCTTATTGTGGAGTAAGTGGAAACTAAACCATAGTAGTGTAATGCTGTTCCATTTTGGGGTAAGGTACCAAGACGGTTATCACAAAAGCATTGCTATGCTGCATTTGGTCCCGGTTTCCTTTTAAATTGCTTGTTCAGGGCCTTTTATTTGGACTCATAAATACTTTTGACAGTCTTTCCCAAAGTGGCTCTAAGAACTCATATTCCACTAGATGCTAATATGTAGCTATCTGTTAAAAAACCTGGCCCTGTAAGCACTTTTGGAAGTCCCCACCCATGACAGATGGTGTCTGAGAGGGAAAACAGAGGCTCAGAGGAATGAGGGGACTTTTCAGGATACACGGAGCAGAACTAAGAATAAAATCTAGGTCTCATCACTCTTAGTGCCTTGTCCTCTGTTTTTTTGGATCAGACTTTACTGACTCTGCAGCCAGGCAACATGAAATTATAGCTCTAAAGGGATAAAACTAACTACAGCAGGGAATTGCAGAGACTAGTTCCTACATTTTGTGAAATCCAAAATACACAAGGCATGAGGAACAGCAGGATACATCTCTATATTGGTGATATCTCAACTGTCTTTGTTTCAGTTATGCACAAGGGGTCTGAAGTTTTTCCTCCCAATTATTGGCTGCCAGATCACTGTTGGTACAAAATGAAAAGGTATAAGGTCACATTTCACATCAAGGTGCTAGGCTCAACATTAACCTTAAAATCGATAAGTGAAAAGTTGGTGGTTTCAGGTAATTCTCATTACAGATGCACTAGAGACAGTTGGATTCCTCACCATAATTAACATTGATTCCCCTTTCATTTTGGGCCTTTGTTGTATATGAACTCATTAAATTGTGACCTGCATGTAAGGCTTGCATTTATGCCTTGGAAAAAGTCAGCATATTTGCTATAGATTATTATACTCATGAGGCCAGAGTTGTTTAATGTTCGTGATGAGAAAACTATTTAGAAATATTTCATGTGAGAACTGAAAAAAAAAAAAGTTTCATGGGTATTCTTTACAGCCAGAATATGTTGTTTTGCCTAGATCTGATGTACTGCAAAGACAGAGCTCAGTTTCTAAAGATGGTGTAAAAGATGGTCTAAAAATGTTAAAGCTTGGATTCACTGCTGTTTACCTAGAAATGGGGTAAGAGTAGTGTTAAGCGGGCTTTCCTGTAGAGCGGGATGGATCAGCCTTTTCCTCTCCTGCAGTACTTGATCTCCATGCCCTCTAGTATTTCCTTCCTCCAAAAGGTCTTGGTACCCTTGTCAGGCCGTGTACAATACCACTTGGGAACGTGTAACTGAGCCCAGCCAGTGAATCCTTGCAGTTTGTTTGAACTTCCCATAAATGTTGAATGGCCAGCGCTGGCCACCACACAGCTTGCAAACGGAGTCATATTCGCAATAAATGCATCAGTCTAAAAGGGGAAAGGAAAAGATCATTTTCCTCCAAGGAGAGAGGCAAGTTAGTCTGCCTCTAGGGCAGCAGTAATTAAAGCAGCAGTCATTTACATGACTTGATTTTAAGTGAGTATTTACACGACTTGATTTTAAGTGAGTATTTACACTGGTGCATAATACAAAAAAGGCTGTTCCCTGCAATGTGGGAACACTGAGTCACAGAGTGCATCTGCCGCAGCTGAAATACAAACAGTCTTCTGGTTAGTACACACTGCCCAATATGGCACCGTCACTAGAACATTTTCCAATATTTTGGGGAGAGCGGAGAGACACGTTTCTATGCCCTGTCAGTAATTTGGTTTTCAAAGGTACTTGAACTGCATGTTCACAAACCTCTGGACAAGAGATGGGCAAAGCATCTTAGTAGCTTTCCTCTCTGATATCCGTTGCGTCTATTTTCTGGGAAAGCAGCACAATGTGGCTATTAAAATGTCATTAACCAAACAAGGTATGGCTCATTCCTTTTGATGCAGCAGCCTCTTTTTAGCTGAAATTACAAAGACTGCACAGAGAGATCTTCTTGATTCATGGGTGAAACTGTAAATGTAACAACCTCCAGATTGCTTCCTCATGGTGTAATAGCCATTAAGATCTGGGGTGAAAACATGTCTCCACGAAGTCAGCAGATCCAACACTTCGCCCCTGACATTTTGGAGCAGTATGTTGTCTCCTAGAAACAGAAAACAGAAAAAGCTTTTTAAAAAAATGTCTATAGAATATAATGTTATGGATGTCAAAATAAGTGGGTAGGTGGGTAGCTTGGGTGAGATACAATAGGGAGATTACTTAGTCAACATTGCAACTATAACATTCATTTTTTCCCCCCACAAATATCTCATTTGAAAAAATTCAAAGCACACTGAATCATGAGATTAAAGTGCAACATATAACTAGAACTTTATTAAATGCCTACAATAAATTTAATAATGCTAGATAGAATGTCGAATTTGAGCTGCTTTTCTTTTTTTGTGCTCCTCTTTAAGGAAGGTTATTTAGCATTGCAGGGGATTTAGAGTTAAAAGAACATGGAGAAGAAAGGGGAATTAAAAGGGAAAAAAAAGACAAAAAGCACAGCGGGATCATCTCATAGCAACAAGATGGTGATTAGGAAACTGGAAAATCTCCCCCCTGAAAATAAACATGATGTGAAAGTATAAATTACTTATATAGGAACATCTCCTAATCCAACCAAAAAGAAACCCTTAATAAGGAGCCATATCTTGTTTTCCTTACATGCCTTAAGCTCCTGGGATTTGACTGTCCTACATCTTCATTACCCTCCTGTGAGCACTTATGCATATGCTTAACTTTAAGCACTTGAGTAATCCCATTGGGCCCATAAACCATTTTACAATATGATTCTGCTTTGCTTCTATTTTATCCTTTCCCTCTGGGTTTTTAACTGCGAGTATTGTATTTCTCAAAGATGTTTTTCTCTTCAGAAGGCCTCCAATTTGTTTCAGTTGATGAATCAAGGACTCAAGGTTCCTTTTGAAGCACTAATTGGGAGTGTGCCTGGTCCTTAAAATGAAAAATGTATTGTACAGCTTTGCTCTGCTGACTGGGCTAAAGGTATTTACATGACTTACGGTTATTCCTTTATGCGGCCGTGACACACGTTTTTGACCTGGTTGTCAGGGAGAGAATACAGCAGCCATAATGCAAGTTGATTCAATTTCTATAAAATACTGCATGTCATTCCATGTTAACTTGCTGAATAATAAGGAAAGCTCAGTTATCATCGCCGATTATTAGGCCAGGTCCTCAGCAGATGTAAAGGAAACGCCTTTCGTGTAAATGGAGCTTTGCTGATATACAGCAGTTGAGGATGTGAAGATAGCAAATAGGCAGACAAGGTTCTTTGGGTGAATCTGATATCTTTTATTAGACCAACCTAAAAGTTGGAAAAAAATATTTAGCAAGCTTTTGGGTTTAAAAAACCCTTCATGGGGCTGAGGAAGTTTTGCAGTTGGTGCGTGCTCGTCATTGGTACTTTGTTCCTCTTTGTAAAAGTGGGTCGGGCCAACACAGGAGCCGAGGGGCTTCACTTCACAACAGGAGTCAGCTATGGCTGCTGCGGAATCTCAGATTTACTGAAAAACGGTCAGTCTTGACATTGAGTTGGTCTTTTTTATTTAATGAAGCAGTAAAAAAAAAATTAGAAATGCACATTTATGCACTTGTTAAATCTTCAAGCGTTCAAAAAAAATTCAAAGATTCCAAAATGTCAAAATATAGATCTCAACCTGGAAGTGCCGTGGAGCATAAAGACTCTTCGTGAAATGACAGCTGAAGACTTCTCACATAACAGCATCTGAATTTTTCCACAACATTCAGGTTCAGTTTTGAAGTCAAATCGCTTTCATACAACAGGAGCTTGAAGTTCCTCTTTCCTTCCTGGGTCATGCTCATCCTGCAGTGCAATAAAATTATTTTCAAGCAAGAAAAAGAGTTTTCAGAAGCTGCAGTTGATGCTCCAAACTATAAGGCAGCTCTGGATGCTTCAAAAATCTATCACAAAGCCTCCTTGAATGCCTTAGAAGTGCCTACAGCAACTTCAAATTATTTGCAATGTCTCTTTATCAGGGATTTAAATGCAGCCATTTCCACTCCCGCCTTCTTAATATCTCACCCAACAAGCCGCTCAAGTCGTGCAGTGACTCCAGTTTCAGGAACTCTGACAAACTGATCGAATGGACTGCTCAAAGTCTCCTTTGCAGCTCGCTTCCAGTTTTATTAGTCAGTTCGTGCCCAATCTGGGACTTGCTGATACTCGTATACACTTTGGGATCCTGAGAAATGATTCAGCAATGCTGGGATCTTTTAATTTTTATTTTTTTTATTTTTGTGACGTGCCTCGGCTCCCTTTGTAGCATATCTTAAAGTGGGTGCTTCATCCTGTGCATCCTTCTGACAGGGAGCTTCGATGCAATTGCCAAGTATGCAAACTGCAGTCTTCTCTCCTTTTGGTTGATGTTCTTTACAGCTGCAGCTCATTTCCTGCAGCAAGGTGCATTAGCTACTTTTGAATGTACAGGTTCACAGGAGCACTAGTTCTCCATTACCCCGTTCTTATTACCTTGGATCAGAAGTAGAATTTGGATGATTTTTGTAACTTCAGACAACCCTTTGACTTCAAGGAAGTGGTAGCTACTTAGTTTGACAAAATATTCTGAATTTCTTTCAAACTACTGTTTTCAGGGTGTTCGGGTGAAGCTCTACACATGCTGGCTATTGTACAGCGCACACAGTTTGAACCTGGAAAAAAAAGAGATGGCATTGATTTACAATGTGAGGAAATACCTGCCACTACTGACTTTCGACGTATAAATAGTGCTTCAAACAGTGCCTGTAGCAGTTGTGCAATGATGGCACAAGGCACTACTGGGAGATGCTAGCAATGGATTTTATAGTGGATTTTCTTTCTGTGTGGAACATGGGTGGATTTAAAAGACTCAAGTCGTTTTTGATCATAGGAAAGTAGGGCTGGGAGGGACCTCAGAAGGGGATCTAGTCCAGCTCTCTGTTTAAGGCAGGAACATCCCTGACTAAAGTCTACCAGCTGAGTGCCTGTCTAATGTAGAGTTACCATATATCCCGGTTTTCCCAGGGTGTAAATGTAATGTAATGTAGGGTTACCATATATCCTGGTTTTTCCCTTTTTTTGGGTCTTCCCATTTCCATCCGGGTGGTTTTATAAAATATCAGCAAATGTCCAGGATTTTGCTCTGCCTCTGCCCCAGCAAGGAGCTGCTTGGGGCTGGGGGCAGCAGGGGAAGGTGATTGGAGGTAGGGCATCATGTTGGCCTGGCAACTGCAGGCAGGTGTGTGTGTGTGTGTGTGTGTTTCTGTGCGTGCCTGCTGGCACTAGGGCTGCAGCAGGGCAGGTGAAAGGGGTGGGGAGTTGGGTTGTTTGGTGGTAGGGTGTTGCAGGTCAGGAGTGAGGGGTATCAGCGGGGACAGGGGGGCTGTGGGTTGGGAGTGAGGGGTACAAGCATGGTCTGGAGGGAAAGGTACTGTGGGTCAGAAGTGAGGGGCAACAGCAGGGCTAGAGGGGGGGCTGTGACTTGGGAGTGAAGGGCAGGGCATGGGCATATCACTGCCCCCCCCTTATATACTCCCTCCCTCCCCCCCCAGGTGTCCTCTTTTTAAATCTGAAAATATGGTAACCCTAGTCTAATGTACTTCTGAAAGTTTCCAAGGATGGAGGTTCCATCGCTTCTCTAGGTATGATTTCACCATTCAAGCTTTAATCGGGATTGTGCACTGGCTTCACACAAAACTTGAGAACACAGAAGTGGCCTCTGTTAGAGCACAGATGCTAGAAAAAAATCTGTTGCTATTTAAATGGCACACAAGAATTAGATAATATCAGCCTTAGGCTTGTGCACTTGATTAGTAATGCTTTCATGGCTTCTGAACCCTAAATGTAAGAGGAGAGAGACCATTGTACTTTGCATGCCAGAACAGGATATGAAAGATGGGTATTCTAGTCCTTTGGCAAGTCACCTACAGCCACAGTGTAGAAGACAGGTGACTATATCCCAGTTGTTCTATGGCATTTAGCCATCAAAATGCCTTTAAGATCTGGCTCCTGGTTTTTCTGTGCCTCCACTCGCTGTTTGTACAACAGAAAATACCATTTTCCCTCTTAAATTCTTGTTTCAATTATAAATGGTGGAAAAGAAAAGCTAGCTTGAAGTCAGCATGACCTGGAAGGAAAGATAATCGATGCCTGTGTCCAAGCTGAGAGCCATCATCCACCTCCACATCTAGCATTAACGTGACACAGCCTTCTTTTTCCTATGCAAGGTCAGGAAATGGACAGTCGTTTTGACAGGACAGCTGAAGCACCCAGCATTTGATCTCCCTCCCCACTACATCCGGTATCCATCTTTCATAGCGAACACTCCTCTATATTTGTATTCCAGTGTTGTCTTGGTTAAATAAATGGATTAAGCACTTATGGTAAAATTGTGAAGGTGCTATGATAGCACACATTTTGATAACAAGTCACTAAAATATTCACTTCCTCTGATTTTATTTTTTTCTCGAGCTACTAAGGTTAAATTAAGGTTAGTCATGCTGGAATTCAATTACACTTTGGTAAAACATAGATTTTCAGATACACGGATCAGAGTAGAAAAGTAAATAATTCAGTAGCATTTCTGTTTCTGCAGCTTGTACATTGTTACAGCAATTAGCTTAGGTTCTGCTGGGACTTTTGCATTTTTGCCATGTCCATAAACTTTGATCTGGATACATTTAATCTTGCTGCTTTAATAATTTCTTATAAAACACATGGGGAGGGGGGGCGGATATTTAGTGTTAGAAGACCAGATAAAACCTAAGGCTAGGTACAGACATACAAAAAGCCCAAGGCAGAATCAATCTAAGTTTTGCAGTTTTCCGTAAGCAGCGTAGTTTAGGTTGGCACCAAACAAAACACAAATCCTCCCTTTTGTGGGGTAGGTAAATCATAGACCCGATACTGCCATTTATAAACCAGTCTGTATGCTCCAAACTTCTGTTATGTTATAGCTACAGACTGGTTTTGCTGGCTGAACTTCTGTCCTGTTACAGGTATCAACCAGTTTCTGATCACTTATACCAGTAAAAGCTAAGTCTGAACCTGGCTTAAAGCTCAATACTACATATTCACTAAAATCAGGACACAGTAACGAAAGAGGAAGAATTAAGTGTATCTACATAAGACTCAAACCAATACCATTTTACACTTGGTACTTACCTGACATCATGAACTTTGAACACATCTTTGAATACTTAGCAAACTATACTGCAATGATCTAGCAATGTCAAGAGGATTATTAGACCGTGGAGAAAATCCGTGTACTGTATAGACCATTCTGTATCAATATGTCGGGTTTACTGAAGCCTTGAGGCTGATTACAAACAGGGTGGAGTACACTTAAATGCGAATATCTGCTGAAGAAATAGATCTGGTTAATAGAAGCAGAATGTAGGTGCCCTGAAATCGTTTGAACGGGACCAACTTTTCAGAACAGCTAAAGACAGATTTTTCAAGTGCTCAGCAACTGTGATCAAGGCCAGGTTGTCAAAAAATCTCAGTTTCTATTAGTTACATCAAAATATGGGCCAGATGTAGAGGTATGCTACCGCATATTTTTGTTTGCTGGCCAACCCTCCAAAACTGAAAACAATTTTGGCTTGGATCAAGTTGAAATGAAAACTTTTCCATTGGGGGTAGATGAGAATCATTTTGTGGCTGAATGAAATGTTTTGTTCAGCCAAAGACTATGTAGTACTAAAAGCCAGTCTAAAATAGTAATATGTCTTGATAGTTCATTGACTATTTGGTGAAGAAAACTGTTGGCTATTGCATTCAAGAATAACATTGCTAGCAGCGTTTGTTCTCCAGGCTATACATAGGAAGTTAAAATCTCCCATAATGATACAATTCCTGGTAGTATGTCTCTCTCTAATAACATAACGGAGATCTCAATCCTCATTTAGATGATCTTCAACTGCACACTCAGCGCTACTACAGTAGTCTCTCTTTCCTTAAGAAATTGTGACCTAAACAGATAACTTTCCCTCTCTCCCTCCCTCTCGCTAAGCTTCCTTTTTCTACTCTGTTTTGTGTTTACTATTCAGAAAAAGTCATGTAAAAAATTGTTCCTGTAGGTCAGGGGTGGGCAAAATACAGCCCGCGGCCCGGATCCGGCCATTCTATCCAGCTCACAGGGCCCCTTAAAAAATGTAGAAAATTAATATTTCTCTGCCCTGGGTTCCTGTCAAAAATGAACAGCCCGCCCAGCCCTGCCCCCCAGCCGGAAGCCCCAGCCAGGGTTTCTGGGCTGGGAGCACATGGCTGCCCCGGCGCAGGAAGCTCAAGTAATTGGGGGGGACCCTGGGCAGGGAAGAAGCATGGGGGGAAGTGGCCCCTCAGTGCCCCATGCTGCAGCTGCTCGCAGCCCACGTGGGGCTACCTGTGCCTGCTCCAGACAGCCCCACGTGGGCTGCGAGTGCCTGCAGCAGGGAACACGGGCCATGGGGCAGGTAAGGGGCCGCTTTTCCCCATGCTCAGCACCAGCTTCTTCCCTGCTGGTGAGCAGGGGGTCAGGGCTGTGCGCGGCCCCCCGCCTGTACCATGGGGCTGGGGGGCATTGGGTGTGAGCAGGCGGGAAGCCAGTGGGAGCTCAGGGCCCACACTGGTGCCCCGGCACCAGTGCTGGTGGGGCCCAGAACAGGGTGGCAGGATTGTGGGGTTCCAGCCAGCAGGGGCTCTATAGGGCCGGGCCAGCTCCCCCCTCTCCCTGGTGGTGCAGCCCAGCCCAGCTCCACAGACCCCTGCTGGCCCGCACCCTGCTCTGGGCCCACCAGTGCTGGCCCTGGGACATTGGTCCCGAGACATTGGGACTTTGGTCCCAAGATGGTGACCAGGGGGCGGGGCGCCTGTCAAGGGGCATGGCTACCCATATGACCCTCCACAGCCTGCCAAAACTGGGTAAGCGGCTCTCTGACCAAAATAAGTGCCCGCCCCTGCCGTAGGTTCTCATTCTCCAAAGCCCTTAGCCATGTTGACTGTGGGCTTGCTCCTAGGTTCAAATTAGATATGGGTTTAAGTGCTTTACTGAGTTAAAGGTTAAGGGTTGACTGAAACATCCATTTGATCCAGGAGAAGGGGTCCTTACACTGACCTCAGTGGGTTTTGGCCCTCCAGGGCCTGACCCTGTAAACGCTTGTGTATGTGAATGATGTCACTTATCAGAGCCCTGATCACTTAAGCACATGCCAAACTTTAGGTATATGAGCAGTCTCGTTGATCTTTAAGTTAAGATTAGCCTCAATATGCAATCAAGGAACAGCTAACTCAACCCATGAATCACCTCGGGAAGGGCTCTTAATACTTAGCCCGTGTTCAGCTAAATATTAGCAAACTCAGCTCTGGCATGGCTTGTTTTGAGGAAACCTAAGGACCAGCTATGAGTTGCTAAAGGTCCCTTTGCTCATCAACACTTGAAAATACAATCATGCCATTTTGGTAACCTATTATCTGGAAAAGTGTTTTTGTGGAGTTGAATTCTGAGAATTTGCGTCTAAGCCCAGGCACTCCAAATACTTGAATGTAATTACATCTTGCTCATTAAGGTCTGTCCTTTCATACACAAAATGATAAACAACTCTATTTTACTGCTCGAGGCATTAAGGGCTGTTTGAGCTTCACATCCATGTAGCTGACAGAATATTGGAAGAGCCATTGATGGTCACAGCGCACCAGCAGGTCCCCCATGTGACTTGAGAGCTTGTATCTTTTTTATGGTTGGATTTAAAACAGATGTTTCCCATTGTGCAGCAATTAACTGACCCCACTCTCAGCCCAGGATTCATCAGGAGGCCAATTAAAATGATGCAGGAGTTGTTAGCAATAATTCAAAGTAACTTTCACTTTGGGCTTGGCCTTTCTTCGTGATGCGTGACATAACCCTCATGGCACGTTTCAAAGTACTGAGTACGTTGCACAGCCAGCAGTACATGAGCTTTTCACTCTCTTTCCATATCTGAGGAGAACAGCCCACTGGCAGTTTCGCTGTTTCCCCCGAGGAAATATTCAGTAGATAAACCTTATGCTATTTTTGCCTTATGTACCACTTGCATCCCATTTAGCTCCTGAGGACAAGAGTGAGCTTCAAGTGGTGAATACATGTTGGGCCATCCCTTCGCAAAGAGTGAATTTGCACGCCTATGCTTAAATGCTTTGGTCTACCTTTCTATTCACCATACAGAATGAAAGCCAAAAAAGGAAGAGAGAAGGGAAAAATCCACATGGAGATCATTTTCTTTGTGCCATTTTCTGAATTCTTATCCCTTGATGTATTCATCATTTCTTCTCGACTGTGTCATCCTATCTGCACTAGCAGAAATAGCACCAAGCACACTGTGGGCCCCATTAGAGTACGGATAACGGCTGTTCCCAAGGAAGCTTCCCTTGGGGTTTCTTCCCTTTTTTTCACTTGAGGTTTTCAAGGAATGCAGTGATCTCTATACAGTTTTGATTCTGATCTATAATTCACTTAAGTCACAATACTGACAGGAAGGAACATTTCAGATTTCAAGTGGTGTGAAAATGTGCTGCTAAAACATCATTTTGTGGCAAAACGTGACACACTTGCCTCTCATGGCTTAGAGGTCTAGAAGAAAAAAGCTGTCCCAAAACTTCTAATCCTAACACTTATCAGAAACGCTTCTATAGTTCAAGTCATACAGCAGCTTGCCTTTGGGACTGTGAATATTCAAATACTATCCTGAGAAAGATGACCAGAGCCCTCACAGCACCATGAACAGGAAAAGATCCCATAGTGCTCCTATATGGCCCACTCCCTTGTGCTGTGGGCCTTAAACTCTCTGCTAAAGGTGTTCTGCTAAAGGGATACAGGAGAAACACATGATATACATCGGTGTCAACCCTGTCTATCGGACACTGTGCTTAGCATTGGCGACGCGTAGTGGGTGCACGTGAACCCTGTGAGATCAGCTGTGCACCCCCTGGAAGTACCAGGCGTGAAACTGGAAGTGCACTTCTGGTTTCACCGCTGGCTCAGCAATTGCCCACTGGGGGACTCCCCTGGTTGGCAATTGGCTGCAGGGGGACCTCCCCCCCTGGCTGGTGATCGGCTATAGGGGGACCACCTCCCCATCAGTGGTCTGGTGCCCCCCAAATTAGGGAGGCACCAGTTGCCCATGTTTTGAGGTTCCCTGTGGTTTCCTGAGTGGAATTGGTGGCAAGACTTAGTGGTATTCAAGCTGTTGTCATAGGTGCTCATTTATCCTTGCAGCATTATTTAATCCGAGGATCCCTCCTAGCTGACTTCTTGTTTTGGAGGATATATGTGAGGAATGCAAACGGTACTTATTTTAGGTGGGTGTAAAACTGTGGGCTGGATCCCCAGTTGACATAAATTGGCATCGGCATGACTATGCTGATTTTCACGGAGTGATGGCCTTTCACACCGGCTCAGGATCTAGTCCTGAAAGTACAGATTTCCCCAAAGTGGCTGATGGTCCTTAGGGACTTTTCACTGGTACAGGGAGGTTTAGTCTTTGTTATTAAAGGATAGTCTGTTCTAATCATCACCACCTGTTAGATTTCCCCCGTGTAATGGCACGCTGTCTGCCTGGTGTCAGGCAGCAATAGGCAGTGAAGTTCATTCTGATAGAGAAATTACCTGTTTTGCGGTCACTGTTATTTCCCAATGGGCTATTTGGGTAATTCTCTGTGAGGCTTCACTTCTCAGTGTATCAATGTCTTCTGTTCTTAGCCTAACAAATACAGATCTCTCTTAGTCTCACTGTGATTCCCCCACACCTTCATCTTTTCTATTGATTTCACAGAGACAGCACCAGAGAGGATGTCCTCCTCGACTCGGTGGATTCTGCAAAAAGAGGGGCTTTAATTTCTACAGGAAAGTCTCTTGGATTCTTTAGCAGCTCCAGGTTAGAAAGTGAGGCTTTTTGAATTACTCAATTATAGCCTTAATGTAAAGAGTTGCTTGGGGGAATTCTGTCTTCTGTATTAAACAGGAGGTGTGAACAGAGGACTACAGTGATACTTGATAGCCTTCAAAATCTGACTCCAGTAATTAAAAATAAAAACCAAACCCCCCCCACACATGCTAATAACATTTCCTATGTTGTTATTATACATATTGTTCAATTTTCTTTATTCTCACCCTATGTTTTTCCCTTTGTCCTGACACTGTATAAGTAGAAATTGTCCTGTCATTTGTAAGACATACAAAAAACTAGAACTCTTGGTTCCAAAATGATACCTTTTTATTAGACCAACTGGGACAATTTTCTTGCAATTTCCCAGTTGGTCTAATAAAAGGTATCATTCTGGAACCAAGAGTTCTAGTTTTTTGTATGTCTTCTCGTCTCAGACCAACATGGCTACCAAGTACACTCCTGTCATTAGTAATGCACTCACCCCTAATTGTAGGTTTTCAAAAGACTAGGCTAGTTTGAAGTCAAACCCTTAACATTGGACAGCAATAGAGAAGTCAAACAGCCAAGCGTGCAGCTTTAAGTTCTACACCTCAGTTAAGAGAATATTGAACTATTTCTCTGCGTCCTCATGCGGATTTACCTTTAAGGAAAAAGTGGGCCTTTCATTCTTTTACAGATCTGTACATGTTAAAGACAGAAGAAACCACGATGTTCAATTAGTCTCATCTTCTGCATAACATAAGCCACAGCATCTTACCCAGTAGTTCCAACTTGGAGCCAGCCTAAATTTTGGTTGAGCTACAGTGCATCTTGTAGAAGGATGCATCCAGTCTTGACTTACCTGAAGCTAACTGCAAAGTAGGTTGATCCTGAGTGTGAACAAGGCTGGGAGGTTCTTTCCCAGAAAGCAGCATGACAAGCAGGTCCTGTGTGGTGGCAGGTGGGCTAGCAATAGCTGTGGTGGCTGGGCTAACAGCAGCAGGGGCTGGGATTGTTCTGCCCCCTCTACATCAGTTCCCAGGGCTGGTATCCTGGTTGCCCACCCTTATTCTCACAGCCTTCGGGAGCAGTAGTGTAATATGTGCAAGAACTCTCCGAAATGACGTGCTGATTATATCACTGTGTTGCAATGAACTTCTGGAGTGTCTCTGCATAGTCCATTACCTCCATCCACTGCCTGCTTACATTGTAAGACCTTCTCCCACTTGCGCGTTCCATGTGGACCATAACTCAGGCTAAAAACATGCCACCCAAACACATTTGCCTTAATTGGATATTATTTCAAAATCCAAGTGTGTAGTAAATATGGGCATCTCAGCACTGCTCAGATTAGTACCGTTTCTGCCACCTTTTAACAGAAAAGGCGTTAATGAGCTTTGGAGCAAGCTGAGATCTGTGTAAAATTTTATATTCCACATTTAATGAGCTTATGGGAGTAAAGCTGAGAAGACAAATAAAAATACCTTTTAATTTGATGTAACAGTTATATTTTCCCGCTAAATCTCCTTACTATTCTTTCCTTTTTATATCCATCTCTGATTTGTTCCTTGGCAAATGTAGGTATTTTTTACATATCTAATACCACCCTTTTCTCTGTCTCCCTAAGGGAGAGTTGTGACGGGGAGAGCCTTCATGATCGACTCAGTGTCTGGCAGTCATTCGTTTCCTTTGTCTTGCACTGAATAAGACATTTTAGCTATTAGTTGATCAGATGAAATAGTCAAAACTTGATGAAGGGGTTTCAGTCGCTATAATAATGGAGCAGGTCAAAAGACAGTTCTGTGTCAATCAAGCACTAATCTGAATAAGCCCAGGAAATGAAAATGGCTTGAGTCGTGGTGTGTCTTGGAGAAGCTGCATTGTGTCTTTTCTTGTCTTTTATTTTCTTGTCTTTTCTATTTGCCTTTTAGATTTCGGGCCCAGTGACCTGAGTGGTCTTTGATCAGCCTTTGTCGAATATTATTTTAACCCCATAGTGTAACTAAAACTGCTATTCCAGCACATCCTTGTGTATATTCTCATGCATTAAAAGTAGGAACGGGTGGAATTCCTGTATGAAACAAGGCAGCACTGTACTTGCCCTCTGGAAAATCTCTGACTTCTGTTCACCGCTGCTATTGAAAGTGCTACGTTCTAAAACCTGAAAACATTTGGGCTCATCCCATGCAGATTTACTTAATTTTAATCAATCCAAAGGCTTTTGCTGTAGAGCTGAACATTACAGAATGAATAAACTTAAGTCATCAATAGATAAATTGTGTCCTTAGGGAAAGGAATGAAGCGACTCAGACAACAGACTTTTTGTTTTTTGGGGTCTTGGGCTAGGGACAGACATTCAAAAAGCCTGAGCCTGAATTGATTGAATCTTTGCAGGTTAGTCTAACCCGCCTAGGCTGAATCACTTTGTACAGACATCTCAGAAATGCAGGCACATGCCTGCAGCGGCTCAGCCTAGAAGCCAGGGGGCACTAGAGCAGCCCTCCCTTCCCTTCCACAGGTCTGAGATGAGGGGTGTGTGGCCAGGCCCGGCAGGATTAGGGAGGGGTCCCCCCACCACCTTGAATGATAACAGAGCATTTATCACCCCATCAGAAAACGAACAGCTTCTCTCATTAGTTCAGTGTTTCCCAACCAGTGTGCCACGTCACAAAAGTGTGCCATCAGAAATGAAGAGGTGTGCTGCGCAATTTTGCCTTGGCAATGAGCTACAGTAGGTCTGAGGATGGGGATGGATCATTGCTCTTATTTTTATACCACCATTTGGATCCTTCTCACATTACACTGTCCCTATTTTTTGCATCTTTTGAAAAGACAGTAACATGAAATGCCAAACCACCATGCTAACTGAGACTGAACCTGTGTGGGTAAGGAACCAGGCGGTTGGCATGTGACCTTCCAAAAGATGACCAAAAATACGGAGTAACAAAAAGAATTTGCACTTAAAGTACTTTGTTGAGAGAATTTCAGGAAGTTTTTTCATCCCCTCCAAGTTCTCTACCGAGTCTACGTAGGATGTAGAAGGGGAAAAACTGCACTGCCCAAAGCATATGAGCTGGATTCGACCTGAAGTTGACTGGAGTGCTGCTATTCAGCATTCTGTGTGTAAAATGTCTCTTCCTTGAATATAAATGACTGCCTCTAATTCCAGATGGAAAATCATGCAGTATAGAATAGGAAGGTATTTGAAGTGTTTCTAAAAATTTCTTGTTTCCTGCCAGTTATACTTCTTTGAGCTTTTCCCACAAGGCAACCCATTTTCTGTTTGTTTAATGCAATGGGGGTGTACCCTTGAGATGTTGACTCTGCTCTACTCATCTTGCTGTAATTGTTCAAGTCAATGAGAAAGAACTCAAGTTTTTGTCATGTTTTCTTTTTTCTCAAAAGCAAAAGACAAAACCTTTGTTTATTACCCAGAGTTTGCATCCTTCCTGCTGACTATCAGCTTGACTGTTCATACTCACAGAACATTTCAAGCCAGCAGGCAAAGGGAATACCTTAGAGATTCTTCAAGACAATGGAGTCCATCCATCAAATGTGGAGCCTATTTCCCATTTGATCCAACAACATATTAGCCTAAAGGGTTGCACTTTACACAATGTCTTTGACTAACCAGTCTGCAGGCAAATTCCCACTAGCTAATTTATTACAAAAGCCAGAATAATTGCTTTAATATTATTTTTTTTAAGTATTTCTTGCTTTCTCTCAGTACTAAAATAGCAACACTTTATTTGTGTCACACAATGATTCCCCGTAACAAAAGGAATAAGAAAATATTGGGTGAAGAAGTATTGTTTTCATATAATCCAGCCCATGTTTGTTTTTATATGTGCAAGTCAGCTGTGCCATGCACATGACCCTGCAAAATATAACAGCTCAGATTCTGAACAAAGTTACATAACTACAGATTGGAGCGTAAAGAGGGGAGAAAAAGCCTGGTCCCACAGCGACTGGTGGGGGGCACATGCCCCTCCTGAGATTGGCCCCCGAAAGTACTGGGGTTGGCCCTGGGAGGGATGGGGGTAGTGGTGTGCTGTACACTGCCCCCTCCTACCCAGCCCTGAAGCAGTTTTTTTGCCACACAGGCCAGCGGCGTGTTGGGCACTAAGCTGTGGTGTGTGAGGCCGGGCCCCTCCAACCCCCAAGAGAGCTTTTGGGGCATACATGGATATGGGGCATTTGGCCCTCCCCCGGGCCCAACCACAAAGTGTGCCACCCTCCCCCATGACTCAGGAGGCATCAGTTGCCCATGCCTGGTCCAATGGCTGATGCCTTAGCCAAGGACATGAGAACTGAAATTCATATCTTGATGGGTCTTGATTTTCTAGGGGGCCTTTGTCAAGTCACTAAGGACTAGATCAGTGTGATGCTAAGCTTTGCAGTACTTAACTTTAGTTACTTGGCTAACTGCCTTGAATAACACTATCTAAGCTCCCTATATAATTCAGTGAGCACCTCAGAATGGGATTCACTGGAGAAAAGTGAGGCACTTACAGACATTGAGTGACTAAGAGGTTAGGCGGAGGTTTTGGGAGTTGCACTCTTGGACTGAAGCAGTTAAATTCTGCCTCAGTCTTATTTTAATACTTCAGTCCTCTGTGGATTTGGGTCTTGACCTCCCTATAACTATAAAAAGTGCATAATAAGAATACGTCTCTAGGTTAAAGGGATATTATGAGGATGAATGCATTAAAGATTGCAATCAGGACTCATGGTAGAGGTGATATCTTTTATTAGACCAACTAGATTTTTGCAACAAAAAAATTTTAATTGCAAACTTTTGGGCACAAACACCTTTCACCTGGCATCGGAGAAAAGATTGTAAAAGTTCTGGGTAGAAATGCAAGTTCATATCTCATAGGAGAGTTGAAGTTGGTAAAATCTCCTGTTTGGAAAAGTTCATTTTATATGGAGATTAGGCTCAGAGAAAAGTTGGAATAGTCTGCTTACCTCAAAGTTGTTTGTTGGTAAGCAGGAGGTATTCATATTTCCTTCTGGTTATGGTGTTTCGTATTTCACAGAGGAGTAAATAGATGGGATGCTCCTTTGGGCAGGAATTTCTTGCCTGGTAAGGTGCCTCTGAGCTTTGCCGTGTGGCTCTGTGAAGATGCAAATTACCTCGAACAAAGCAAGGATCAGTATCTCAGGTTTCGGGTGTGGTCAAAGTTGCTTCCTCCTTGTAAAATTATGAAGATTTCATTTAAAAAATCAACTAAAATGTGCTACCTTCCATGTGTCACGTATCCAGGTTGTAGCTGTATTGATCTAGAGGGAAAAGCAATCGGGACTCGTGGTAGAGGATTAAAGATTGCAAGGTGCTCATACAGGGGTAAAGGAAGCCATATAATTAACTGGGTCATATGGGTATAAAACTGGTGTGAATGGAAAACAAGGTGGGACATACACAAATATGTACTTACAATGAACTCCGTTTGAGTGCACGCATCTTTGCAAAATAGACTGTTCAAATGCATAACATTTGCATGTCAGATCTCAATTCCTTTATCCTAGTAAATGCTAGAAATACCTGTCAAATAATGTCTGAGGAAGAACTGAATAGATCCTGCTACCCACAGATAATATCCTGGAGGCACCTCCTTCACATTTCAGAGGAACACTAGAAAGAAAAAACAGGACTATTCCCATAAAACCTGTGCCCTGCTTTATGGTGAACCCTGCATGTGATAAAAAAATAAATGTATCTGATCTGTCTGAATGCTCATACAGGTAGGCATATATAATACATCTCACAGTTGTATAAGTACTGTGGTATATTATCAATAGAAGTAATTGACATTTCTCAAATGTTTAGCTTTTTTACACAGTTTTTGATGCAATTACATTTTTGAAATGTTCAAAACCATTAGAAACTGTTAAAAAAAAATTCCCATGAGAGGTCTAATGATCAAGCCTAAATGAGCTGATTCAAACAATACCTAAATAGCTATGCTTACAAGTATGTTCCCACAGACTTTTAGATGCAATCTTAGTTCCACATTTAGAATGCGATTCTTCTGGAAATGATAGTTCATTTTCAACAATGTATCTTGTCCGTCTTGGGTGGAGAATCACCAGGGCATGGACCATGCCATCATCTATACCTGTACTTTGTACATTTATAGCTTGATAGCAACAGTTTGTATTAATTATTGGTCAGACTCTATTATTGATACAGACTCTGGAACTGATATTTTTTGAGCTGAAAAGGGGCATTTTTAATTGATGCAATTTATGTAGGCCTTACTTTTTGCTTCTCAGCTGTAAGATAATGCCACACTAGCCTACTTTACTCCCCATATTTACTAAAGGTCCAGGTGAAGGTGACTGTCTGCCCTCAAGAGTACTGGTCTGGGTGGGAGGAATCTTTCCCAAGGGTTAGACACTCTGGGATGTAGGAGACCAGGGCCTGACTCCATGCTTGGCTGTCATACTCCTGTGAGATCTGGGCAAATCTATTAAGTCTCCTGTACCATTGCTCTCCAGCTATAAAATTCAGATAATAGCATTTCCTAGCTACCCCAGCTGATGGTTGTGTTGGGATCATGCTCAGATGCATAACAGTGGCTATGCATGATAGCAAACACCCTGCACAGAGCTGCCAAGGGGGCACCTTGAAACAGCACAGTCATTGGTGACCCCACCTGTTCTGTCCATGCATTTTGGGGCTGCGTTGGCTGGTACGTGTTCCCACATGGAACAAAGACTGTACGTACTTTTGTCTCCCTGAGGATAAAATTTCCTCGCCTGGGAACTGCAGAGTGAATCCATCTCAAAGTCTAAAGGCTAATTTGTTTGACCTTGGTGTTTAATTGTTTGCATAGTTTAAATATCTGACTGTAATGACAGTACAATGATCTTGTTAAACGGGCCTAGTAAAATGTCAGTGATTGATTGAGTGAACGATTAATTGTTCACTTGGGCTCTATCCTTCAAATGAATACTCAGGCACCGTTAGACAGTTCATTTAAATGCAGGGCCGGCCTTACGGGTGAGCGATGTGGGTGACCGCCCAGGTGCCGTGGTCAGGGGGAGCCATGCACACATGTGAGCAGCCCGCACTCCCAGCAGCACTCTCCCCTGTCCCCGGTAGATCCCTCCACCAGCCAGGAGAAACAGTGCCCAGCCCAGCCTGCTCCCCACCTCCAGCCGCTGCTCAGGAGGAGCCGGGCCAGGCACATGCGAGCGGGGTGGTGCCTGCTTCCGTCCTCCCACCTCGCTCCTGCATGGCAGCCGTGGTGCCTGCCCACCTGCCTGCCTGGCAGACTGTGCCACTCTGCCTCCCCGCCATACTGTGCCCCGCGCCCCTGCCCGCAGCAGCACCGCTGACTTCAGGGGAGCCAAAATATGTTTCCCCAGGGTAGCATTTGCCCTAAGGCCAGCCCTGAATTTATATGCACGTATATGAGATGTGTGCATGTAAAAGGAGTGGTGATAGCTGTGGTGGTTCAGAACCAAAAAAAAAAGACTTTTAGGTTGCTTAATTATGGGTGTTGGATATGGATGAAAGGAAGAGCTCTCGAATTGGGATTTCTTATTCCCTTTAGGATTATTTATTACCTTTGCCTTACAGATTTTTAAAAAGTCTTGTGCTATTACAGCATAGCTCATTTGTTTGTTTTCTCCCTGACCGTAGGAAACGCTCCCCGTTGTTCATTTATTTATGTCCTATAGCAAAGAACAGATAAATGAAGCATAAACAAGCATTGTATTATCCGGATGCTTGATAAAGCAGCCTCTACCTCTGACTACAGTGGGTTTACACGAGTAACTTTCAGAAATTAGGAAGATCTCAATAGGTTAGATACTGATGGGAACATTTTCTAAACTAAACTCAAAGATTCCCCATCCCCCTTCCCCAAAGCATCTGAGTTTTACCCCAAACTTTGTGGCCTGTAAAATGGGCTAGAAAGGTCTCAGGAAGAGTCTGGTTCATGACATTTGGTATCCTCTCATTTTAATCTAGGCCAGAATCAAGAAGGACAGAAATAAAAACAGCGTTTTAAATAACTCAGATGTTCCCAATCACCTTGGAAAAGCTTCATCGTTAGACTGGTGAGTTAAGCCAACAATCACATCTTACTCTGTCTGAACCCACTCAGTCCTCCTATTTGAGAAGCACTAAATACATTCTCTGCAAAGTAATGATTTGCCTGCAACCTGCAGTGCTGGTGTCAAGGGCTCTTGAAAGCACGCAGGGTTCAAACTGTGGGGACTGGCAATGAACCAGCTCATATATTTGCTCATATATGTGTTAGAGGAATCTGACCTTCTTTCTATAGTCAGTACCACCGTATCACACTAATCTGTCCTCTCCCCATAATGCCCGGGAACTATCTGGTAGCTTACCTCTCTATGAGTCCATTGGAGGTCTAGTAGCCTAGTTACTTCTGGTGTTCTTCATGGCCCCAGGGGTAAAAAATGTCAATCTAATTTATTTGACATAAACATAATGATTTCAATTTGGCTTTTTCTGAATACAGTTTGTTTAGGGTCAGATCCAAAGTGCCTTATTCAAAATGTCCAATGAAACCAAGATATGGCACCTGAACAGACATGTCCTTAATCTTTCAGACCTGGGCAGAGAATAGATTCTTGGGCTACACTGAAAAAAAAATTGGGGTGAAATGGTTCAGGCCAAGCTGAGAAACTTTTTTTTTTAATTTTTCAAAGAAATGGAAAAACTGAGAAATGTTACATTGAATGAGCTCAGCTTGTTTTTGCTTAACCTGAAACAAAATTTTTCCTTTCCTTTTTGTGTTAACTGGTTTAACCATTCTTCTTTTTTTAATTGACATCAGTTTTCAAACATAAAATGCAGTTTTGAAACAAAAGGGAGAAATGTTTCCTTTCTGAAGCATCAAAATGATACATTTCAACATTTCTGATACAAAACATTTCATTTGGGAAATGTCAAAACACAATGTTTCCATGTTCAACTCTGGGTTTTGGGGTTTTTTTTTATTGGCTTAGACTATTTCTTGAATTCAGCCGAAATTTCCAAAAAATTTTGTTCTCCTGGAAACTGGTATTCAAAGAACTGACTAATCAAAAAAAAAAAAATGACCAGTTTTATAACCATGCTCATGATGATAATGAAAATGCAACCCCATTACAGATCTGTGTTCGCAAGGCTCTTAAAGCTTTTCTCGGCATGCTTATGTTTAGTTAACTCCATAAGGATATAGCAGAAGCTGTATCATTTTGGCACAATGGTAATTTTCTTTTAAAAGTGGCTGTAAGAGTGAATTTAGCCTACTTATTTTTGATGTCCAGTGAAGCTTTAGACAGCAATTTAATCATTATTACTGCTACTGTACGGCGGATCTCTGGAGGAGCTTAAAACATGTCAAAAAGGGAACCAACATAATGAGTCTGACAGAGTTTGAGAGGAGCGATTAAATTTAAGATAATGAGTTCTGTTGAAATTTTAATGTTATTGTAACAATTCAGACCGCTGCAGCCTGCCTCCTTCTCTGGATACGTGTGAAACCGAAAAGTACAGCGGGGGTTTGGAATGAGCAGACTATGTCCATCTGCAGCGCTCTTCTTTATAAAAGTAGAGGAAAGCAAGTTTGCTGGCATGATGTACAAATACTGTAATTACTTTTCTCTCCAGCTTTTTAAAGCCTTGAATATGGTATCTTTAGCTGCCATTCTTCAGTGTGTCACATACTAGCTTTTAGTTTTAGTTGGAAGCAAGGACATATATCTCTCTCCCTCACTCTTTTCACATAGCCGTTGAGTCTCCAGGACTAGTTTTCAATTCCGCAAACTATCCCATCCTCAAAGTACTAGAGAACTGAATGAGTGGAGGTAAATTGAACTTCATTACATTGACTTTTTTTTTTTTGGTATCGCTTCTTTCAAAACAGCCAGCAGGAGCTGAAATGGGATTTGTTGCAAAGGCACAATGAGATTTCTGTTTTGTTGTGTTTTATTTGGCTCTGATGCATTCTGGGATTTCTCTGAGCCTCCTGCAGTTGTAGCAGCTGATCGTTTGCAATGGGAAGCACCATCGACACTCTGTTGCTTTTGTTGTTCTAGCTATCCTTTGCAACTGGAGTATACTTGCATCGGTTTTTATTATGCAATTCAAATATGTGATCACAGCATAAGGTAGATTGTGTTTTCCAGACCAATACTGAGCAGGGTAGAGGGGGAAAAAACCCCCCAAAACTACCACCAATTCTGCGCGCTCTGTTGTGGAAATTGGAGCCCTTTAAGTTGTCTCATGTTGGATGATGGGGAAAAAAATCACTAGTCATGTAAAAATGTAGGCAAACATTGTCTTATTAAACATATTATTGCCTTATTAATATTGTCTTATTAAACGTTGCCAATGTAGAATTCAGTTTTGAAGCTGCAAGGAACAGCCCCAGATTTTCCTTCCATTTGCCTGAAATTGTTGCATGCCTCCATTGCACCCCAGGTTTTGCATCTCCTTTTCAGCATCAGAATAAATATCTTTATTCTTGCCAGAATGTCAAGGCTGGGCTTGCATTGCTCATTCTTGGCAAATCCCAGACTTCATTTCTTGAACCAGGTGGCAGTAGAAAGTTTAACTGTAGTTGAGTAGTGAGACTGAGGACTCACAAAGGCTCACTAGTAGGAAGTGAGACATTTCTAAAACATCTGGGGGTAATGAAAAGGGACAATGTGGGTGAGCAACAAGCAGTAGATTTCCAAACCAGGACCATGGTAGGTGTTGTTGTGAATGGAGGCTATATGGGATTGTTGCTCAAGAACTGTATATATGGGTACAAGCATGAATACATAACCACTTGTATATGGTTGCCAGGAGAGGACTAACACTGGTCATGGTGGTGGCTTAATCTGACTTGCATAAATGCAGGGCTTTACAAACAACACACAAAGCCGTGTATAGATGCATACAAGGATGTGCCAGTTAAGGCAAATTTTACCAGCGAAAGATTGTAGTGCAGATTAGGCATCGACCTCTGTGTGTTGTTCTACCCTTTTTTGGTCAGATCTGTTCATTTTAGTATTTCTTCCCAGCAGGATCTGTCTTGTGTGTATTTGTGTGGTACTTTATTACAATGGTTTCCTGAATGTTGGGGAAGGTAGACAGTAAAACTATACAGTCAATAAAAATTGCGCACAAATTCCTTAATGTGCAGCTTTCCAAGGGCTTGGGACTGGAAAGCTGACTGGAATGACACAACATAAAGAGGTTATTTCTCCATTGTAAAGACCTTCAGAAAGTTTGTGTTCATCCTTGGCAGGATGACAAATGAACTGAGTTTTATGGAAGCTACAAAAAGGTTTTTCAGCTGTCAATGGTGCATTCTTTAATGGAGGCATAAGGGAACACAGTTCAGCACAAACACACTGTATGCTCATGGCCTTGAATGTCACCGCTTCACACAGGAGTTTGCTGTGTTCTGGGAATGCAGTCATTGTAACAGGATTTTTTCCATCTGAAAGGATGCATGGGTTGACAGTAAGAGGAAAGCACAAAACAACTCAGACTTATCACAATAAAACAGGAAAAAACCAGCCCAGAAATGCGGCTGCTGGTCTGGTTTATACAGCCCAACCTGCTGCTTCTGCTGATGTAGAACATGGATTCTCCTTGCATTGGCTGAGAATATGCAGCATACGTAATAGTTGCTTAATCTGGTATATTTTTTTTTATAATGCCTTGAAATGGCAGGATGAAATGTGATGTGACTTCTTCATTTACCTGTTGAGCATTAGGGGGAACGGGACCCAATGAAGATTTGGGGGAAATAGACTGCTTGGTGACTTAGTGAGATCTGGTGAAGCTAAACTTTCCTGCTGCCTTTTGGAAAGATCGCGAGGAGAAGAACGATAGGAGTGCCTTAAATCTGGCGTGCACGTGGGACTACATGGCAGTATAAATGTAGCTAACCTGATTGACTGCGATGTGGAGGAGAATCCACATGCACATACATTCTTACTGGCAAGGTTGTGTTTTCTTCCAGTATTTGCCATTTGGCTTTAGTTGAGTCTAACTTTTCTTTGCCTTTTGGTGGGACTGCATCTCTGTTTTAACCACTCCAAAGCTCCAGGTGAGCCAAGCTTTCCTTCCTCTGTCCTACCACTTTTTCGTGATCCCTTCTTTCTGTCCGCATTGCATCCTCATCCCATACTGACAAACTTCAGCTTCACTCTTTCTCCTCCTCTCTCAACTTGGCAATCTCTCTCCTTCCATTTTCCTGTCGCTGCAAACCTTCACAGATATTTTTTCTTTCCCAGCTACATCCATTCTTGCCTGGCTTCTCTCACATGTGGATGAAACCTTCCCAACGAGTGAGGATAAAATCCTTGTACCACCTTGTAAATATTTCATCCAGGGTGCAGATGGAAGAACATGTAGAGAAATGTCTTCCTCATCCATCCTGCTCTTTTGGCCTTGAAGCATGCTAATTTTCTGAATTAGTGAGGGGCCACGGTTGATTGAAGCCATTATAAAAACTGCCAAGTGGCTTTGATTCAGGGACTTACAGCCAGATTTTTAAAAGAGCTCAGACCCGGCAGCAAACATAAATCTCAGTGGGATTTGCTAGGGGTTGTGCACTATGGGATCACTGGCAAGTGTTGTGTTGACTATGGTATAGTTTGCAAAAGAAGTGATGGAAGTTTGCTCACCTGAGACATTTAAAATTGTGCAAAATATATGATAGGGAGCACTCTTTTTCTGGCAGCTGAAGATGGCTTACATGACCTTCTGTGTTTCACTGACACTCCGTTTCTTTAATTACTACATGAAAAGTGACAGCTTGTTCTATTGTCTCCCCCAAATAAATGTAAAACAACCTTGTTCATTATAGTACGGATGCCCCATGGAAAAGCTAAAGATCTGCTTTATTAAGGAGGAGCAAAAAAAGGCAGGCATTTTCTGGATTCATAGTGATGCTTAAAGATGCCCCATCACCCTTCATATTCAAGTTACATTATAAATTGTTTTAAAAAGAAGGAATAGCTGGTCGATATCTATTATAATAAATAATTAGTATGTATAAGCTGTTTGAATATCCAATAGGTTGTTTTCAACCATGTAAAAACTTTCCAGTGACATTCTCTTAACCATCTATAACGTATACCGCTCAGGTCTAGCATGCCTGTAACACAACGGTAAATCATTTGTGAATCCTTTCTAAAGTATTTGAAGTGTTCTTCTTTAATAAAATATGACTATATTTCAGATCTTGAAATAATCATTTGCAGCATATACCATGCAACTGTGTATGTTGGAACAATTCACTGAAAAAGCCCATTATCCAACTTATTTGGCTATGCTGGTAAAGTACCATATGATTTTATAAGCCAAAGCTCTGGGCTTGGGTATTCTATTGGATACATTATAATGTAGAAGAATGTGGGCCTACAATATATGGGTTTTGCTTGTAGCCTGTAACTGGGTGGGTTACTCAGGCGGGTATACTATCCACAGTCTACAGGCAGGAAGGATGTGAAAATGAAGCGCTTCCCCATATTCGCATACCGAGGAAGAATTCCACCTATAAAACGGTGAGGAAATAAGTATAGAGGAGCTGCTGAACACATGACTGGGTGATCCAGCCATGTCCTTTTGCAGTCTTTTGGAGGTTAACAAGTGAAACTTTGAGCCCATGAATATATCAGAACAGGGCCTGCTATCTACTAGTAAGAGGAGGAGGTTGTCTCTGTTAGAAGCAGAGCATCAGCTTCGAGGACTGGAAAAGAAGTTAGGGGAGGTCCTAACCCCCCTTTCTTTCCCCCAGTATGGTTAGGAGAGTTCAGGCATTTGAGAGCACCAGCAGATGACAGATGGACTGTACAAGGGCATAGGTACTTCTGTCTATAAAATGTTCTCCTCTTATGTATTGGTCACCAAATGACTGTTCTATATTCACAGGTTCTTCTGCTTAAGGAAGTTTTAATCAAAAGTTTTGACTGGTTAGGAATCTGATGAATTATTTAATCTAGTTACTGCCCGGCCAACACTGTCAGCTCTAGTCTCCTCTTCCTTTCTTGAGCTTCCAGTCTCTAGTGTGTGAGATCAGACTAGAGAATTTCCTTAAAATACCTGGCACTTGTTGCCAACTGGTGCACTCCAAAATGTTGTTCTTGGGGATTTTTCTGCACCTCAGGGCTAAGTTTGCAGCCTTTATTTCTCACCGGTATCTGCAAACAAGGGACTCAGCCCTTGCTTATACCTGTGCATTTGCACTGCTTTGCAATGATGCCCTCAGGGGTACCTGGGGGACTCCATTGCTTGTTTGCACAGATGGAACTGATTGGCCCTGTAATTGGTATTTAATAAACACTCCCAGTGAGGATACGCCATCCAGATTAGAGCCTGGTCCCTCTCAGCTGTTTTGGATCTAAGGAGTTTAATGGGTAAAGAAGTATATGAAATGTTTTCCTCCATCCGTGGAGTCAGGAGGCAGCACTGTAATCTGCTCGGCTGCACTCAAGCTCCAGTCAGAGGGTCTGCGCTCTGCTTCAGTGACTCGCTGGCCTTCTGCGCAGAGGTGAGCTACACCTGAGAAGCAGCTTTGATGAGTAATTGGTCTCCATAGTTAGTTCCTTGTCAGAGCCGGATCACCATATCTGTGGGCAAGGGGCTTCCTTTCAAAGAAGTACCAATCTAATCCTGCCCTCAAACTGTTCAGGTAATTGGAGCGAATGATGCGGGGACCCTTCCGGAGGGAGAGAAAGGCTACCCCTGCCTTTTAATTACTTGTCATGGTGCCTCAGTCTTTGCATCTTCCTGCTGGAAAGTGAGGCGATGCGCACGTACATCGTAGAAAAATGATAATGCGAGTACTCCCAGCGTGGGTCTTTTGGAGCAAGCTGCCTCCTATGAAATCCAGCTGGGAATCCCAGCCAGCTGCTGCTTGCATGGCTTT
>NW_005841850.1:5406995-5418185 GCF_000455745.1 Alligator sinensis | reverse complement strand
TCTTCCTCCACCCTGCAAGATGGTGATAAATTGGCACCTTACGGCTACAGCCTTCTAATAAAAAAGGTCTGTAATAAAGTAGAAAAGCATTGGAGTTGAACGAGTGTGACAGATAAGAACAGACCTCTGGACAGGCAGGTTTTTAGCATGTCATGGGACAGGTATGGCCACACTCCCCAGCTGATCAGCAAGTTATAAATGAATAGTTGGGTATTTCTGAGGAGAAGTGGAAGCCAGAAGTATTTGGGGTAATGTTGCTGCTGAGCTGCCATTGCCCATCCAAAGGGGTGTGAAAGGTCTGCGGCAATCGGGTTAATTTGGCTGTTGTCTGAGCCAAAAATGTGCCTTTGGGTGGTAGAAATCACTGGTTGTAATGCCCTTTGAAGTGGAAAGGAGGACTGGGAGTTGAAGATGACAATGGAACGGGTGCCTTTTTTCGGTTTTAAATTAGGTTCTTGGAAGAGAAAATGTGTTGAAACAAAACGGAGATATAGTCCCCTCTTCGTGTTTAATCTCTAGCTGACTGAAGCTGGGGGTTAGCCTCCCATTGACTTCAAAGAGCTTTTGGATCAAGTCTATAGACAAGTCTGAGCAAATCCCTTTTCCTCCATCAAATAAGAGGGACCGGGGTTTTTAACTCTAATTAAACTGAGCCAGCCCAGAGAACAGGGAAGTTAAACTCCTTTAAAATAATTCAACACAAGAAAATAACCCTGAACTATACCTGAATCAAGAGGGAAGGAGAAAGGTTGTCTTCTTATGTGGTGTGAGTTCAAATCCAATGTGAGCTGTCAGTATTTTAACAAGAAACCTCACATGGATTTTCTTCCTTGGGTTGTAGGGAGCCTTATTTCCCAGGGAGTGTGTGCTGTGCAATGGAGAGGCAGAAAAGTGGTGCACCTATTACTTTTTCACCCCTATCTTTAAAATGGACCGGCAGAACAAGGGTGCACAGGCTATGTAATTCAGAGGAGAGGGCAAACTCTATAGAAATACACCTCCAGTATCACACTGGGTCAAATAAATGGTATAAGATATATCCCTGAGTACTCAGCGTGCGCGGGGGGTGGGGTGCAAATTATTTGCTATCACTTATTGTAGGAAAACTATTTTCTTTGGCTCACTTAATCCCTAGCCTGAAAAAGCTGCTAAATGCCCGATTTGAGTAAAAAGCTGGCAGAGAGAGAGCTTGAAATGTGATTCACAGACTGAAATTTCCAAGTCTTTCCGGAGATGCCTGCTTAGTATGCAGTCCTTAATTTGAAATTGTTAAATTTGTTTATTTGCCCCCCAAAGCTAACCCAACTGGTCCTGATACAGTGACATTTAAAACTGGACTTGGCAAAACCCTTGAACATGTCTTAAAGGAGTAACGTGGAAGTATCAGGGAAATAGATGAGGTCCCGTAATACTTTTCTTAATCCTATTTTTTTTGTGTTTCAGTGGCCAAACTATGGATTTCTTTCCATATGTATCATTCTTAGCTCGTTATGCAGTGAAGGGGCAAATGGGACAAACAATATGCATTTTATCTATAGTTATTAAAGTGCTATCGCTATGAAATGGAAGTGAAGTGAAATGTTTTGATCAAGGACATATGACAAGTCAAGGGCAGTGCCGAGAAGAGACTCTAACTCTACTGACTGAATCCTTGTCCCGTTCAGCATTATTTCCTTCCTGCAGTCATTTCCTAATTGGCTTCACTGAGTTTTGATGACTAGAAAGACTGTTGCTTGAATTATGGGAAAACATGATTTGGGAGGAGTTCATGACAATATTGACCAAAGAGGTAGGTTTTTCCCAGAGCTAAAAGTAAAGACAGGCACCCGACTCCCACTGAGAATAAATGGTATTTCTGAAACAAATAATCAAACACACTTTCTCCCCCATCTTTGCAACGTACTGTAGAATGTTGCCGAGGGAGATTAAAATGGTGTTTCAGTTTAGCCGATCCTCTTGCAGCAAGATGTCAGAGACATTTTGCAAAGAAAGAATTTCATCTGCCAGATATCAACACACAGTCTTCTAAAGTATTGGTGGCACAGCGTGATGTTGTCTCCCTGATGAAGTGCAGTTAATTAGTCCCCAGATAAATGGCACAGCCATTAAGACACTGTCTGTCTGTGTCATAGATAATACTGTTAGGAAATCATTTTTGCAGAATGAATTAAAAAATAGACTCTGCTTCGACTGTGTTGCACCCATAGCAAATGGAGCATGATGTCATTTAAGTGACTTCTGAAAACCATTTTCGAGATAAGGTCATTAGGATATTAAAATGGCTTCTTAACGGATGTGGCTTTCATTAGAAAATCTTCGGTGGTGGTAGATTGGGAGTAATTAAGTGCATTGTAATTTAATGACTCAAAACAACAGATAAACTTGAACCTAGCCACTGATGAACAGAATCCTTCTTTTGGGCACGCTGTAATTGAAGTTAGTGGTAAAACATTCCTGGATTTCAGTGGGGCAGTACTAAGGCTGTCAGATGCCGAAGACAGGCTAGTGAGCAGAAACTAGAAGCTATTTTAGTTTCAGCAAAGAAGTAATTTTTCTGGTTCCTTCCCTTTTCAAATAGAAATGCACAATGGCGATGCTCTAAATGGAAGTATTCTATCTCTGGTCTGGGACAAAGGGAGCTTACGCCGGTCTCTTCTCAAGAGAATCACTTTATAAAAAAGCTAAACATAAGTTTTACTAGCATTCAGATCATGCAATGGAAATACAAAAAACATACGCCTGCGAGGATGGGTGTAGGCTGGACCCCAATAACACTGAACACCAACTTCTCCGGTCCCACTTTCCCAGGTTTACAATCACATATATATCAGATTGTAGATAAGACGTCATTAATAATTGTGTGCGTGTGTGTGTGTATGTATAATGTAATTATTAATGGCATGCATCTATCTACGATCTGATTGAGTATATGTAATGAAAAGGGCTGATCATGAAGACCCCCTCCTCTGCTAAGTGAAGAATTTATGATAAATATTTATCATCTGTTTTACTAGGATGACCTTAGATGCCATGAATTAGGTTCTGACTCTTTACAATGCATGCTATTACTTATGGTAATGGATTTTTATTGCTTTGTTTGTGTGTCAGTGCTTTCTTGGTTTACATTAGCAAAAACAAGGAATCTGGCCATGGAAGCCGGTTTCTCTACAAGATTACGCAAAGTTTATTCTAACTTTATAGAATGAAATACAAGATGGAAGCACTTAAGCCAAAACCTCTGTGTTCCTTATACTCCATGTGAAAAGAGACTTGATGCTTCTTCCCCATTTACCTGTATCAAATCCTACATGCACATTTCCAACATATTCCTTATCGAACCTTACTGTAAGCTGTCTTTTGGCCAAGCCTCTCAATTTGTTCAGTATTAAGAATACTGTGGTCTCGGCTCTTGGAACTGGGCTCCAAAGTGCTGCTGCAATAAGAAGGAGAAATTCTCCAGTGTTGTACAAAGTGCATTTCAAATATTACTGAATCTGAATGGGTGTAATTTTAATTCCTCTCAGATTCGCTCCGGTATTAATGACCGCAGATGGTGTAAGGCAATGGAGAATTAGCCCCTACATTCATACATTCAGGCACTGATCCTACCCTGACTAAAACCTGCAAAATGCTGCGGGAACTGCATCGAGTCAGTTCTGAGTGATATATGCAATGGAGCGCCAACGTGAAAAATCATGCCGACTGTGCTTTTAAATGTCTCGTATAGAGATGTGAACTACAAAAGTTCATTTTCACGCTATTTCAGGAGCTGCTTTTATAATTAATTTTTCTGAATCAGTTTGTTTTTCTTCTGCCAAACACTTCAGTGCCTATATGTAAATTATCAACATCTGAAGCCCTTCTTTTTCTGTAGAAAAGAATGCAGTGCAATCATCAGATAAAAGTCATTACATATTCAGAGCTATTCTGCTCCACTGATAATAAAACATTCTTAGGGGAAGGTGACCTTTTCACAATAGACTTATTAATGTCAGGACTCCAGGATTGTCTTTTCTCATTACAAGTCTTACCAAAAACATTAAAAAGAGTGAAGTTTATGATCTTACAGATGTGTCAAAGCATGAGCTTTAAAGAAGTCTTTACAAAATGTTATTTATCTAACCCAATTTTTTGAGCTTTACGAGGCAAATATTCTAAGTCAGTCTTTGTTTAAGGGAAGTGTGGATCCATGTTTGCTTTCTATTTGAACCATGCTTTAGAAGTTTTAGATAAGGTTTCTTAGGCCCGTCTTTATAGTCTCAACAGATTTTCAGGGCTATCTGTTCCAGTGCAGTAAGGTGACCTCCAGGTGATAGATGCAGTTAAGCGACTACACACATGGGGACAGAACTCCATGTTGTGCCAAGGGAAGAAATGAAAGGTCTATAGCCCAACGCACTTAAAATTGGATTGGACATAGCTTCTTTGGAACAAAAAATAGGATGGGCTACTTGGGCTTTTCTAACTTAGAAAAAGCTTTTGAGATGAAAAAAGGAATGAGAGTGACCACTAACTTAAAAAAAAAAAAAATTACATGGATGATGGTCATGAAGAAACATGATTTATGAAGGTGTTTGAGGTCAGATTTAGATTCACCTGCTTCAAGTCATTAAGTCCATAGAAATAGTTTCTTCAGAATTTGGGAAGTTGAAGTTGACTACATTGACATCAATGGGAGAAAAGTTAGAAGAGCAACATGTATTTTTGAATATGCTGTTTATAGGGAATATCTCAGAACTAGAATGAACTGCTTAAGTGGATTCCCTGGACAAGATTTTTAGTCATCTTCTGTGGTGTACAGCACCAGTGGCAACAGACATTAATAACAAAACTGTTATCATTCAGTTCGTCTTCCAACGTTATTTGCTTTAAAATCAGCCAAACTCCATGTGTATTTGGATTTCATTACGAATTGGGATTGGGATTGGGATTTAAGTGTTTATCATCAAATAGACTGCTGCCTTGGCAATTCATTAAATGAACAAAACTTCTCATAAGCAATGCCAAAGGAAATACAAAGAAAATAAAAATCTGTTTAAGTAAATTTAAATCTCTCATATTTATGTCATTAACTTTCTGGCTTGTGTTGGAACGTACCATGACTTCACCTTATTTTTTAGAATCTTAAAAGAACAAGGCACAAAGAGGATGTAGATACTCGACTGCTATTGATATAACATAAAACTTGACATATGTGAAATTAAATGCCCGTTGAAAATCTTGCCCCTCAAAAAACAGCCACGGAAGAACCAGAATTACTGTCTCTCGCCTGTAGAGGTGGTCTCTCGCAAACAGGTTTGAGGTGTGCTAGAGGTGTTCTAACCCTAATCTGTTCCTTTTTCTGTTGTACCCCAGTTTTGTGAATCAAGCTTTCAGGAATCACAGAAAGCAATGGAGGAAGCATGGTTGTAAGAGTGATAGCTCCCTTTCAGACTAACTAGCCATGAATCTCTGAGCACTGAAGTCAAGTTCTGTTTTAATGGTATGTCCCACCTGTTTTAAGTTCAGTATATACTTAAGTCCCTGCACCAGGGCCCATATCAAGTGGAAGAAGAGGGGTTCAAGCTACATTGTGAAAGTAGTATATGTAAATATCCTTCCCCTACCCCCCAAGTTTTAAGCCTAGCCATTCCAGCAACCTAGTGATCCAATGGAGATGCAAGATTATGTGATTGGGTCCTATACCTTGATGTTCAGAAGCATTTTCATGATGCAGTGTTGGCAGCTAGGGCTGTGCGAAGCTTCAGTCCCTGATTTGATTCGGAGGACATTCAGCCCGATTCGGTGGCCGAATATCCGAATCCGAATTGAATCAGGAGACCCATTAATCTCTCTGAATTAAATCGGAAGCCTGGCCCATACTCCTATGGGATGCTCCTTCCACCCCACCATCTCAGCGTTCATGAGCCATGCCTGGTACCTTGAGGTATGTAGGAAAAAACATATAAAGCTGTTTCTATGGCCAAATTGCTGATTCTCTGAATCGGAATTGAATCTTCAGATTTGGATTTAGCCAAATCGAATCAGGACAGTGATCTGAATCAACTAATTGAATCAATGTCCCCCGAATCAGGCCGAATCTGAACCCGAATCAAATATGGCCCACTTCGCACACCTCTAATAGCAGCTATTCTGTTCTTAGCTAAGACCTGAAGACAGAGAGGGATAGTAATTGTGAGAGAGAGCTGTGTTTTCTCCAACATCTTGGCAAGCCAGAACAACTGCTACAGTAGTGCATAGAAAATAAGAAAAGATCTGATGATTCAGAAGTAGAAAAAGTAACATATTAATTATGTGCCTGATGTTTGTCTCCTTTATCTATTGGACAGATCCATTTTATTTCTCTTTCTCTTTATAACATGAACTGATATAAGTTGATTGAGAGGAGGTTCAGGCTAGACATCAGGAGGCACTACTTCACAGTCAGGGCGGCCAGGATCTGGAACCAGCTTCCAAGGGAAGTGGTACTGGCTCCTACCTTAGGGGGTCTTTAAAAGGGGGCTTGATAACTACCTATCTGGGGTCACATGAGCTTAACTTAGTAGGGGTCATATGAGCCCAGTATTCATTCCTGCCCAGGGCAGGGGGTCGGACTTGATGATCTGCTCAGGTCCCCTCTGACCCTACATCTATGAATCTATGCTAATGCCTGGCTATGAACCACTGTAAAAGTATGCCTAAAATACAGTCAAGGTGCAACTGAAGCTCATGTAAATGTAGCTGGACTGTTAGCACTGGATTTATGACCTAGATGTCTTGTTCCTAGATGTCCAAACCCTCAGACTGACCATGAACTTTCCATTTGATAATAGGCAAATGTATTGATACATAATGATAACAGGAAATAATAATGCAAGCAGTTCTATAGCTACCAATCCTAGGGCTGTCGTCAGAGTCAAGATACATCTGGCCAGGATACAGACTTCACTTGGAGGTTTTCTTTTGAATGTCAGATGTCAACAGCCTGGAGGTCAGAGGCTGAGGTCCCCCCCTCCCCCTAGTGGGGTGGATGAGACAGGCTGGTGGTATGCCCTCTGTCCATGGTGCCTTGGGTTCCCCACTCAGGGACCCCTCTTGAGGATGGGGACACTTTGCCATCCTAAAGCCCTTTCTTGTATTCTTTTCCCCTCTTAATGACTCTTCATCCATGGGCATCGCTGATTGGTCTTTCTGTGGTCATCATACTGTCCATGTTCTGTCCTGTCAACATAGTCCTTTGTTTCACAAGGCCATCACATGCACACATCTTAATTTGCTCTTTCCAGGCCTTCTCCTAATTTGCTCTGTTCTCCCAAAACCAGAACCTCAGGTCTCTACTCTCTTGGGCCTTGTGAGCTGGTGCCACCTTATCTCTTATTATGGAACAGTGTGGTATATGCCCACAGTTTCCCAGGCAAAGTGTATATCTGCTAGCCTTGTTGTGTTAGACACCTTGTCTGCCTTAAAAGCTGTGAGGACAGTGTGACCAGGCCTTTAGAAACAATTAACCCTTGCTGCTGCCCTGGACTATTGTTCTAATGCATATATATATTACCTATAAGCCAGTTTCCAAAAGCAAACCTCTGTATACCATTTTCTGGCCATCAGGGCTACTTAGAAACTAGCTAGCATAGCTACCAAGAGTAGTGAAGCTATGGCAGCATGGACTCGGCATGGGACAACAAAACCCACCTGAAAACTAGGTAATTATGCCGGTGGCTAGAATGTGTTCATTGCCAGGCTGCCAAGGCTACACTCGGTGTCTGAGGTGGCTCTTTTAAAGTTAACTCAGTTATGTTTACTTGAGTTGTGGTCACACCTATGATGGCAGGGTCAACCTACAGAATTTTACCCTTACAGAGCATCCTAATAGCATCAAGCTTCTTTCAAAAGGTTGCAGCACTACAGTTGACAGAGGAGGCACAGTGTTATCTTTTTATGCATACTAGGTGCATCTACATGAGACATTTACTGTGGAGTTGCCTAATTAGCTCTGCAGGAAACTATCAATTGTTTACATGTGCAGCCCTATTAGGCTGCAGTAAACTAATAAGCACTGTCATAGGTTAGTACTTATAAACACAAGTACTATCCTGTGGCAGTGTTATTTAGTGCACTGCAATGCACATGGAGACCCTGATGGGGCTGGCTGGGGCATGAGGGTGCTTCAGTGCAGGGGCTGCCTGCCAGCTAGCCCTTCACTGAAGCACCCTTGTGCCCTCACCAGCCCCTTGCAGCATATTGAGCTAAGTCAGAGTAGCCCTGTGCTGGCATGCTGACACCTATCTTGCCCCAGACTCCCTGCCACTTGGGGTACTCCAACCTGGCTCAGTGTGCTGCAGTTCCAGATGCATGTGTAAATGAGTTTATTGCACACTAACCGTGCTGGAGTGTATTCATTTGGATTAACTACATGTATAAATGCACCCACTGAGTAGTACATTATTTCTAGGAATAGCTAGTAGAGCTATCAGACAAGGAAGACCATCATCACATAAAGGGAGAGAGATCAGAATTTGGCCTCAAACGCTTCTCTTCCAAAGAATTTTTACCAGCTCATCAGATCGCCATGATAATGCCAAAATTATCAGACTTGTTTCACTTGAGATGCAGAAGCCTTGCAGATGTTGGAGCAAGAGAAAAAGAAGAAGGTAGCAGAGCACAAAGCCACTGCATATATCTAAGGCAAATCAGGTTCAGAAGAAAGGGGAAAGATTTTTCAAAGGCAGAAGAGAACAAACAGGAACCTGACTGCCAGCAGAAAGAAATGGGAATTGGCTACTGAGCTCCCAATTATGGTTTTGAGATTATCCCCCCCCCACCCACCCCCCTATAAACTATGGCCTGATTCTCTAGTAACTCACATTGAAGTCTGCAAGTTATTATCCTATTGGCCTTGGTGTCAATTTTTTATTATACCCATGGAGTGAGATGAGACTTGATTCCTTGGTGCTTAAGGACAGCATGTATTTACTTATTTTTCTGTTAGTGTAAATTGGTGCAGTGAAGGGTCAGGGTAGTTCAACCCATATAACACCAGGCAAGATGTTAACTGGTCATTCACTCTGGCCTCAGATCTACTACAAAACGTAGTCTTACACGGCTTGTGCTGAAGGAACAGAATTTGATCCCCCGTGCCTGCAACTTGATAGCTTTCCAAAATCAATGTTTTAAAAAACATTTAAACATTTAAAATATCCTTCGTACTTCTATCATGATTCACCCAATGATCACATCGATATTAATGCAATAATCAAACTTTAATTCCGGTTGCTAAGTTACCTCTCATTACTAAAGAGCAACTGGGAGTTGCGCCAATCGGAAGAATCCCCAAATGCTGAAATAATGGTGTGAAAAAAAAATAAATAAAAGGGAAGGGGGGAGGCAGAAACATTGTAGCTAAAATCCACTTCCACAGAACCATCCTCCTCCTATAGAGCTGAAAACTAAATTCTGCTTAAGAATGATAGTCCTGAAATTTTATTGACAGCTGAGCTACCCTTGCCTGCTGCTACATCCTAGCTGTGGGCATTAACAGGACACCCAAGCTTTACAGTAAAGCTGTTTCTTGGTTTTGTGTCTATTTAAATACCCTGCTACTTTGTATTCCAAAGGCAATCAGTGTAAAGAAAGCTGAAGTAAATATACCCAATGAAGCTCATTCTGCTGTATCTGTGACTTCTCTAACTTTTTCCTCTTGCAATGTGAGTCAGTAAGAATCTGAATCTCAAAAGGTCAAACAAATTATTCAGTGCAGGCAGTTTTCCTGTCAGAAATATTTTAACTACCATTGCACTTCTGCTGTGTTTTATAACCCCTTTGTTTTAAATGCTTGCAGCTGTTTAGGCTTTTAAACATAAGGTGGAGACTTGCACTTTTTGCAAACTCCAGATTTTGGGCCACATTCTTAGCTGATGTAAATTGGCGTTGCTCAAACGAGGTGGCATCGTCACCCAGTGCAGGCAGATGGAGTCGAGGGGGTGGTGGTGATTTACTCCAGCTGAGGATACGGCCTTTGGGGTGTTTTGCACTCTGTGAAAATTAAAATGCTAAGAGGCTGTAGATTCTGAATTGTAATTAATGCTGCTGACATTATAGCCCTGAACACATTTCTGAAATACGCACCCAGGTACAATGCATTAGGATTTTGCAAATTTAATTGAGAGGTGACTGTATTTAAATAGAAAAGCAAGCCTATTTGAAATGTCTTTTTTTTCGTAAAAGACCTAATCTAATAATGCCCTTACTTGACCGTGGAATTAAAATGCAAGACAGTGAATCCTTTCAAACACAGGGCATCGTTGTCCCCATTGAAGTTCCTGGGAATTTTGCTATCCATTTCAATAGGAGTGAGATTGAAACCAGTTGGCATTGGGAATATGTGTTTTAGGTATAATACATATATTATTTTTTTCCACTGGGGGAAATACTAGGTGTATTTTAAACCTTATTTTAAACGTTGCTGAATACCCTGGCTTCAAATTTTGACTGGGACACAAATGTCAGGTCTGTCTTCTGTTTGAGAGAATAGAAATCAAAAATAGAGGAGGCAGAGTAAAAATTCATATTAGGAGGAGGTAGAATATAAGGGGAAATGAAGCAGAGAAAAACAAATACACAGTGATTAAGATGTGAAGCGAAAAAGAGGAAAAAGTCATGTAGTATCCTACAGAGGAATATAGCACCCTTACCATAAGCAGATGTTTTATGCAGTCTTCCATCTCAGCTAGGTGGGGAAAAACACGTCTTGTTTTGTCATTAAATGGAATTGCCCTTGAGGGAGAGAAATATGGATAATTATACGGAAGAGGAAAAGGTGGATGGAACCAAACTGGTTTTCCAAGCTCCATACAATGGTCTCCTAAAGTTGAAGCATCGGTCATGCCCTGTGTTTCTCTTTCCGCTCCCTCTGGTGTTTTATAATTTTTAAGGTCTTTGATCTTTAGCACTGTAACTCTTTTAAGTTTGGAAGGGGCTTGGAGTAATGCTTCAAGGTGGCGGTGCTTGCACAGGTTTGGGAACGTACAGAAAATTAAACTCTGCATTCTTTTGCCCTGATGCTGCCCCCTTTTTCCCCCTATGTTCATTCAATACTAAGATTAAAAACTTGTGCCTACGAAGCGCTGTGCAGGGTGGGAACTGTAACAATATGTAATACGTAACAATATGGAATCGGGAAACCAACAGATGTTGTTTTGTGAGATGCTCCGT
>NW_005841850.1:5346036-5406985 GCF_000455745.1 Alligator sinensis | reverse complement strand
TCTTCCTGTTTATCATTTGCTGTTAAAATATAGGTCCAGGATGGCTAAAATCAGTAGTCTGGAGCTCATCATGTTAACAGTGCTTCTGTAATCAAATGGATGCCTAACAGAACATAACAGAAGTACCCAAAATGTAAGGAAATTTTAAAGCAGGCAGCATAGGGAAGCGCCCTGATCTTCACAGATCACTATATCAGACTGGTTCAGTTGTTGCAGGCTTTGCCAGCTGTGTGTTGAGTTCCCCCACCCCCCCAAGGTTTCCTGCTGCGCAGAACAGCTGGACCTACAGTTTTTAGAGCGCATCTAATGTTAGGGTTGTTTTGACACATAGCTTGCTTGGTTTAGGCATTAACAAAAGACTAAAACAATCTCTAGACTGCGGCAATCTTGCTTGTTTGCATAGTCTCTGTGTTGCCATTCGTTTTTGAATTGTATTGCACTCAGGCCTTTCAACTGTTCCTGGATTTTTCCCCCCCCTCTTTTTTGAGTTATTTTTCATTGTCTTACTCCTTAGAGCTTTAATTCTCCAATGCAATAGATGTGCGCCCTAATAAAATATCCCGTTATAATCACATATATCCATTAGCAGTGGAAGGATGCCAGCATTACATCGATGAATTAATTTACCAATTATCTATACAATTTCAGATGGTTTCAACTTTTTCAAGCAACCGCATATTTTTCCCTCCTGTAATGTCCCTAATAAAATTCATATTTTATTTAGTTTTCCATGGTATCCTTTGCATTGAAAGTATATGACAGTCTCTACCATAGCTGCACCAGTCGTTGCCAATACAGCTACACAAAATAGTCAGCTTAGGTCTGATCCTGAATTGGTTTAAATCTTTTGGTAACAGTAGCTCCCAGGACTGACTCTAAACAAGCTAATTTATTAAGAGACTATTTTCCAGAAGAAGAGATTTTTTTTAGTTTCTCCTAGGAGTCAGTATATGGCCCAAGAGCACAGTAGTCTAGTATTTTGCACTGCTTAAAAATCATCCCTACGTTCAGTTTAACAGGCCACAGCCTCTCTCCCATCTTCTGTTGTAGTGGCTGTTGGCTAGGAAAAGAGGATGCGACTCTGGCTTCTATGTACTTCTCTGCCCCTAACTATTCAGACAAATCACAGTAGCAGTTTAGGCAGGCCTGACTTCCACTAGCAAGTTGTCAGATACAAAGCAACTTCAGGATTAGGGTAGTGTAAAAATACGGGTATATCAAAACCTTTTCTTTGGTTACGTGTAAAGACCTGGATCCCTCTAACAACCACCACCACAATCCAATGCATTCATGTAACAAGGATCTCTTTGCCATTAACAATTGAATCCATTATTTCAGTCTGTGTTCAGATAGGACCAACTTCATCCCCAGTGAAATCTACTGACGTTGTAAAGTATTTCATACTGGTCACTAGGGCTGTGAGAAGCTTCGGTCCCTGATTCAATCCAGCGGAGATTTAGCCCGATTCGCTAGCCGAATCTCCGAATCTGAACTGAATCAAGAGACCCTTTAATTTCTCCAAATCGATTTGGAGAGATTCAGATATAGACACATCTTTAAATGTTTTTTCTACATACCTCAAGGTACCAGGCGGCTCGTGAACACTGCAATGGTGGGGTGGATAGAGCATCCCACAGGAGCACTTCTGGGTCCACCGGGGAGCACGTGGGCCCCTCTCCCCACCGCACCCCTCCAGCTCAACGACTGGTGCCTCCTGGGTCTGGGGTGGGGGCACCCAGGGTCCCTCTGTGGCCAATTGCTGAGCCAGGCTGGGTTGGGGAGGGGGCCCTGCATGCTCCCCGGTGGATCCGGAAGTGGACCAGAAGTACTTCCAGTCCACTTCCAGGTTCACCACCAAGCACATGGCGAGGGCCCCCCGTCCTCCTGTGGGATGTTCCATCTGCCCCAGCACTGCAGCATTCATGAGCTGAGCCTGGTACCTTGAGGTATGTAGAAAAAACATTTAAAGCTGTGTCTATGGCTGAATTGCTGATTCTCCGTATCGGTATCTAATCTTTGGATTCAGATTCAGCCGAATTGAATTGGGGACAGTGATCCAAATCAACGAGTCGAATCACTGTCCCTGATTTGGGCCAAATCCAAATCGAATAGGGCCCACTTCGCACACCACTAATAACCTGTATTTAGTTGCAGCTATGAGAAGGGAGAAATTATTTCGTGTGGAAGTTGCTTGGACCGAAAAATAACCATATTTACAGGAAAGAAGTTCAGTGACCATTTCCTGTGCACTTTGGGTATAGCTACTGGTTCTCTGCATTAAGCATTTTCTTATGTCTGCTCATCTGGAAAGTAAGGTTCTGCTTTGGTCGTGCAAGGAGACATGGAGGGAGGAAGGGTATCGGAGCCAGCTGGTGCAGGGGGATGGAAGGGGAAAGAGGTCATTCATTATAATGTTTTCCTCACAGTTGCCAACAAAGCAGTGCAAGGAACATGTCCTCTGGGATTCCCTGGCTGGCATGAACACCCTTATAGGCCATGTTCCAAGCCATCTTCCAGTGAGCGAGAGCAAAATTTAAAATTCAATAGCTGATAACTGCAACTTCATGGAACGTGTCATTCTGTTGGTTGGCAGCATGCTTATGTAAAGTACAAAGGATTACGTTAAGTTGGAAAAAATGAAAATAACACCATCTATTGGAGGAGTTGACTGCATTTGGTGGGGTTTTGAATGGTTTCTTCTCTCTTTTTTTCTTTTGTTGCTGCCACTTCGCTTGCTGGTGTCTACAATTAGTTTGGTCTTTCAGTGCCACATGACACCTTTGCACAACTCTCAGTTAGACACCAGAGGAAACCAAGAAGGGTTTTACCAGATTAGCTGGAATTTTATCTACTCAACACACAGCTCATTTTCCATTGGCCACGGTGTGGCACACTAACTCATTTTCCATTGGCTGTAATTTTCTTCTCGTCTGTTCATTAGATCACATTCACAAATAAATTAACATTCACAAATTAATTCAAGTGAGTGGTGCAGCTGGAAAGGGGTTACCTCTACTTTTGCCTCCAGCTGACTCTAGTTTTGATAGTGCAAGGTAGTGGGAAGTTTGGCTTTCAGGTCACGCAAAGATTTTAGGATCAATCCCTTGTTCAATATTACCACAATCTAGATTATTCGTGTTTGAACCAGAGTCTGTCTTTGCCGTGTTTGCTTTTTACAGCATGTAGTACAGTCAGTTCCCAGTACCTGTTTGGGGTATCCTACTCTTCTTGGAAGGGATGATCCTGCCTTGAGGAGGAGGTTGGAATAGATGACCTCATTAATCCTTATGTCCCTTCCAGCCCTTCCTTTTCTATGATTCTTTATGTGCTAATGCAGAACTGCTATTAAATAATAACAAACCATAGAGACCTTTCTCATGAGCATTGAGCCAGCACGGGATGTACTAATCTGCAGTCTTTCTCCTGTTTCACTCCAGATTTATTGCCACTAAAAAAAGACGAAATAAACACAAATGAAATCGTAACTAATTTCCTTCTCTCTCTTGTATCATTGTGTAGTTGATTAGCTTGATGGCCTGCCATCAACTTTAAATGGGATTATTTTGCATTTAACTATCAAAAGAGCTCACATATTTTGCTAGGGTTTTTAACCTACGTAATATATACAATAAATAGTCAGGGCCACAGGACACTTCTTATATTGATGAAGAAGAGCAAAAGATATGGAGACCAGTCCACTAAGTTAGAAATGGTGTCCAGGAGTGTATACTAATCTATAATTATGACCATAGCACCCTTGTCTTTTTTCTTAAATGATGTTTGCAGACTTGTTAAGTATGTTCTCCCTTCGATGAATCCATCTAGGCTGTGCTTAATTACACCATAACTTTCTAAGTGTTCCCTTGTTCTCCTCTGATTTAGTGTCTGTACGCCACTGCCACAAGGGAAGCCAAGCTCGAAGGGTTCTTTGGTTCCCTGCCTCTTACCTACCTTCTTTCGTGTGTGTGTGTGTGTGTGTGTGTGTTGTGTGCGTCACCTCCTGATCCTAGGCTTATCTCTCTCTCTTTCTTTTAAGGTCCTCTCAGTTAATAGCCACCGCCTCTGGAAGTCACCCGGGTGCGGGTTACTCTGCTGTTTTGTGTTATTTAATTTAGGAGTGTGTTGAAGGCTTTCGGCCTTGCACTGCTGAAGCTGATGAATGTTTTGCTGTAAATTTAAAATGAATCAAGATTATACCCTTAAGGAAAGGGATATACAAGAAATAGTAAGGCTGCTATTGTAGCATGTACACAGGGGGCTGCAGCTGGAAAGGGGTTAATTTGGATTTACAGGATTAGTAGAAGGACTGTAAATGCTAGGTACTGTTGAGGTATCTGGCCGGATCCTTCGCACAGCTCCACCTCTGAGAATCTGGGCTAACTCCAGCAAAGGCACTATAATTTCTTTGGATTTACCGCAGTGTATCTGAGAGCAGACCCTGGCCCGGTGCCTCTACTCTAATCAACAGGCAGTGCACAATATGTCATACTTTATAGAGTACAGCAGAATATCTTGTGTTATCTGAAATGAAAAGCTAACCCTCCTGCAGGGTGAGAAGTTTAACTCTCTGAGCTTAATGTGATTGTTGTTAATCCTTTGATCGCTACGTTTGTCTTGCAATGATAAATAATGATAAAGGGAGCTGAAGTGTTCAATTTGCAACAAGCCTGGGTTAAGCGGAGGTGAATTTCCTTAAGCCCAATGCATTGCTTCACAAATCAAGGTCTTGTGTCATGCTATGAAAGGAGAAGGAAAAAAAAAATCCTAATTCCTTTCCAAAGTCCCTGATTTAATCCTTCAAATTCTAAGGCTTCAATTCTCCGGTGCTTTGGGGATGCTTTATAATCTAGCCTCTGCAGGATTCCTCTTAAATTGTAAGGCCCCTTGGTGGCCTTGAGCTTGAGTCTGACTCTACCCTCCTCCCCCTATGGCTCATCTTTGAAGATGTGGCTGGGAAAAAATGAGGCCTGGAAGCCTATCGTGCTTAGCTAATTCTGGCTGCTGTAACATGCCCCTCAAGCCTTTGTGACCTGAAGTCATTCAGAGCAGTCTTCACACTGTCCTAATGGGCCACGTTCTCCAGGATCCTATTTCCAGCAGCGGCTGCTCACAGATGCTTCAGAGACGAGAATAAGAACCCCGGCGGTACCTAGTTATGATATAATAACCCTGGAGTGGGCTATAACCCAGATCCGGCCCTCAGCACCATGTCATCCAGCCCGCAGGGCTCCCCATGGATCTGGGGAGCCCCATAGTCTCTGGTCCTGTGCACTAGACTGGGTGTGTATGGGGGTGCAGGGCGTGATGCTGGCGTTCAGAGGCAGTGCAAAGCCCCAGAGCTGGATCCTGGGCAGGCAGAGGCAGCACAGGGCCAAAATGGTGAGCAACGCTGGTATAACCTATCCGCAGGGAAAGCTTCTTCCTAGCTTCTATCAGGGGGCGGGAGTGTACACCATGGGGATGTATATTGTTTGTCAAACTCCAGAGACCCAATTCTTATTTGTACTAAACCTGCATTAATTATGGAAGGTAGTATAAAGGGGCCGTAAAGGGAATACAAGCTTTCTCTGAGGATACTTCATGCAGAGAAGTGACCTGGGGATAAGTAATAGTCAGACCTTTACTTTTTAAAACCTTGCTCTACCAGATCTGTTAGCCCTGTAAGCAGCTTTTGTGCATCTTGCTAAGGCCCATTTTCATAAGTGCTGAAGTGACTTACGCACCTGTTTGACTGAAACTTGGTGAGACCTAGTGTTTCAGGTGCCTACCTTATTTTTTAAAATGGACATCAGGCTCCGTAGCCACTCCTGATGTTTTACCTGCTTTGTTCCTAATGGCAGAGCCCTCGTCGCCCCCCTACACCAAACACAGAACTGGGGACGCATGGCGATGCAAAGCTGTTGAGCAGTGTTCTGGTTTGAACAAGCTTCCCGCTGTCCTATTTTACTGTCAGATAATGGGGAACCAGGGAACATATGTCTTATAATCTTCCCGTCTTGCTTCTGGAAGCTGAAAAGCAGAGAGGGAGCCGGAAGCCAAATGCTGTTCAGCTTTGTGTGCTAGGGTAGCTTTATCATACAATAAAGCCTTTTTGAATAAACCTCACAAAATGATGCCTAATATGTCATACTAACCATTATATTTGTTCACCTTTTGCTTTCTGCAAATAAAGGTGTGTAATGGCAAATTCATAATGCTCTGTTTGCACAGGTATCATGGTACTGAAAGACTCCAGCTAACTGAGCTGTTCAGTATCTTAAAAGCATCTTCTTTGAGTCGCATGCTGCTGGACCACTCTGGGCGTGCAAAGCTCGGAGAGCCGATGCCCTGAGCAAAGTTAGCTCTGTGCACTGAGCTGAGCTAATTTGTTTCTTAGGAAATCTGGGCAATTCAGACTCAGCTGCTTCGGAAGATATGTGCTGTCCCAATCCTCAGCAGGTGTAAATCAGTGCAGAGCCATTGATTTTTAGTGGGGCAACAGATCTTCGCACCACTAAACATCTAGCCCAGGGCATGGCCAATTTAGTCTTTCTGGTAATACAAAGCAGAGAAACAGCAGCCTTCTGTTGTGTATTGCTGTGTCCCTTTGTGAATTGTTGCTTAGGCAAAGCTTCATGCTGGGGTCTCAGCTGGCTTCCCCTCTGGCTTACTTTAGCTACCAATTTGCGGTATGCATTTGGGTTCCATCACCGCTTACTCATCTGCAAAATGGGTGCACTAGTACTAATCTACATGGCCTGGTGATTGGTTCTCTATTCAGGTGTTGTGGATGCTGGGGTAGCATGTAGCTACCTGCCTTAGTTGGAGCCCTAGGAAGGCACTGTGATTCTCAGTTGGCAAGCAGCAACCCCCAAATAACCGATCTGGCCTTTCTGCTAGAGATCCACCTGGAGAGCTGGACTTCTTCTCTCGCTCCCACCTAGCTAATCTGAAAGTAGGGGTGAGGACTTGCTGAAGCCATTTGCACAAGGTGTATTGTGCTCTTCCCACCGTGTGCTGGCTCATCGATCCTGGTCTCTGCAGTGTGTAAAGTTACAACCCAACCTCTGTCAATGCTCTTCCCCTTGCTGTCTCCTGCATTGACCCAGTAGGGTAACTAGTGGTAGGCAACCAGAGCACAAGCCTTGGTCGATGAATTAAAGGGGATACCAATGGTAGAAGTTGGAGGAGGGGACAGGAGCTGGGGTAGCTTGAAGGCTGAGACATTGTGAGGGGCTGCTTGTGATGGGATTGGTGGCATTGGGCCATGATGGGATCTGTAGGGGTGCACAAACTCCCCAGCTGCTCGCAGTGCCACACCAAAACTCTCCCCGCCCCCCAAAACCAGCAGCTTCTCCCACAGCACTATTGAGATTCACACCAAGGACACAAATCTTAATTAGATATGCCTCTGCATTCACTGCTCAAAATGGCAGGTTTCAGCCCTTCCACGGGTGCACAGTTAGAGCATATCTTTCTTCCCACCAAACAGCTGAAGGTCCCTGTGACTGCTCCAAACCAGGAGTGGCCAAGCTGTGACACCAATGCCACAAGAGGCAGAGGCAGCCTCTGTGTGGCACGTGACAGATCAGGGAAGGGACAGACGGCACAGCAGCAGATAGGGTAGGGAGCAGAAAGCAGAGCAGGAGATCAGGCAGGGAGCACAGGGCAGGAGGTAGAAAACACAATAGGAGATTGTGTGGGGGAAAGGGATAGGGATGTGTGGCACTTGGGGAGGGTGCAGGGCGAATTTGTAGCATGTCTTCCAGAAAGGTTAGACCACCGCTCTAAACAATATTTGTAAAGCACCTTAGGTCCCATTCAGCCTCAGAGAAGAGATGCCCTGTTAGTATAATGCTGTATATGCTCATTATTTTTATGAGCATAAATCCCTCATAATGTTTTTCTTCTTTTTTTTTTTTTTTTACTTGTCTCTTCCTGCAGCCTCATTTCAAGAGACTTCTTCCCTGCAGTTCTTTAAACGTCTTTTTCCATTTCAACTGATATGTGATATGAGCCTGTTGTATATTCATTAATTGAAATTATCCTTATCTTGGGGAGAATTGTACTCCCTAGGTATACACATTGATTTTGCAAAGTCCAGTATGAAATATACATTTCAAATCAGTCAGTTTAGCTGCCTGACCATGTCTGGCATAATTCATTTCTGTAGCTCAAGTAAGGAAATAATGATAATTATGTTTATATAGCTGCTATTTTTTATTTTTTTAATTTTTTTTCTGGGATGCCTAACTCTGGACAACACATACAGACATAATTAATCCATCAGGTCACATCTTTAATTCTCTCTTTCGAAGTCCAGCAGCACAGTGTACTCTGCAACATTATTGTTCTATGAGGTTAGTGTGTCAAAAGTTTTTATAATGCTTTTTTATCTCGTTAGGTATACTGTTTCACCAAAACCAAGACAGTTTGGAAGAAGTTGCTCTGTGCGTGTGTGTATGTTTGGGGTTTTTTTGTTCTTTTTTTTTTAATTCTTACTTCTGCAAAAAACATGTTTTTGAAATAGTTGCATTTTGACAATTCTAAAATGAAGATTTTCATAAGTGTTTTGTTTGGACTCATTACTATAAACTAAGGAAAATGAAAAAAGGTTGTAATCCAAAGGGAATTGTGTTCAAAGTGATCAAACCGGCATGTTGCAAGTAACCTGGATCAACATCTGGTTTAGGGATGTCATTTAAGATAAATTTGAATCGGGGCAAGATTTTGAGTTCTTGAAAATTTTCCCAGGATGGGGAAAACCATTATCCAGCCCACGTTATTCCATATACTATACATCTTAGTTTAATGAATGGAAGATGCTAGATGGGAAGCTAGTGAAAATTAAAGCTGTCTTAAACTGGCTGCATGAGTTGGTTGTGCATGACCTGTTAAGTTTATTACATAAAAGAAACTACCTACACAGTAAGAATGAGATTATTCAGGAAGCACCAGAAGTTTCCACTGACTTTCAAGTGAAAGCTGGACACCTAATTGCTTTGGTAAAAACTCGCTTTTTACTAAAGTGATGTTATTATGGTAACTGATAGTAAAATTGAGTTTTGTAACAGCATGGAGCTTTGACATTGTCTTCTGAGTATGTCAAGACTCAGTTGAGTGCAAATTATCCAGGTTAAATTACTCTGATCACCGTCTCCATTATTTGGTCTTAATCCTGTCTTGATACTTTAGGCTAGCCTGTAAAACTTGCCCATTTCAAGTAATTGTGCTTTTTCTTTTCTTGAAGGGAGCTTTAATCTTTATAGCTGCTGCTTTTTCTTTAGATAGGTCTTTGTCCCTTCCCTTCTCTCAAACGATGGTATTTATCTGTAGCTATTTATTGTTCATCTGAAAGGAAACCAGAATCTTGCCTGAATTATCTGCTTGATTTTTATCTCTCTGATAAGACAGCAGTACACAGACAGACTCCATCATTCAGGTTTGTTACCTTTTGTACAGCTGAGATATATTAATTACCGGGCTCTTCCCTGATGCATTGCTACCTGCCTGCAAATGTTTCCATAAAAGATGAATGACAACAAGAGTCTCATTAGGGTTTGAGTCTCATTAGCCTTTTCACTTCAGTTATGCTATAGTCTACCATAGGGTCAGCCGTTTTGGAGTACCATGTCCAGTTGTTGGCCCCGTACTACAGAAAGGATGTGGACAAATTGGAAAAGTTCAGCAGAGTGCAACAAAAATGGTTTGTGGGCTGGGGGACATGACTTATGAGGAGAGGCTGAGGGGACTGGGCTTATTTAGTTTGGAGAAGAGAAGACTGAGAGAGGATTTAATAGCAGCCTTTAAGTACCTGAAGGAAGGTTTGAAAGAGGATGGAGCTGGACTGTTCTCACTGGTGGCAGATGACAGAACAAGGACCAACAGTCTCCCATTGCAGCAAGGGAAGTTTTGGTTGGATATTAGGAAAAATTTTCCCACTGGGAGAGTAGTAAAATACTGGAGTAGTGTTGTGGACTCTCCATCCTTAAAAGTTTTTAAGACCCAGGTAGACAAAGCCTTGGCTGGGATGATCTAGTTGGGGAGAGTCCTGTTTTGAGCAGGGGGTTGGAGTAGATGTGACCTCCTGCGGTCCCTTCTAACCTTAATTTTCTAGGATTATACAATTTTGTTTTGCCAAGACACTGTTCGGGTTTTTTTCCCCTCAATCTGTTTTTGGTTTCAAATCTGACATCTCCTGGGCAATCCTTGATGTCTTAGATTGTGCCATTAGAACGCTGTCGTTTATTTGAAGTACCAGCGTGCGCTGTTCAGTCGGCTCTGGCAAGTGTGGTTCGAAGACATCTTACTTGCTTAATGCAGCGCCTCATTCTGAGATCTTGGCTTGAGCAGCGAAGGCTGAACTCATATACTGCGTAAAAACAGGAGAGAGATGAAACTCAGTAAACTGCCTAGTAGTAGAGATGGTAAGAATTGGGACCCTGAAACATTCCCCTCTGAAAAAAAAAAAGGGTGTCATCAAAAACAAAATTTTATGCTGCCAAAAAAAAATAATATTTCAATCTAATTTCTGTTTGTTTCTGGGCAATGTTATAGTATTTTTTTTTTCCATTTCTTTTCTTCCACGTAAGAAGCAAAACCAAACACCCTTCCATCCGAATTAGAGGGAGTGTTTTATTTTAGTATTATTTGGAAACTTCCTGCCGCCATTTCATTTTTTTTTTCTTTTGTAGCGGGGGGGGACAGGTCTCCCAAAACCTGTCCTCCAGTTCTTGTGAGAGGGGCTGTGAGCAGACGGCAGGAGCTTTGGGCTCGGTATTCTAGATTGCCACCATTGCTCTCGCACTGCATAGCCTGACACAAGTTACTTTGCCTCGGTTTCTTTGTGCAAAATGAGCATATTGTAATACAAACAAGAACAGATGTCCCCGTGAAGCGAGTAAGATTCATGGGGACATCTATTCTTATTTGTATTACGGTACCACCTAGGGTCCCATCCCAAACCCCATTACACTCCATCATGTGTATAAACAAACTACATCGCTAAAAACTTGCAGTCTAAATGGACTAGACCTGCAGAGAGTGATAGAAGACTAATTCAGCACAGAGATCACACCGATCAGCATGGGGAGAGTGGGGCTGTGGTCTCCTATGACACTGCGTGTTGTTTTATCTACCACCCAAGACTTTTAGCTGGTTGCAGTCGCTGTGGCTCCATTGTCTTCAACTGTGCAGCCCTACATATGTTCAGTTCTTCACTAACATGGTTTGCTATTTAAAAAGCTGAAAGCAGTGCCCATCTAGCAATGTCTGTTTATCTTTAGCAAAGGGAAGGGAATAACTTTTTTAATGAAATTATTATATCTCTTCACATAATAAAAGCGGGGAGGGGAGGCCAGAGCCTCGCACCTTTACTATTTCTGTTAGCAAAGTCCCACTGAATGGTTTTTGGAGCACAGGGTCAGATTGCAATAAATACCCATATTCCTACTGAATGGTACCTTAACTGTCACAGTAGTTCCTTATCTTTACATGGACATTGTAATCTTTGTCAGTCTTGTCCATTTACCTGATAGGTCTATTGGTGCAGGAAGAGTATGTCTCCGAAGTATGAATGGAGTTCTGCCTCAGCAAAGTCAATGGGAGTCTTTCCTTTGACATCACTGTCCTAGGACTTGGTGCTATATGAGCAAGCAGTACAAAGCACAAGGAGATCCAGATTAGCCTCTAGAAGCTACTGTAATATTACCAATAATTAGCGAGACTGCTTTCTGGCTGTAATACAGATTATACAAGTGCATGAAAGGGAGAATTAAAGGGGGGAATATAACTAGGCCAAAGATACTAGACAGCAGCACTTCAAATAGACTCACTGATGTAAAGGTTCACTAAGCAGTCTGAGAAGTCCTTTGCTGCATAAGCTCTGCTTTTGATATGCTTTAAAGTACTGCAGTAAAGGTTTTTGTTTACAAATGGCAATCCCTTTACGCTTTGCACTAATGCTGAATGCTCTGTAGCAGGATGTTGTGGGTGGATTAGTGGCCTAAACATCACTTTTGAAATGTCCCGACTCGCTGTAAATCAATACAGCCCTTCCTTCATCCGAGCCAGGTAAATCAACTCCCAGGTGGTGATTCTGCAGGAACTCTTATGGTTGAAACCTTAAAAATGCAGTTCCCAATGCATACATTTTAGAGATTCAATGATAGCTAGAAGTTTCACAATGGTTCTTGGCCAAAAAAATTCCCTTCCTCCATGCCTTCACTTCTATAACCTATGACCCCAACTGACTTCCTGCCCTTTGGGCGGGGGGCTAGACTCGATGATCTTCCGAGGTCCCTTCCAGCCTCAACATCTATGAAATCTATGACATCTATAAAATGAACTGGTTAGGCTCCATTTGTGCAGCTGGATTTCACTAGTGTTGACAACATGCATTTTCTTATAAGTTGCTTTGGAGTCTAATGAGATGCAAGTCTCTGCAGTGTGTATACACAAAAACCATGATTATGGCCCACATCCACTTGTACAGCTCAACAACCTTTGGGGGTTAGCCAGGGACCAGCTCATTTGCCAGTATAATTTAGGTCAACCTCATAGCTGCTCTTTCCTGTACCCGGTGCCAACAGTTCCAAAGGGCTAATTTAATCCCTACGGATCTCCAGACTATAGCAGCCTACCAGATGTGTCCTTTGTCCCTTGGCCATAGTCCCAACATGCCTGCTATAGTGGAAAAAGGAAGGTGGTATAATGGTTATGATTCAAGCTTAGCTCTCTGGAAACTCGTTATAAATTTTCTGCTCGGCCACAGGTTTGTGCGACTTGGAGCAAGTGTCTCAGCTCCTAGCCAGTAAAATGGGGAGGCTGATGGTAGCCCTCCTTGTCCTCACACTAAAACAAAGAGGTTCTTGAATACCCTGGCAGTGGGACTGTATAGTTACTTTCTGTAGACATGAGTTCAGTTACAATGTGTAACAGCCAGAAGAGGGGCTGAGGACTTGCTACTGTATTAGTCCAAAGTTTGTGTTCAAAGAAAAGCTAGTAAATATCTGATTTAGAGAGGAAGAAAAGAGCTGACATGCAAGCATTATACTCAATAATGAACAGCATGAAGAAAATTGAGTGCTGCTTTTAACCATTTGATTCCACCCAAGAATAAGGGGATACCCAGCAATGTGAAATTCAATGGATTTAAAACTGAGGGTAGAAGGAAACTCATGTTTAAGGTCCAACTAACCCATGAGACTCACTGAAAAGATGCGACTGAGGATCAAAGTAGGGTTCAAATGGGTGTTTCAACACAGTGACATCTGTAACCTTGGCAGCTGAGAAAATGCTGCACAAAGGGGACACAATTTATCCTGTTTGGATAGCATGTAATACAGTGGGTCCTGGTCCATTAGTAGGGCTTCTTGGTGCTTTCAAAATGCAAATAACTATGGAAATAAGAAGCTGTTAACTGATGTGGAGTAGCAGGGTGTGGTTAAAAAATTGCATCTTTGATGTTATAACATTGCACTCAGAAGCATCTGGTAGCGGCCAGTGACTACTGCAAGATGTGAGACAAGACTCACTGAGCTGATCCAGCAGTTAATACACTAATAATTAGAAAAGAATCAATTTATTTCAGGAGCACAAAGATGAAAGCCAAGAAAAGAAAACTACCACTTGGTATGCTTCTGTAGTGTTACTTTCTAAGGACATTTATACACATGCTCTGGAGACGCTGATACACATGCTGCTGGAGTCTGCTGAAGCGCGGTAATTACCACGCTCGTTGGAGAGTATACTTGGAGAGCTGCTGTTATTAAAGTGCCTGCAGCCTTATGTGTATCAGCATCCCCACGCTGAAAAATGGCAGTGGGGGCACGCTTTAACTAACACTTGAAAGAACTTTTGTTAAAGCACCCCACCACCATTTTTCAGTTTGGGGATGCTGATACCTGTGACACAGGTGTCTGCTGGAATGTGCTAATTACCGTGCTCCAGCAGACTCAATTAATTGAACAGCTGTAATTGAGTAATTACAGCACTATAATCGAGTAATTACAGCACATCGGAGCAACGTCGCTGCATGTCTGTAGATGCCTTAAAGGCCCTGGCAGACGTTACACTTAAGATACGATTAAATCATGAATTCAGTTAATGGAGAGAGAAAACAGGGAATAAGCCACAAAATTATTACACAAACACATGTAATAACTGTTGTGGTTGGCTCCCATTGTGCCTTAAATTGTACTAAATTTCAGAGCCTTGAAGGGCTCTGTTGTGCTCCTGAGGCTTGGAGCACCTGTCGGCTGATCAGAGCTCCCAGCTGCAAGAAGTCATGAAACCTGTGGCTCCAATGCACTCTGTCATTGCGGGGGAGGGGGAGGCATCAAAGCCAGGGGCTTCATGTACTCTTGGGGCTGAGACCCCAATCAGCTGACTGGCACTCCCGGCCATGGAAACACCACCTGCCAGTGCAAGGGGAGCCTGGGATTATGATCCCAGGCTCTCCTTGCTCCAGCAATATAGCATGATTGGGATCTGATCCCTGACCCCACAATTGCATCTCCTTCCATGCATGTTACATGGCAAGAGGTGTGATTGTTGGGATCCCAGAACAGATACCATGGTGTTTTTTAATTGAACTTCTGTCAGTGGCCTAACTTAATGGCAGTAACACCCAGAAATGAACTTGGAACTGTCCTTTAAAACTGGACTCCTACAAACCAGACATGTCTACAAAAAGAAACATGTCCAACCATATCCTTAAAAGCATTCTAGTTAAAACTGAGATGTAAAAATGGAAGAAGGTGTGGGGGTGTTCTTTGGGAATTAGAAATATCCATTTATTTGTTTGGTTTATATCAAAACCGCAGCTCACTAAGTTATCACCCCCAGCACACAAAAAGCAAAGTAATTGTACTGTAACCAAAGAACAAATTGTTTTCAAGGTTACTCATCCCATCTTGCCTACCCATTTTGCTATGGAAAGTGAAATGGTTTTCATAGGCAATTTGAGAAGCTATTGTCTACATAAAAACAAAGTCAAAACAACCATCCCTGCCAAGCGCTGTTTTACAAAGAAAGAACATTGTGTTTCTTACTCATAGCTATCGGCTGTTTATCATGTTCATTTGCTTGTATTTTAAAATGTGGACGTCTTGATCAATTATATTGCACCTGCCTATGGTCAGAATATTACTAATGGTTGTTCTGATCGGTGTTTAGGGACAAGAGTAAGTCATTTATAATGGCCCTAAGTGAAAATGTCAAAATATCAGTTAGAAGAATGGCAGCCATGGTGTCAAGCTGCTATTATTTATGTGGCAATATTTACCTGTACATCTTTTCTATATATCCTAATGCTTCATGGGCCACATCAAACTTCCTGTCTTGTCTTGGTTTTATAAGAGGCTTCTCTGGTTATTGGTGCAAGATGTCAAAGCAAAGTGATTGCTCCAGTCACCCAGTGAATTTTATATCGGGGCCGAAGACTCATTATGACAATGTTCTTCACTTTACATTATTTCAGGGCAGCTGCAGAAGAAGAGATTAAACCCTAAATCAAAGCCTCACCAGTAAATCCATGCATGCTTTGGAATGTATGAGTTCCCAGAGGACCCAAATTGTCCTCTCCTGTGGATGAAGCATGAAGCAAGGCCAGAAATCTCACCAAAGTGCCCAGCATTTTCTTAGGTGGGAGACATCTGGGAGGGGCCTGGATAGTCTGAAAAATAAAAGGCCTTTTGGTGTGAGGAACAAGAAGAGATTAAACCCTAAATCAAAGCCTCACCAATAAATCCATGCATGCTTTGGAATGTATGAGTTCCCAGAGTACCCAAATTGTCCTTTCCTGTGAATGAAGCATGAAGCAAGGCCAGAAAACTCACCAAAGTGCCCAGCATTTTCTTAGGTGGGAGACATCTGGGAGGGGCCTGGATAGTCTGGAAAAATAAAAGGCCTCTTGGTGTGAGGACCCATTGGCACATCTCTTTCCTCTTCCTCCATCTCTTAGGATAAACAGAGTCTGCACTGAAGAAAGCATCATACATATCACAGGGCACGTCTACACGAGATGCTTAATGCCCATTGGATTAATTCAACTGCACATTGGCGTGGCTGGGAAAAACCATGTTAATGCACACTAGATTAGTCCAATAAGCATTAAGCATCACAAAAAAGCGTGCGTTTGCGCTACTGTGCAGTAGTGTCATTTACGGTGCATTAAGTTAGTACCTGTTATTACAGGCACTAAACTTTAATGTGGCATAATTACAGCGCATTAATGAACGTGTAGACAATGCCCACTGTGTACAGAGCATTGGTGAAGCAGATGTTTTAATGGAAAGAAATCTGTGTCCGTTCCACAGCATATACAATAGTCATGCCCAAGTCAAGTCCCTTCTGTTTACCTAATGTGAAACCATGGCATTAGCAGATGGCATTAATGGTAACTTATAGCTCTTTTCCCTTCCTTGTAAGAGTGGTTCTTTGTACATGTTCCCGTTCCCTGGCTTTGCTGAACATTGGAAGAGGCTCTACTATTCTACTGAAGGAAAAATAATAAGACTTGTATGATCTAAAGTTGTCTGAAGTTTGGGGCTCTCTAGAGATAACAGCAGATGAGCTCTAACATCAAAGCTGAGCAGGTGCAAAAACTGATTGAAAGCCCACATATATTAATACATGCACCAAAGTAATGGTGAAAGTTTACGCGTAGCTTACTACATTCAATCGCTGAAAGCATGGTAACAAATCACCTCTGCCTCCTTAATAAAATCCCTTTCCTTAGCACCTTCTCAGAAAATCAAAATCCAGCTTCATTAGAGATAGAGCAAACATCAAAAGAATTATTTGGATGTGACAAGTGTTGGAGGGCAGGGAAGGAAAGGTGTCTGCCATGCAGGGATTAAAAGAGAAAAGTTATCAAGTTTTCATTAAGTCAGGGATCCAGGTGTATCATTAGTGTTAAATGATTGCTAAGCTTTCATTACCTCCTTCATTGTCTCTAAAGAACCTCATAAAATGTCATTAGGCTGGACTTTTGATCATTATTTATAATGGTGATAGCTTAGATGAGAACTCCTACATTTTACAGTTGGGGCTGAGGCTCAGAAAGGTAATTAACTCCTCTTGCTAAACTTTAGGGAGTTAGGGGCATTTTCTCATCTCGTTCAAAACAATTTCTCTGCATTTCATCCCCAGGTCTCTTAACCAAACAGTAAATAAATCATAGCAGTGCCTGACATTCTTCTTCATTACAAATACTGCTAAATTGGGTTTTATATTATGAACACTATTCCTATGTCTTTACAGCAAAAAAAAAAAAAAAAAAGTCAAAATAGACAAATTATGACCATTATGGAAAGTTGTCTTGGGTACAAAGTGAGTAAAGAGGGGAATTTCACTAATAGTACCAAATAGTTTCATGCATAGGTCTCTAAATGTTTTTACAAAGGAGGGTAGGTATCATTAGTCCTGTTTTACAGAAAGGGAAGCCAAAGGTCACTCAGCCAAGGCAGTTATGTCAGGAATAGAAGCCCATTTCCCAGACCTGTGCTGTGCCTATAATACTACTTCCTTCCTTTAGAAACACTAGAGTCTTTCACATGATGGTGCTTTTAAGGGATGCATGAGTCATGTAAATGATGGGGGAGGGGAACATCCTTCAAAAGGTATAGCAAACAGCTGTCAACTTTTAATTTCCTCACTCACAATGACTGAAAAAAAGGAAAAGCCTGAATATATACTGCTGCATGTTCTCAGACTATCAGCCATTTCTATATGTGTCTCGCTTAATCCATCCCTTGAATTGTTCAGTCACCTCTTCCATTGTTCCCACTGATGTCTCTATCAGCGTGATCGTTATATTAAAGCAAAGCTTGAAGCAGTGATTGGAATAAAAAGCGACTCGTGTTGAAGATAGCACACGCTATACATCACAGAATCGGAGGAGGAAATTGCGCTATTCGGTAGCATAGTTTTCTCCAAAGGAGAGAGGAGTGTTTATTACAGTGTTTCAAAACTTCTCGATATTCCTACAAATTTGCATAAAAACAAAGGCCTTTTGCAACACAACTGAAGGAACAAATCATTTCAATAATAAAAACCTGAAGCAAATGACTGTAAAATGAGTTTTTTTATATCTCATTTTCCCCTGCTTCATTCCCCGTAAAACATATTACTTTCTGGAGTGTAAACAGTAGAATCTCCACTCGGAGTTTAATAATTCCTATGATCTGTTTTGGGTTTAGATTTCCATCATCACGGTTCACCCTTTTCATACAAGAAGCTCCAATTGATTTCAGTAATTCACTTAATTAGATGTTTTGTAAGGGAGGTATTCCAGGAGCATGTACCAGCGCCTAGCATTGAGGGGGCCTGGGGCCTGCTCCATAATTGAGGAATCTATGCACTCCAGCAATATATAGACTAATTATCCTAAGACTAAGTGGTAATTTAGGATTGCAAGACTGGTGGCCCTTTTTGTATACACAGAAGGGCTCTGTATATACAAATATACAGTAACCATTGAAATATTTGTATGTACAAATGTACAGTAACCACTGCAATTCCCGTATAAGATGAGACCAGTAAGCCCACCTTGACCAGTTTCAGGTCTGACTTCTGTCTCAAAATTCTTCCTGGCTGACATGTATCACACTTTGCCACATATTTCCAATGGAGTCCAATATATATTTATATTTACGAACTTTCAGTCAGCTTTTAAAGGGGGGTGCCTCCATTAGCTGAACCTATAATATTAACCTATAACATTTCAAGTAAAAATAAATATTGATTTAATTTCCCGTGTTTTTTTCAAACTTGCCTTGAGATATCTGAGACTTATTATTTATACGAAATCTGTAACAGTGAGAATAATTAAACAGTGGAATAACCCACCTACAGCTGGGATTGAGTCTCTGTCACCAAATCTTTAAAGTAAGATCAGTTGACTTTCTGACTTTTCTAGGTCAATCAGACTTGCTACAGGAATGGCTATGGTCTTGATGGTCATAATGGTCCTTTCTGATCATAAAATCTATGAAAAATGTTACATTAGCTAGGTTTCTTTTGTGGGTTCCAGAAAGTATTAGCAAGTAGGTCAGCAGCTGTAATTCTAAGCAGAAAGGTTACTCTAGACAGGCTATTCAGAGGAACAAATTTACTGATAACATGTGGGAAGTTGCTTTTTCAAGAGTGCCATAAAGCAGGCTGTCTTATGTTCTACCTAACTGAACTTGCCTGAATTATTCCTTTCCAAGCACCACGTTAGAAATATATATATGAATTCTAAATTACACTTCCTTTTTTCAAGCTATTTTATTGCTTTTAAAATGTTGTTTTATTATTCATCTCTGACGATTGCTTTAATTTTCCTTTTTTAGTAGGCTGTAGACACTGAAACATGGTGAACAGAAGGGATGCAAAAGTCAGTTTTACAAAGCAATCAACATTGTTGACTTTTAACTTCACTTTAAAACACTTATAAAATTATCCCTTTCCTCCCCAAACACTCACTAATAAATGTGGGCTGCTAAGGAAGTGCATAATTATACATTTCAACAAAAGCCTATGGTTGCATCAAGTCTATATAGGTATTTTTGCATTTCCCCAGAAGCATTGAGGAGTGCGCCCTCTCAATGTTAATGTGAAAAATAATAACCCCATTATCTATCCATATAGAGCAAATGCCTGGTCTTCCCCAGTGAGAGTCTTTTAGCTGCATTTAATGGGTCTTGGGATCAAAGCATTAAAAAATAGATTTCCAAGAGCTCAGTGCTGACTATTTGGGTTAGGTCTTTTGTTTTCCTTTGCTCCCTACCCCCCAAAATCTCAACTATCCTGAATTTACCAGATTTTCAGAGTAGCTCAGCCTGCTAGGGTTTGAGGCATACTGAGGCTGGGCAAGAATATCTGGGCCCATATGATTTGCCCAGGGCTATCAAGGAAGTCATTGACAAAACTGGCAACTGAACTTGCAGGAGTCTTAATCTGGGGCCTCGTCTATGCCCATAGAAGTCGATAGTATTTTTTTTTTCCCACTAACTTCAAGGAAAGCAGTTTCAAGGCCTTCCTTCCTTAATTACTGCATCATCCCACTGCTCTAGATGGCAACAGAAACATATTTATGGAAGTTGTCTTCTGTCTGGAATGAGTCACAGAGGAAAGATGGAGGTAAATCTGATAAAACAGGCACACCGTGATAGTTTACCCAGATCTAGTGATTAGGAATTGCATTTAGGTGGAGAGGCCCTTCATGCTACACAAGCCTCTTTTGTTGAGGAGTTGTCCTTAAAAACTTCTAGGAGAAATGTTGTAAGTCAGAGCTGCAGCAGAGTGTTTCTATTAGGACAATGCCTTAAGAGAATATTCCACTTACGACAGAATTACCATAACAGAGAAATCCCTCAGGAAAGTATTCTTCTCTGTGTGCCAGCTCTTTGAAGGAAGAACTGATTTCTCCAAGCGTGAAGAACATACAAGAGCAAAGTGTTGCAGAACAGTATAAACATGGAATAAGAGAAGCATGTGTGTAAAAGTATATGCTCCTCAATATGCTGCTCAAAGCAGAGCTCAAGAATCTCGTAACCAGAGCACAGCGTACAGCTTAGATCTTTTAAATGAATCATTTTGGGGCACCTATTCACCACCCTTTCAAGGTTATAAACAGGTTGACTGATAGTGGTAGGCTATGATTATATTTGCAATTGTATATAGTGACCTTTCATAGCCTGAATGAGACATTCTGATACCTGGTTCTTACGGCAAAGGTTAAAATTGGGACAAAAATGGTACCATGTATATCCATGTCTCTGATATTAGTTGTAACAAGAAAATTATACAATGGGCACATCTACACATGCAAGTAGCATGCCTGAATAACTCTGGTGTAAATTGTTCCCAGGTGCACCGTTTGCATGTGTGCCCAGAACCACCATATGTTGAGCTGGGTCGGAGCACCCCTGGCTGGCCTAGGACCGGGGGGGTGGGTCAGCCTGCCAGCCCGAGGCTGCTCCAACCTGGCTCATTGTGCTGCAGAGGGGCTGGCTGGGGCACAAAGATGCTTCATTGTGGGGCTAGCTGGCAGGCAACCCTGCAATGAAGCACCCTTGTGCCCCAGCCAGACCTGTCAGCATGTATTGTAGCATAATAAATAACTCTGCTGTAGGCTAGGATTTGTCTGGCAGTACTAGTTAATTAGTTTACTCCAGCCTAATAGCACTGCATGTGTAGACACCAGTGTTTTGCTGCGTGGCTAATTAGACAACTGCAGTAAACGTCTCGTGTAAGTGTGCCCAGCATCAGTTATGTACTTCCCTGCCCGGTATCTTTGTAGCTACTGTCTGGATTGTACCGTGGGATCTCTGCAGAGTAAGTTGGACCGGCAAAACGTTCAGAGAGGATGTGTCAGCAGGACCGTAGCCGTCTGTCCAATGGAAAGGGGAACATGCCATTACAGAAGTGGAAAGATGATTTTCTGGTTAATGAGCCATACTGGTGGCTGAGTTTTGTTCTTGGCTTTGTCATATACTTTGGGCCAACTTCTTGAATTTTCTTTAGTTTTCATCAGGAAAATAAACCTGATGAAGATTACTTCGTCCACCATGTCTGTTTAGACCAGGGACTGTCTTCACTTTTTGTTCTGATAATGCCCAGTGCAACAAAACTTCAATCCCCCTGAGAGACCGTAGGGTCTGCCTTCTCCAAAGTTCAGCGAGGTGCTCAGGAAACACCATGGTGTCATGAACAATAAGGAAAGGCAACTGCTGATGGATTTCAAGAGCCAGTTCTGTGTGGTGTAGCACACTAAATCTCTGATGTGGTGGCAGACATTCAGTGTGGGCTGCCTAGGGAAGGTCTGTCAGTTGTGTTTAAGAAACAGCACCTTCTTTTTTTAGAGGGCTTGTTAGCCTTCAAGCTCTTAGTGATCTTTATTTTCTCTTAAATGAGAGCTTTCCCAGAAGGTAGGTTTTCTGAGGCAGTGGTAACAGTTTCCAATTATTTCTTACCACTTTAGACTTCTTCCACTCTGAAAGTTCTCCACTGACTTTAATTAAGTTGGGCTCAAGAGTTGGTGGGGTGGGGGAGGTCTTTCTTTCTTTCTTGTTCTATTTTTATAAGCTTAGATTGTGCACCAAGCTGGCTTCCCAAAACTTTCTTACCTCCTTGCTAAAACTACCCCAGCAATCAGTTCACAAATGGAAAAATACAACCCACATTATGTTTAGTAAGTGTAATAACAGGTACTAAATAAATTTGCGGTAACTGGCACTACTGTGCAGTAGCACTGGCGCATGCCTTTTAAGTGATGCTAATATTCAGTAGACAAATCCTGCTGCTCCTTACTGCAATAGCACAGCTTTTGCCATGATGTGCAACTGTTCAGTAGAGTTAGCCTACTGCATGTTTAGCATCTCGTGTAGGTGTGCCCTGTGACATCTAGCCAAAATTTGCATCTTCAGTATATAAATATGGAGACCACAGATCACCTTCCATGTTTCTGCTTAATGCACTGTCAGGTATAGTCTCATGTGGCGTACTTAGATATTTCCTTAAACAATTGGAGGATCATCCCAAGACCTTTGCCTAAGACCTTCTCCCTACTGTCCACCCATCCTTGCTTTCCCCATCTTCCAACATCTTCTGTCACAACTGCATGACACTGGATTTAGTCCCACAACTCTAGGACTTGGGACAGCCATTCTGTATCCCTTCATGCATATCATCTGGTGCTCTGATATTTTTCTCTTGTGCCTGAAAGATTGTTCTGTGCTGTATGAGAATGACAGGTGCAAGTGCAGAATGTGCAAAATTCCATCTTTAGCTCAATTTTCATATCTTTTTTTTTTCCTTGAATTGAAATTTGGAGTGAATGGTTTGGATTCAAATGACTTTACTCTAGAGTTGGGGTTGGAAGGGCAGGTGTAGGATATGCTGTTCCTAAAACAGACCAATTAGAAGTTTATGAACCAGATACAGGAAACAGTAGGAAAAAGTCTGTTATATAGGAGGTCAGGCTAGCTGATCACTGTGGTCCTTTCTGCCCTTAAAAATATATGAATCTAGGTACTCTGTGCCCACCTCACATTTGATGATGGTTATAAGCATTAGTAAATTTCTTGATTAAAAGTGTTCTCCGATAACCCAAATAAACTTCCCAGTTCATCGCGGTACTTAAACGTGTGCCTCACGTTTACGTACTTATGAGCCACGATGTTATGTTTTAATGTCTGGAACAAGGATGGACTTCATAGAAGTTTAAGTCTAAAAGACTGATCCGAAGCTCAGATAAGGGTTTGTTTGGTTTTGTTTGTTTTTTTCTTTTTCCACCAACTTCACAAGGCATTAGATCAATCTTGAAGAATACATGAAAAACAGTACTTGTTACCACAGGCTACTAAGCTAAACCAGACCACACTGATTTGTGCCTGGTATACATTGTGAAGCTTAATTTTTGAGGGGAATGGATATGGATTTCTAATAAGAGGTTGTTTGCCTGTTAAAACAAGAGTAAGTTGTAGTATAAGAACTCGGTCTTTCCCAAAGGTCTGCTTCCAGAATGTGGAGAGATTTGATTTGCCATATGATAGTTTTGTGCTGATATTATCCCTTTGAAAAGCAGCCGTTAGTATCATGGGCAATGCATTCTATGGTGATCATATACCCATGAATGTTATGTGATTATGTGTCATAACTGCTTGAGGAACGATGAAGATGATACTAAACAGGATTGTGAATAATCTGAAATCCAGAGGGCAAGACAGTGTCTGTATGTCATTCACCACTGCAACAAAAATCTTTGGGAGTTTTTTTTTTACCGTTCATCAGTGGAGATGAGAAGAATATGTTTGTTGAAAATAAGTAATAAAAAATAAGTTATTCTGAACTCTGGAAGAATGAAACACTTCTCACACTGTTTCTGCTCTCACAAAACTTGAAAGAAGTTAACAGCCTTTTGATAGTAAATATAGAAGCCTACTGTAAATCAGAATTAAAAGCAAAAACTGAAGGTGTATTGAAACAGCTGATGAAATGCTTCTGCTATTAATCCCTGGCATTGCATGGTATAATTTATAACATCTGTTTTCTTGGAGGACAGGCTACGTATCAAGCACTCAATTCTAGACGAAATTCAAAAGCCAAGAGCAACGGTGTATAACAAAAAGCAAAGTACCCAGAATACAAAGTATGTAACCTTAGGAAAAGTTTTGTGTTCCAAGGCAGACTCTGATCTCAGCTGGAATTTGGGAGAAAATTTGGTTTTCAAACCACCCAGATGTATAGTGCTTTCTACAGTAGCTCCCCGAGGCCCCTGCAGCTACTCTGTGAAATGGATGTTATTGTCAGTTTCCCTGCTAATAATAATGGTGAAACTAACAAGAAAGAGTGAATTCCACTAGGCAACTGCTGGGGCTCCCAGGATCTGAGCCTCTGGGGTGACTCTGCCCCAAAGACATGGATCCTGGGAGCCCATCCTAGTTCTTCAACAGGAGGTCCAGATGCCCTTAAAGTGCTGACTTGAATCCAGGGTTCCTGGAACATCCAGGCTTCCTACCATGGGGCTGGGAACACACTCCTTGTTAGAAAGAGGGGCAGGTCCAAAGTTTGCAGGCTCCCAGCTCCATAGCAGAGAGCCTGGATGCTGTGGCATGGCTCTCTGGGCACAGTCTGCCTGGCAAGTCTGGCATGGAGTTATAAAAACCTGGAAATCCAAGCTTCCTGGCAACCAGCATCCAAAAGGTTAGACCCTCAGTCTTAGGGTGTTCATGAATTACTCAACTTATTAAAACCAAAAGAAAAAAATGGATGCATTTAGGTCACTTGTCTGGTCGATTCCTCTTTTGTCTGTTGTATTTTGTCCCTTGACTCTTGTTTTCTCTTGTCCTGGGATCCAAACTATCCATCCCAAGGATGGAAACATGCCCCAGGGAGAATAAGCATGCTCCAGCTTCTTCAAGTCAGTATTTCTGGGCAGTGGTTAAAGGAGTGGTAGCCAGCACTCATTTATGAAGGAGAGGTTCCCATAATGCAAAGACTTTTGAGAAGAAAAAGAAAATAAAGAGCACGTGGAAAAAAAATCGTAGAAAATCCCTCCAAGAAAAGCGTATCTGGTTGTAGGCTCAAGGAAAGTCAAATAAGGCAAGACAACAAAGGTACCATCAGCCTGCAGCAGACCTGCCTTTCAAGTGTCCGTGTATGAATTGCAAAGACAGAATATTATGGATATTAAATGAAATTCCCTGGAATTGCAGTAGGCGTTTTAGTGAGAGTGGTATTGGTGTACCGTTCGGGGCAAAATGACACATGATTGACATAAATGATTGAAAGCCTCTTGGCATGAAATGGAATGTCAATACCATTAATTTTACAGAGCAACAGCCAGAATGCTCGTCACTGTCCAAGAGCATGATCAAAGCAACCTCCTTCCATCACTTCTGCTGACACGCCGAAGAATCCAAAGTATAATGAGCAATTTCACAAGGCTTCCCACATGACAGTGAAATCAAGTGGTAATTTAGAGCTGGAAGAAAGGCAAGATAGGAAAGGAGGCAATATATGGTATTACTCTCCAACCTCCTTCACTATTCTAAATGCATCAATGTCTGTCTCCGTCTTCAGATCTTTCACTCCTTTCATTCCGTAGGTGTTTCCCAATTGCTTTGTTTTTGCAAATTAGAGAAAAATAGTCATCATCTGAGGCTATGGACAAAAACTTCAAGTTCAGCAGAGACTTACTGTGGGGCAGTTGCTCTGCAGTAACTGTCCATCTGCGTGCTCGTTCTTTGTGGTAAGTGAAAGGTAAATTGGGGCCACCGAGTTCGGTTTCTTTCAATTGTAAGATGCCCTAGTTTAGCTTTCACTTATCAGTGTAGTAAGAGTGGATAGTGAGATGTGCAGGGTGGAAGGTTAACTAGGATTGTTTATTCTTTTAAAGCATCCTGAATTTGCAGAGCCCTCTGCCAGAGGGGTTGAAACAGTAAGTTCATCAACGATGTGGTAAAGGTTGATTTTGAGGAAGTATGAACACGCACATTCAGATGTAGGGGAGCAGACAGGACAAGCAGTTTGCAGGCAGTTTGCTGGGAACAAGAGGAGGAAGGGGAAGGGGGAAAGAAGCCAGGCACCAGATCCTAACAAAGGAAGGTAAGTGATCCAGAGCTGCCTGTGCCTTTGGCTTGCTGAGTGTTTGTTTGGTAGGCTGTGTGGGTGTGCGCGCTAAGAAGCTAGGATTGTCGCTAGCTGAGTGACTGCTGATCGCTGAGTGATTGCTGAGTGATATACCTAACAGAAGCCCTAATGAGGGGGCAGAGCATAGAGTACACCCTCAGCAAGTTTGCGGATGACACCAAGCTGGGGGGAGCACTAGATACACCGGAGGGTCGTGTTGCACTTAGAAACCGAGTTTTTAAACCTAGTGCTTTAAGTATTGACACAACACTCAGCTGATGAACCGCAGAAAGGCTTGCTTTAATAACTACCAACAGAAAAACAAAAGACTTTTCCTTAATATTCAGTAAATGAGCTATTACAGTCCTGGTATTATCTTAGCTGCAAAGAGAATTTGACCCAATGCCGGCAGGAAGCAGTTCTTGTACAGCTTTACAGAGCATGGGTCCTTCACCTGTCGGCTGGGTGGCAGGAAGGCTGCTTGATCTTCCTTGGACTGCGCACACCTTGCTGGCAGTTCTGCCTTGCTTTTTATACTGTTTTAATTGTATAGCTTCAAAATGTTCCTTCTTGATAGTTGGTTAATCAAAGTCCGAAGAAGGCAGGCAAGGACAGAATTAACATATTACAATTGAATCCTGTTTGCGTGTTTGTGAAGTTTGCAAGCTTTTGATCACCCTTCTTGATAGTTGGTTAATCAAAGTCCGAAGAAGGCAGGCAAGGACAGAATTAACATATTACAATTGAATCCTGTTTGCGTGTTTGTGAAGTTTGCAAGCTTTTGATCACTTTGGAATCAAATGGGATGGGTATTGATTGAATAAGGTACCTTTAGGAAGTTGATCATAGAATACTCTTTTCCAGTAGGTATTTTAACAATGGAGCCTAATAAATAGCTGCATCAAATGGCTTATGGAGATAGTAAAAATCAGAAGCCATTGGATATAATAAGTATGAATTTCAGGAAAATACATTGGTTTAGCATAATAAGCATTTAAAGAGTGACCGCCTGTTTTGGGAAATATGCTTTAATTAATGAATGCAAATGTGAGGCAGTGAGAATCAGACAATAGGTGTGAGGTAGGTTAGATGCAGTAACAGACTGATTTAGCATTATAAACATTTAGACATTTTTGTTAAACTTTAGACAGATATTGGATGTTTGCTTTGGGAAATAGGTCTTAAGCAAAAGGGGGAATGTGTTAAGAAGGATATATTTACAGTCATGTTTTTAGGGCAGCTTGGCCTTCCTAATCTTTCATAGGCTTTGCTTTGAAATGGATATTTTAGTTCTTTTGTTTTCTGTAGTGACACTTAGCACAATGGAGATGTTGATGTCGTGTGTAGGTTTCTCCCCAGGCCATTTGGCTTTCTGGCTTGCTCTCCAAATCTTGTTGTATGCATGTACCAAATGCATCAGGTCTCTGCCAATAATTTTAACTATCACTTTTATTTTTTAGGCTCAGGTGTGGTAGAAGGTTGAGGACTGTTATCATGCTTATGGCATGGGTCTGGTATTGGGTACCACAAGGCTCCACTCTCTCTTATACCTAATGGGTTGCAAGCCATTAGCAGAGTTTGATTTTCTTTGTGGCAGGCTTATTATCACAACCCAGTGTTGCCCCACCCACTGTCTTGCATTTTTGTGCAAGAGGCACTGTTCATAGCCAGCAGGAAGGGCTAGGATTCAGAGTGACTGAATTGAATGATTGGGCCCAAAGGCATCTTTTGGTGTTGAACAAGGACAAATACAAAGTCCTGCACTTAGGACGGAAGAAACCCATGCACAAGTACAGGCTGGGGGCTGAGTGGCTGGGCAGCGGCTCTGCAGAAAAGAACCTGGGGGTTACGGTGATGAACATGAGCCAGCAGCGTGCCCTTGTTACAAAGAAGGCTAACGGGGAGGCGACTTCAGGCTTAATACCAGGAAAAACTCCTTCAAGTCAGGGTGTCCAGACTGTGGAATAAACTCCCTCCAGAGGTGGTGTAATCACCTACCCTGGTGGTTTTCAAGAGGAAACTGGACAGTCACCTCGCTAGGGTCACTTGACCCCAATTGTCTTCCTGCCTGGAGTGGGGGGGCAGGACCCGATGATCTGCAAGGTCCCTTCCAGCCCCTTACAATCTATGACCTGAAGACCTGAGACAAGCACATATAGAGCCTATCTGTAAAAAAACAACAACCCCCCCCCCCAAAAAAAACAAACCCAACAACAATAAAAAAAGACGACAAAACAAAACAAAAAAACTGAGAAAGGACAGCCCAAGGAATTATAGAGCAGTCAGTCCAACTTGGATACCTGGAAAGGTACTAGAGCATAGCACCCAGTAAGCACGGAGAGGATAACAAAGTCATCACTTTGTCATAACAGCCAATAGGAACAACAGGAAAAGTCATAACAGCCAATAACAAATGATTCATTTGAGTCTGTGTTAATGCAGTGGGTCTTGTGGGGAGCAAGGGATGTGATATACTTCAACTTTAATAGGGCTTTTGACACTATCTCTCATGACATTCCCATATATAAGCTAATGAAATACAGCCTAGATATGCTACTGGGGGAGGGTCAGGGTAATAATTGCTTGAGAGAGTTTATTCTAGTGAAGAGGAGATTAATGGGAGACTTAATAATAGTTTTCAAATACAAAAAAGACGGTTAAAAACGAATAGAGTTCAGTTGTTCTGTGTCCACTGGTGACAGGACAAAAAAATCAAGGGCTAAAGTTTCAGCAAGGCAGTTTTAAATTGAAGATCTTTCTAATTATGAGGGTAGTTAAGCACTGGAACATGTTACCTAGAGAGACTGTAAAAATTCCGTCACAGGATAGTTTTAAATGCCGATTAGACAAAAATTTGTCTGGGATGGTTTAGATAGATTTGGTCTTGCCTTAAGCAGGAGTTCTGACAAGATGTCCTCCTATTTTTGTGTGGTTCTTTAGTTTTTCATGGGCTGGGAAAATAAGATGAAGTTGGGAAAGAAACTGCTTGAATTATTCACTCTACTGAATATTTAGAACAAAATGCTGCAGGATCCATTTCTGGCATCAATGTCAGAACGGCACTCATGTTGGTGGAAGTGCTGCCTCTATAAGGACTGCAGGAGCAGAGCCTTTGAATGTTACCTTAAGATGGGGCTGTCTTGCCCACAATATACCCTGTGTCCTACACATACAATTATCTATTTTTCCCAGGTATTAGGGAAGTAAACTATTTCTAGCTACTGGTCTTTGACTTTGACCTATTTATTTTGGCAGGTGTTTTGTCTTTAGGTCGTTCCACTGGAATATTTTCTTAGCTGTGATATGGTTAATATCTGCAAAGTTTGTGATTCTATTGTTTGATCTAATTTTATTCAATAAAGCCGCCTCATTGCATAAAGGTCTTGGTATTTAATATTTGATAGCATAAATCCCACGTGGATCTTAGACAGAGAATGAAAATTACATTTTAAATTAATGTTCCCACAAAGCCTACTCTTGCTTCTTTCTGCATTTAAAAGCCAACAGCCATTTCCGAGCATAATATCGGCTTCCAAAGATGCCATCACCCTAAATTGTTTCAAAATATCTAGTGGTCTCCAAAAGAGAGTTTGTAGTAACCCTTTACATGCTAAAATGAAGGGCAAGTACATGACTGTTTCTGGTGGCACTGGTAAGGTTAAACGGGTAGGAGGACACTGATGTATAGAGACCTGTGAGCGAACAGCTGCTGCTCTTCTAGACCCAAGTCATACTGTGGCATCTTTGTCTTGTTCTGTGTTTGCACAGCACCTTACACAATGGGCTCCCAACCCCAGACTAAGACCATTAGACTCTATGGTAATGCAACTAGGATAAGAATAAGAATAATGGTTAATATTAAGAGACTGATGCGGTCACAGTACCTGATAAAAGAGTCTGAGGAACAAAGACGGTAGGAAGTGAAAATTATGATGCGTGGTGTTTTTTGTTCAATGAAAAAGTGTTCAAGTGATTTAAGATCATGGTCAGCCATGATGCCTATGAGAGTCCAAACACTTCCATACATCAGATGCTTTGCTTTAGTGTCTGTGGGATTGGTGGTTTAGAGGGTAAATAGACCTGTAAAATTCAGACGGGCCCTCACCGGTGGAAATCCCACCATTTCTTTGAAAGTTCATCATGTGGGCTATAATTGCTACTTCATCACACTAATAAAAGAGAGCACCTACTTGTCTGCTCCTGGAATTCTCCCAATAACGCTATAAAAGTGCCTTCGGTTTCTTAACGATAAGGTTACCAGACTCCCTTCTCACAATGAAGGGAATAATCTACATGTTCCACATCCCCACCCCCATGCAAGAAAGCCCAAAGAAGAAATCTCCATCTGGCATGGTTATCAGAAACTAATAACCCTTATGGGGACTAAAAACAGTTAGCTGTACATCACTTCTTACTTTTATTTCTCAGAAAAAGAGAGAGAGACTCTTACCTCTGAATTATGGGAACATCTTCTTGTGGCTTTCAGCGTTAATGTTCACGAACCTGAAATCATGGGTATCTACTCAGGCATTCTGGGCAATTCAGGCCATCGGTTGTGTCAAGTCTGCAGCCGATGTGAAGAGTGTGGATCTTTAAACTTCAATGGACCCATTAAGATTTACACCTTCCAAAGATCTAGCCCTAAATAATCAGGGCATGGCTTGGGGAGCAGATATTAGGGTTAAAATATATAGCCATTTATTCTGATGCTTTAGTGGGAGCTAACCCTTCCTTTATAATATAGCACACACTCAGAAAATGAGCTGTCCAAAAGAATCTATTTACCAAAGCATTTTAGACTCTTTACAAGAAAAATGAAACAAATACAGTTCAAAGGCTCTATCAGGCAAACACTTTTCAACAGATCTGGGGCTTAGACCTATTATTAGTCCTGTTGGTTTCAAGATCATGTCCTGGCTAAGAGATTATTAATTTATTTCTGTGAATAGCTGTTTCTGCTTAGTCCAGGCAAGACTTCTCTTCCGAATCTCAGTGCCAATGGGAAATGACAAGAGCTCCCGTACTTAGTTTTGTTCTTATATAGCTTTCAAAACTTGGAGTTCTCAAAAGAAGGTCAAAAGTATCATTTCTTAAACTTGGTTCCTTTTGAGCAGCAGTTAGGCTTAACCACCTGGGTTATAAACTTATATTAAAAAAGCAAAACCCATGCTGAGAAATTCCGTGCCTTCACAGAGTTTGCAGCTCTGGTGCTATGGAGACCTTTTAAGAGCAAGGGAATTGCTAATAAGAATTATTCTAGATATATTCTGGGCTCGCTCTTGGTATAATTCTGTCATACTCTTCAGTAATAGGTAGTTAAATGAGTGTTGCTAATATTGTTTGAACACTACCATTCTCCTTTTCCAGACCTATTCCAGTCATGGCCCAGCTTCTTCGCTCTTACCTGATTGTGGAGTAAATCTTAGTACTGCGTGCATTTGTGATTGTACTACACAGGTAGTGTTGGGAACAAGGAGCTTTTTCCTCCCTTCCTCTGTGCAAAACTAACTCTCACTGGGTTTGTCTACATGTACATTTATGTTGGTTTAAATTTATGCCGCAGTAAATGGAAATAGGCTGGCATCTACATGTGCAGGCTTTAAAGTGCGTTAACGCTGTGTGTGGACTGCATTGGGACTAAAGTTAAAGATAAGGTTACCAGACTCCCTTCTCACAATGAAGGGAATCATCTACATTTTCTACATCTGCACCACCACACAAGTAAGCCCAAAGAAGAAATCTCTAGCTGGCATGGACTAAAGTCAGTCCATACACACAGTGTTACTGTGCAGAGTAAGGCGTCTACACGTACGTTACTGTACAGTGACTAATTGGGTGTAAATTTGAAACCTGCATGATGCAGATATAATATTTACACTCAAGTCTGCATAAGTCACCATATTTATTGCACAGTACAGATGTGCACATGTAGATGCGCACCCATACTGCGCAGTAATCTCAGTTACTGCTCAGTAAATTGACACGTGTGGATGCGCCTGCTGGGGAGGAGAGTCCTTGCACCCATTTCCTGTTCTGTTTGATGCAAGCTGTCTAAAAGGAACAGGAAGAGACTGGGTGAGGACAAAGTCCTAGAACTGGCCAGGCATGGAGTTAGCTGCATTTTGCTCCATAACAGTGGAGCTATCACTTTGCACCCTTTCCCCTTCTTCACCAGCATCAATGCCAAGTCCAGGGGAATGTATTAGACACAACTGTGATGATACAGCTGGAGTATTGCAAGCTGGGAATGCAGAAGATTTTAGTGTTAGTATTGCACTGTAATGAAAGGTAGTTATCTGCATTAGAAGGCAAGGCAATGTGGCACATTTGAGAGACCTAATTTTTCAGAAGGGCCTAAGCTTTCACAGGAGATGGCCTACTCTGTTCCAGCCTCTGACAAATAGTCTGTTGCCTATGAAAGATTATGATTTTCTGAATGAGTTGTGGTCTCTAAGGTGCCACCCTGCCCTGCCTTATACCTAAAACGTGTGGGGGGAAAAGAGGGATTTTTTTTCTTTTGCTTTTGAGCTTGTCAGAAGTGAATGGACGCCTGAATGGTGTCATTCTGAGTCTGAGGATGGGAGCAAGCTTAGCTTGTGATATGAGAAGCTTTTAAAAATAACTGCACCACCACTAACATCAAGCATGTCCTTTAGCTACTTATAAATTCAACTGCACAAAACATGGAAGGTTATCTAATATTACTAGCTGGCAACTGTATGCGCTGTGGTAGCCACGTTCCAATGCTACTGCCCTATATACTACAGCCCCCAATGCGGTTTATTCCTTCCAGGGAAACAGGGTGCTGAGTAATGAATGACTGCTAGAAATCGCTGCCTAGATTTCTTATTCTGTCGCTGAATGCCCCTTCCAGGGAACTGTTGAGTAGAATAAGTCAGAATTGTCTGGTGTGGGGCACACGTGTTACACCTAACTGCCTACATCTTCCTGTATGCAGAAGAGACAGCTTGAGTTTCCTTTGATGAGCAAGTTTACAACTTTACTTCAGGGTCAAGCAGGAAAAAAAGATTGGCAAGGAAGGTGCAAATCCTTCTTTAAACACAAATGCCTTCAATCATTAGCAAATGTAGCAAGGAAGAGTTGATAAACAAGTAAAAGGTGAAAAGTGAAAGGTGCCCTGCAGGGCAATTAATTAAAGTTGATAAGTAAAGAGCAAGCCACCGTTTCTGCAAGTGGTTGTCAGATGGCGGAAGTATTCTGGGAGTACAGCATTTAAGCAGTCAGTAAGAAGCTGGCAACTCAAGGATTTCAAGCCAGATTTTTAAAGGGACCTCAATCTCATTTCCAGTTCTGCAGCTGCACTTAGCCTTTCTATCTGATTTGCAGAAGTGAGCAACTAATGAGACAGCTGGAGGGTAGAATTTGTACCACAGCTAGCACTGCCTATGGTTTTGCATCCACAGTGAACTGTGCCTACAAAATTAGAAGCTGTTTTAAAAGCTCTTCTCCCTTAGCCCAGCCCGTGTTCTCGATTTCAGGTGCCTGGAAATGCACTTAAGTTTAAAAATTGCCAGGTAATCCCAGAGACCACTTTGGAAAATGTGGATCAGTAGCTGTAGAAATCCAGTCGCCTGCATGTAGGTGCTTTGCCTTGGTTATTGAAGCTGGAAAAGTTTGGCCCCACTCAGCATTTACGTTATGCTAATGTTTAGCAGCCCTGACGAAGGAGAACATCTTGACTGGCAAGGCATTATTCAGCCATGTATAGGCTAGTGCTCCTGCCTCCTGTGTCTTAACAGTCTAAAATATCCCAGCACATGGGGATTAAGGGCCAGACGAAGGGATTTGGGAGCTCAGAGGATCGGATATGTGCCAAGTAGTATTTTCAGCTGCCTAACGTAAGTGTTAACAGCCATTGGCTTCCAATGGGAGATGGGCATGCTAAATGCATACATCTTTATGTACATCTTGCAAGGTAGCGTCAGCATTAAATGCTGAAATACACACTGTATGTATGATCCTCATTAATTTGTCCTCACTCAAGTGAGGGCTCTGAACAACAGCTCGGGATTTAACTTAATTCTTGATTTTCCAGCCAGTGCCTGCAAACTAAAAAATATCTACTAATTCTACTTGCCAGCTTTGGAAAAGTTTGTTTTACTTGCCTATGCATCTCTGCTTCATAGCAGTGAGAAGAAGTGATAGTTTGAGACCTTTAAAAAGTGCCTCCTATGAGGACTAGCCCCTCTCTGGAAAGAAGCACTCCATAGTGACTTTCCTATGAAGACTTGTTCCATTAAATAAAATAACTCATCCAGTTAGTCATTTTAAACCTTCTTCACATTCAAATCTATGTAGCCTCCATTTGAACACGAGCGTTTTTTTGTGCCTGTTAACCTGGGGTAAGCATTCATCCCTCATGTCTCTTTGAAATGATAGGTAGGAAACGATCTACGTTCCAAGCAAATGATGAATTGCCTGGCATCTTCCTTGTGAGGGGATTTCTCTTGCTTCCGAATGTCTGTGAAGGCTTTTATTTGTGGAGGAGGGATTTTTTGACACTTGATTGCAGCCGACAGGTAAGCAGTGGAGCAGCCTCACAGGTGGCTGTAACGGGCGGTCCTGCTTCTTATCCCCGACACTAAATTGTAGAGTCTAATGGCTTGCTGGAGATGTGCTGTCAGAATGATAGAAGTGTTGAGATTATTAAAAGAGGGCATCTTCTACTTGCAAAGATGCTTTAATCTCCTAGGAGGCAATGCAGCTCAGTATATCATATTTCCACCTTTTAAAGGAGAAAAAGGAAGCCAGAAAAAGTAGTTAATGTCCAGAGATTTCCTAGACTTAGAACATTAACTGTGGCTGAGGAGCACATAGTGCAACTGGAGACGTGAAGACTTCGCAGGCTCCCTCCCCTGTCCAGACTGTGCTAGAGGCACAGACAGAAGAGCATCTTGATCGACTTAACTTCTGCCAGCTTTTGCTGGCCTCCAAAAGGAGGCATGCAGATCTGGAGTTTGCAAGGATGCATGGTCTTTTCTATATCCACCTATATTCTATTATCCTATTATTCTATATCTTGCCTGCAGCCTTGTTCCTCTGCTGGCCACAGGAATGCGATATGGGGTGGTCTGTATTTCTGGAGCTCCTGCTCTTAAACTGCCAGTCTAGTGATTTGGTAGATCCCTCTATTGAAGACACAGGAGCAGGAGAGGAAAAAACGTTTTTTTACCAACTTAATTATGTCACCTCCATGAACAAGATAAGCTGAGCTAGCAGAAGACCTCTTAGAATGGTACAATCATAGGGTTGGAGGGGACCACAAGGATAATCCTGTGGTCCCCTCCCTGGAGCATGCCTGCAGACATGCTCCTTTAAATATTTCCTGTCTGATGCTTATCCAGCTTCCTCTTGAAAATCTGCAGTGAAGAAGATTACATGCCTTTTCTGCCCCGTCTATTCCACTGCGTTACTGTTGTATGGCCCCTGGCAGACATTGCACTTAAAACATGATTAACCAATTAATCACATCTTGGGTAGTAATCTGGTCACACGTTCGTTCAGTCAATGCTGCTATAAAATAGGGAATGCGCTGCAAAGTTAGCACACAAAGAAATATGTAATAGCTTTGTGACTGGTTCCTATTGCACTATAAATTGAATATGTGGCCAGCACCAGAGCCTTGAAGGGCTTTTGTGCCTCCCAAGGTTGGGTGTGCCCGTTAGTTGACCAGTGTTCCCATCCATGGGAGCGCCACTTGCTAGTGCAGGGGGAGACTGGGATCATGATACCAAGCTGGCATGGCAGGAGGTTCGATCGTTAGGACCGCAGATCAGATCCCATCACTCCTGGAACTGAATATGTCTGGGGCCTATCAGGAAGGAAATTTGTCCTGCTATTTTATCTAAATCTCCTTTGCTACAATTTAAAGCCTTTGCTTCACGACTCTTATGACAGCGTTTCAGACACTTAAAGACTGCTATCAGGTTCTGCCTTAATCACCCTTTCTCCAAGCTAAATACGCCTGGTTTTTTTCCAGGCTTTCATAGTTTCATAGATGTTAGGGTCAGAAGGGACCTGTTAGTTCATGGAGTCTGACCCCCTGCCCTGGGCAGGAATGAGTGCTGGGTCAGATGACCCCAGCCAGGTGCCTGTCCAATCTCCTTTTAAACACCTCCAATGAAGGGGACAGCACCACTTCCCTTGCAAGCTTATTCCATATTTTGGCAACCCTCACTGTCAAGAATTTTTTCCTGATGTCCAGTCCTCATAGAGCTTGCCTTCCCATCTCATCATCATTCTCGGCATTCACCTCTGGACCATCTCTGTGTTCATAGTGGGGGGGTTTCTGGTGTAGCTCAGTTAGTAATGAGGTATGATCTTTCCATACTGCCTACCGAGCATGGCAATAGCAGCAACATTTCTTTTTAGGGCATGGAGACTACACCGTAGATGGCATACGTTGTCTGTATCAACCTACTGTATCCTGCATCCTGTTGTGCAGCTGCCAGTCTGCTGTGCCCAATGAATGAAACAATGATGGCTTAAAATGGCGGAGGGGGGAGGGGAGAGAGAAAAATGATGGGGTGGGGATTTTGGATCCTAAACTTTAGTATCTGTTTCTTTGGAAACTAGATTGCAGTCGCAATTTATATAAAATCACTCTTTTCAAAGAGAGCTGAGAGGACTTGTTTGGACTAATTACAAACCCACTGAAACATCTTGAATATGATAGCATGGCTTGAAATCACATGCTACTCGGTTTTGATATGTGCTTAGGAGACCGGGGGGGGAGGCAGGGAAAAAGAGGGCGGAAAATGGGTATAAACCAAATAAGGACAAAGATAAAAATTGAAATGGAAAAAGTGGAATGAGAAAATATAACTTAATTCTATATATCCTGATTCTCTGTTACACTGCAGCTGAGTCCAAAAGACATACAAATTGCTACCATTCTCTTCTGGTGTTTTGCACCTTCCAGCCCTGGGGAATAGGGTATGAAGTAAACGTAGTAACCTGGATCCTTGCTTGATATAAATTGATGTATCTCCTCTGATTTCAGTGGCACTGTTGTAGTTCTGGTTCTGCGCTCAGATACACGGGTGCGAACAGGGTGTTAGTGTATTCAGCTGAAAGGAATTGCTCTGGATTAACCTACATGAATGGCCATTAGGAGCAGAATTTGGTCTAGTACATATAGGGTCAGCTTCCAGCTCACATTGGTTTCCTGACCATTGAACACCACTGGTTTGAGTGGAGTTGGTCTTAAATTGCATGGACTCTGAGGCAGTTGTGTTATCCAAACATTTGCAGCGCATTCGGAAGTAGTTCTTTAGCCACTCATAGCAGGAATCTTCTTTTAGCTGATAAAATATATAGGACCAAACCTTCAGCTGATGGAAACCAGTATAGTCCCACTATATGACTAAGGGCCTTGTCTCACAATACACGGTGAGTTGCATAAATGTTGATGGGTGTTAGTGCCAGTTCAAATTTGGAGCAGTCACATATTCAGGCCAGGAGAGGTTTGGAGGTCTGAAAAGTAAGAATCCCCCTCTCCCATTCTGGGGTTTCCCTTGGCCCCCCAGGGCTCCCTTTTGTCCCCACCATCCTCCTGCTTACTTATGGCTGTCCACACTGCCTGTCCACAACTCTTTAGAGGCTACACCTTAGTGTAACAAGAGCCGCCTAACACAGATCAGAGATAATCCTGCCCTAGAGTGGCATAACTTTGAGCCACCTAATGTGTGCTTAAAACTAGTTTTGGGTGTTAATGTGCAATCAATCCAGATGTGAAGAGCTCCAGGAGCTGCCCAAAGCTACCCTGTAACAAGGCCCTAACATTTCCCTAGGATCTGATCCGTTCTGTTTTGTTTTTCAATTGTCAAAAAAAAAAATTGGATTGTGATTATAGGCAAACAAAGCCTAGGCTTTGAGCTAAAATCTATTTTCCATCCCCAGAAATAGCATCCAAATCTTTAGACTCTACTAACTTCATTCTGCCATCTAATCTACGATCTCACACAGTTTGGGATGGACATGCTGCAAGGTCAGAATTCCTGATGTATCTAATTCTTTTCCCCCCTTATCAGTAAGGCACTCACAAATCAGAGTGCATTTTCTCCCTGCTGCAGGAAGATGCAGGAGGTAGATTGCCTTTCAAGCACTCACAGTAGTTGTTACATTGAAAAGAGAGTGTAGGCAGCAGCAGCAAACATCTGGACATCTGTGTATGGTCATCATTATAGCAAAACTGTAAGAGGATCAATGGAAGAAAAATTCTTCAGGTCTTTAATGTGCAGTAAATATTCTCCTCCACAAAATTGTTAAGGAAAGAAATATGGAGCCACTGTGGAAAGAACACTGCTCTATTTTTTTTTTTTCTGTAGGCAGCATCTTATTGCACTTGAGACAGGAAAATAGAGAGAGGATGCAGAGGGTTATGTTTGAACCCTATATGTTGAAAGAGATGCAACAGAAACATGTACAGAATGCATATTCTTTCATATAACACTATTAAAGATAGCCCTGGCAATTCCAAAGTTAGTCCTGATGTGCCAGACCCTCGGCTAATATAAATCAGTCTACCTCTTGTGAAATCAATACAGCTATGTTGACTCACACTGGCAGAGAATTCAACTGGTAGACTTAACCATTTCAAATCCCATTCATCACAAATGCAGATTTCTTTTTTTTTTTCCCCCTTAGGTCTGCACGGGTTTGTGAACCATTTCTTATTTTCATTATTGTGTATCTTATTGATAGGCATTTAATGTATAGTTTCTAATACAGTCCACCTGTTGGTTATCTGAGCAAAAAGATTTCAAGAAGAGTTAAAATAAAAGTTTCTCTCGAAGAGTACCTGTTGGATACATACCTCTCTGTATTAGCGTGTGGAGAAAAACGTGCTGCTAAAGATTGACTTCACGCGGGGTGGTGGCCATTGCCATATAAGAATCATCAACATTTTGGAAATGTCATTTCTGAATGTTTTGTGGTAGGTTCCATGGTTAGATTTGTACAGGTTTTGTATGGCAAGCAGTCTCCAGTGAGTTTCCCCAAGCAGGCAGAAATGTATCGCTGAGCAAAGAAAGGAAGCGCCCCATCTAATTCATGTTCTTGTTCTCTAATATTCCATTGAATTGATTAACCCTGTGATTGCTCGAAAGGATCCCAGATTGCTTGGTTTTATCCCCTAAAATCAGGGTGACCATGTGTCCTGAAATTCAGAGGCTGGTGAAAATGAAAACCAGTGTCCTGGGTACAGAGGCAGAGTGTCAGGAGCTGTGAAATAGGAAGCCCAAGCAGACAGCAGAATTGCCCATTAACGCTAATTGTTACTTCACAGGTTATTTTTTAAACACCACTGAAGTAAAAAACAATGGATTATTAACAGGCCATTGATTCCCTATAGCTTGCAGCAGCGAGGGGGTGGGGGAAGAGGAGGGGAGGGTGGCAGCAGTGTCCCGGATTTCACATGGTCCCATATGGTAACCTTACCATGGGGTCCACAGGTGAGAAACAAGCTCGTGTATATTAATACACGAGCTTGTTTTCTCGCCTACGGACCCTAGTATGCATCTCTTTATTTTTGTATGCAATCCACTCTTGTAGGACCCAACCTGTTTGTATGGGAGTGCCACTGCAGCATCAAAAGCATGAGTTTGGATCCCATGCTGAACTCAAACCAATACCTCCCTGTTGACCTCAGTATACATGGGTCATTTAGATTGGGGGAGTCAGGAGCTTGCCATGGAGCTCCTTTATGTGCCTGTGGGTTCACAAACCAGTGTACCTTAAGTAGGCTGGCCCTATAGGCCAATAGACTTGAGAGAACCTTTGGCCTTTTTAACCAGTATTTAAGACTATTCTCTGTGATTTGATCATGTTTGTCAAAAATTCCACTGGCCTGTGATACTAATTCATTTTAGGCTGGGTATACACTGAACACTTTGACCAAGTGATTTATTTTTATTCTTAGCCTTTTTGGTTTCAGCTGAAACAGGAGAAGAATTCTCTTGCTAATATTTAGCTGCGTTTCCACTTGCGAGGGATTTGCTGTAATAGATCTCATCTTGCTATACCAGCAAACAAATTTTTGCATGTGGGAAAGCCTTGAGCGCTCTCCTGTTTGGTTGCAATGGAAAACATTGTCCGTAGAGATGTGCGCACAACTTGCATTGACCAGGGACAAGACTTGTCAGGAGAGATCTGGAACTTAGCCTAAAGCAGCTGCTGTCGGCAGTGGAGCTTTGCCATTTTACATTAAATGAGGATCTGATCAGAGCGTGTCCAGGGAACAGCTGTCTCAGCATCTTTCCGCAAACCTGGAATTTGTTTCTAGAGGAGACCAAAGTAACTGCAGCCCTGGGTTCCAAATCCTACTCACCTTTCTTAGACACTAATGCATGTAAAAGGGGACATGGCAGCTTCCACCCCCACCTAGAGAGTTTACCCCCATACTTTTCCCTCTTTTTGTTTCTGTTTTATTTTTTGTTGAAAACTGTACAACACTGAATAACCTTCCCCAACAAGGTTGGAGTTAATCAAGCTGAATTTATTAAGAAGGTCTTTACAACCACATGAGCTGATACCAGTAGGAAAAAAAAACTTAGGTTATCATCTAATTTTAAGAGCTTGGGTAATTTTCGCCATTGACTATATTGTCAGCCAAAAAAACTATTTCAATTATTATCTCTAATAACTTTAGAGGACATGTTTAAAGTTCTTTTCAATGAATCCAACTTCAAATGCAACTGTGGAGATGAAAGAAGCTAGCTTAACCCAATGAATAACTGATAAACCAGAAATATCACTGCTTTGCCTTGAAACACCACAGATCAGAGCTCGTCCCTTGAATATAATGATTGCGTATGCTATCTCTGGCCTTTATTGGAAGAGAAGCTCTTTTATGATATTCTGTCATTTATGACAGTTCCTCCAGAGAGTTCATTAGGATGAACATTAATGTGGCCAAATCTAGGAAACTGCTGTTCCTGACATAATGCCAACATATATTACAATACAATGTCACTGAAATGGGGGAGCTTTATGGCTGTTTAAATTGTGTGTGTGTTGCAAATTGCACCACTTTTTAACTTTCTTTGTAAAGCAGTATCTTATTTTCTGAATTGCTACCACTATAAATATATGTAATAGGGTGCCTGAACAGCTGTTTTGTTCAGCAGTTATCTGTGATGATTATGTATTCATAGTGCAGAGTTTTCAGCACTGGAGAGCTGCAATTAATCTATACTGTGCTTCAAACCATCATAGCTAGCAGTTTATTTTTTTCCTCTTTTATTGGTATTTCTTAAAGTTCCATTGACTCAGGCTCAAAGACAGATTTTTTGCATGTAAGACAAGCGCCCTGGCACTAGAGCAGCTCATTAGGGCTGTGCGAAATTTCGCCGGGTGTTTCATTTCGAAGCTGTTTCGACGTGTTTCGAGCTCAAAACAGCAAAATCAAAACAAAACAAAAGGCTTTGAAACAGCTTTGAAACGAAACAAGGGCACTTGAAACATTTTGAAAGTTTCAAAGCTGGGCTTACTTGGCTTCAGCGCCGGTCCCAGGCGGCAGAGGCAGCCTCCTCTCATCTGGCATGCAGATCCGTGGATTCGCACCCCCGGGAGGAGTCCAGCACAGCCTGGCAGCCCTCCCCAGGATGTGAGCCCCTGGATCTGCATGCTGGATGAGAGGAGGCTCAGGCTGCCACTGCCACTTGGGACAGGTGGCAGCAGCAATCTATTCCAGTGCTGGGCGCAGCCCACGCCCATCACTGGTCCCAGATGGAAGAGGCAGCCTCCTCTCATCCGGGGTGCAGATCAGGGGGCTCACACCCCAGAAGGGCTGCCAGGCAGTGCCAGACTCCTCCCAGGGGTGCAAGTCCCTTGATCTATGCATCGGATGAGAGGATTCCCAGAAGGCAGCAATCTTCTCTGGTGCTGGGCGTGGGCTGTGCGCAGCGCCGGTCCCAGGCAGTGGCAGCAGCAACAGCCTCCTCTCATCCGGCGCAATGATCCGGGAGTCCGTGCCCCCAGGAGGAGTCCAGCACAGCCCTGCAGCCCTCCCGGGGGTACGGGCTTCCAGATCTGCGTGCTGGATGAGAGGAGGCTGCCGCTGCTGGCAAGTGTCAGGAGTTGTGTCTCAAAGAGTTTGAGGTGCAGTTTCCCAGAAACCTCTGCACCTATCTCCTTGAAACATGGCAGGGTTCATGCTCTCAGAAGGGGCTACCATCCCTGAAATTTTCACCCAAGTCAGGCAAGAAATGACAAAAGTTTTAGGCATTTGCATGATTCCCCATTATAGCCTATGGGCAAAACGTCGAAACGCGTCGAAACAGCAAAACAGTTTCAATGAAACAAAACGGGACAGTGCTTCGAGACGAAATGATGAAATGAAGCACTGTCCCTTCGAAACGGTCAAATGGACGTTGAAATGAAATGATGGTATTTTGCACAGTCCTACAGCTCTCATCTTTCCCAGCTACTTCCCCACAATTAATTAAACATGGGCCCTTTTTTAATAAAAAACATGTTGTCTGCGTGTAGAGTGTTGGTTTACTTCAGGTTAGAAAGCAGGTCATTATTTTTAATTCATTGGGTAAATTAATGTGTAAATGCCCCCCTCCAGTAGCTGGTCCACAAAATAACTTAATGTTGCCAAAGTTATTTCTTAACCTCCAGTAGATGACAATGATTTTAGTGCACAAAAAGATGCCTGGTTGCAAGGATGAGCCAATGATGGAGGGATTGATTACCCCACCTACTTATACACAGACATCAACTTTACCAATGACATCAGGTGCTTTCACTTAATATCAAATTTGCTTGTCTTAGAAGTGAACAGAGATCATCTCCCCCCCCGCCCCCCCCAAGTAGCAGCAGTGAACAGCCTGGGATCTGAGAAGCACACTATCTACTTTCTGGCCCTTTGTATCCTCCCCAGTTCTGCTGTTGTGTAGCCAGCACCCCCCTTCAGTCTGTCTGTCCCTCCCCCCACCCTAGCTGTGATGGTTAATCAGATTATTAGATTGGTTGTTGCAAAGAAAGAAAGCAGGTATGATTTTGAATGCAAGAAAATTGCTTTCCAAAGTAGTATAAATAGTCCAATGTAAATATCAAATATAAAAATAGTATAAATAGTAGTATAAATAGTACTATCCCATGGCATGGCAGCAAGGTGCAAACCTAATGCACCTTATGAGATATCTAGACAAACTTTCATAGTGCTGGGGAGGAAAATGGCATTGAAGTGCCGGGGAGAGGTTCTGGAAAGGAAATTTGGACTCTTCAGGAAAGGTTTACCTCTACAATCATGTACGGCAGCTTTCTCAGAAATATTTCTGATTTTATACTCAGGGCCAACTAAATAGGGAGGACTTTATGGTGCCTCCATGTTGGAAGAGTTGCTGAAGAGTGAAGAGGTTTCAATTTTTACTACGTCAGGGAGAGGTCTGGGGAAAGGTATAAACAAAGGAGAACTGGATTGCTGCTAGAAAAAGGTGATTGCAGTTGTGGGTTTCATTTCATGTAGGACGGAAAGGTAGCATTTGCTGACAAATGTTTACAGCAGAAAAATATACCTTTTGAAGATATCAGTAATAGAAGAACAGCATCATAACCAGTGGTAGGGGATAGGACTGATATAAAAGTTGTAGTTGTCATGGGCGATTTTAATTACCCGGACATCTGCTGGGAGGAGCAGTCAGCCGGGACGGACCGCTCCAGGAGGTTCTTGGCCGAGTTGCAGGACCTCCACTTGATTCAGGAGGTGCACAGTCCCACCAGAGGAGATGCTCTGCTGGACCTGGTCCTGGCCGCAGGCGACGACCTGGTAAGAGGCCTCCAGGTTCTTGACCACCTGGGCAATAGTGATCATCGCGTGCTGGAATTCACCATCCAGCGTAGAGTGTCAAGGGCCCGCAGCAAGGTGGTGGCCCTAGACTTCAGGAGGGCCAACTTCAGTGAGATGAGGAGATTAGTGGGAGAGGAACTGGGGTCCTTGAGGGCAGAGGAACTCAGCGTCCAAGAGGAGTGGTCGTTCCTTAAGGAAACGATACTCGGGGCCCAAGGGGTGTCCATCCCGACAAGAAGCAAGGCGGGCAGGAGTGTCCAAAAGCCCCCCTGGCTCACCAAGGGTGTCCGGGAATGCCTGCTTGCCAAAAGGGCGGCGTACGCCCGGTGGAAGCGGGGTGTAATCTCCAAAGAGGAGTATACCTCCTCTGCTCGGGCCTGCAGGCGGGCTGTTAGGAAGGCCAAGGCGGAGATAGAGCTCGGATTAGCGTCCAGGATTAAGGATAACAAAAAGTCCTTTTTCAAATATATTGGGAGGATGAAGAAGGCGCCGGGTAATGTGGGGCCCCTGCAGGATATGCGGGGCAATCTGGTGGTTGCGTCAGAGGATAAAGCGGACCTCTTTAACCAATTCTTCACCTCCGTTTTCTTGTGCAGGGACCGGGACTTCCCTGCTGTGATAGAAGCCGGACGCGAGGGGATCGCCTTCAGACCTCAGGTTGGGGAGGACCGGGTTAGAGAGCTTCTGGAGGGGCTGGACGCGTTCAAGTCAGCGGGTCCGGATGCTCTCCACCCCAGGGTGCTGAGGGAGCTGGCTGGGGTTATTGCAGGGCCCCTGGCACGGCTCTACGAGCGATCGTGGTGCTTGGGCCAGGTGCCAGACGATTGGAAGGTAGCTAATGTGGTCCCCATCTTCAAAAAAGGGAAAAGGGAGGACCCGGGCAATTATAGGCCCGTCAGTCTTACCTCAATCCTGGGGAAGCTCTTTGAGAAGATCATCAAGGAGCACATTTGTGATGGGCCGGCATCCGAGATGATGCTCAGGGGCAATCAGCATGGATTTATTAGGGGGAGATCATGTCAGACCAACCTGATTGCCTTTTATGATCAGGTCACAAAGGCCATGGATGCAGGTGTCGCGGTGGATGTAGTCTTTCTGGACTTCAGCAAGGCCTTTGACACCGTCTCTCACCCCATCCTAATTAATAAACTAGGCGACTGTGGCATAGACGCCTACACGGTCAGATGGATTGCAGATTGGCTGAAGGGTCGCACTCAGAGGGTGGTGGTGGATGGATCATATTCGACTTGGGGGGAGGTGGGTAGTGGAGTCCCTCAGGGCTCGGTCCTGGGCCCTGCGCTGTTCAATGTCTTCATCAGCGATCTTGATGTTGGGGTGGAGAGCAACCTGTTTAAATTCGCTGATGACACCAAAATTTGGGGGGAGGTGAGCACGCTAGCAGGGAGAGAGAGATTGCAGAAGGATCTGGATAGGTTACAGGGGTGGGCAGACAGGAACAGGATGCGTTTCAATACGGACAAGTGCAGGGTGCTGCACTTGGGTAGTAGGAACCAGCAGCACACTTATAAGATGGGGAGCTCCCTACTTGAGAGCACGGAGGCGGAAAGGGATCTTGGTGTCATTATTGACTCCAAGATGAACATGGGCCGACAATGCGAGGTCATGGTTGGCAGGGCTAACCGGACCTTGTCGTGCATCCACAGGTGCATCTCGAGTAGAGCCAGGGAGGTGATCCTCCCCCTCTATGCGACGCTGGTCAGGCCGCAGCTGGAGTATTGTGTCCAGTTCTGTGCGCCCCATTTCAGGAGGGATGTGGACAACATGGAGAGGGTCCAGAGGAGGGCCACCCGCATGATCCGGGGACAACAGGGCAGACCCTACAGTGAGAGACTGCGGGACTTGAACCTATTCAGCCTCCACAAGAGAAGGCTGAGGGGGGACCTGGTGACCGTCTATAAACTCACTAGGGGGAACCAGAAGGGTTTGGGGGAGACGCTGTTTCCCCTAGCCCCTGCTGGCATAACAAGGAATAATGGGCACAAGTTGATGGAGAGGAGGTACAGATTGGACATCCGAAAAAACTACTTCACATTTTTTTTTTTGGGTTGTTCTCCCGCCCTGGCGGGGGGTCGGGCTAGAAGATCTATTAGGTCCCTTCCGACCCTGAAACTATGAAACTATGAAACTATGAAAAGCAGAACTGGAGAAGGAACAGGCTAAGGTCACAAGGAATAATGGGATGTTAGACAAAATTATGGAAGAAAAATAGGTACATGACCCAAAAATAAGAACTAAACTATGTAAATGTCAATGGACCAGCACAAGACTCTGAAATGTAAAAATAAATGAACTAAAATGTCTGACAGTGGAAGAGGTGACTTGACATAATGGGCGTAGCTGAAATCGGGTGGAATGGCAGAAATCAATGAGAAGCTATATCTGGTTACATAGACAGGATAATTAATTGGACTGAAGGGAGAAACATATCATTTACTATGCTGGTGCAACATGGGGATTAATATATATGAAGGAATAGCTTGAATTCTCTAAAATCTTGATAGTTGGGAACCTAACTGCCTGTGTGCAAATAATGCTATTGACTTCTTGCATTTGCCCCAAACATTCGCTCTCGAGGAAAATTGGTCTATTGATGGGAGGTGTAGAGAAATCCTATGCATCAGGGCTTCTGCTGCTTTACTTTAGAAGAGTGTTTTCTCCCATAATTACATTACAGGCTGTGGAGTTGTTTTTCCTTTTTTTCTTTTAAAGCACTTGACATTGCCTATGATCACAGGTGTGTGGAGGTTTGGTTCAGGTATGTGGGTGGTCCTAATGGTACTAAAAACCCCTTGATGCCTATCTGGTGGGCCAGGCTTCTCTCTGGATGGCTCAAACTGGATGCCAAATCTGGATTCAGGAGTGATTTTTTCCCCCATTTGTGAGATACCATGGGACATCAGGGTCTTGGGGTTGTTGTTTTTTTCTTTACCTACCTTTGTAGCAGTGCTCTTCCTAGGATTCTCTGAATCTAACTGGTGTCTGACTACTGAAGTAGCAAAGCATCTCTTTCTCTTTATCTGTGGCACTTTGTGGTATTTTACAGGGTGCTTTTGTGACTGTGGTGTTCAAGGGTCAGTAGATTGGACCCCTTTTGAATATATGTTGCCTGAAAGACCAGGGCACTAGTGTTGATGGCCCAGGTGGCCAGTTCCAGTCCTAGATTTCTATGTACTCTCCTCCTCATCTCACACAGCTGCATGCAAGCAGAAGATGCGACCAGTAGGAAGTGCAATAAAGAAAGCATTGCTTTTATATTGCCCTATAGAACATAAAATACCCAGTGAAACTGTAACAGCCAGATCCTTAGCATGTCTAAAGTCATATAGCTCTGTTGACTTCAGTGGACCTATGGGGATTTGCAGCAGCTAAGAATGTGGTACTGAATTTCTTGTAATTGTTTCACTTTCTCAAGCAGAAGTCCTTGAGGATTGGTATTGAGAGCACTCGCAATCTTACTGCCCATTTAAAGACCCAGCACTATAAGACATAATTACTTAATAGTTAAAACTGTTAGTTTTGTATCTATAAATTTGTTCCAGTGAAATATAGTAGGCGGGATGGCAGCCTTCACATAATAGTCCTAGTATGTGTTATTGAGTAATGCGATATCTTAGAAGGCTCCTGGCATTGATTTGTTGATCTCCTAGTAAGAGTAGCAACACTTTCCGATGTGAAAGCAGTGGTTGTGAAACACAGTTTTCTAGAAACCTCAGAACTCAGAAAAGTTACTTTTTTCAAAGTCATTATTAAGAGCATTGTTTTATTATATGGGAACAGAGATTCAATCATTTTTCTCATCTCCTTTATCTGTCATGAAGTATGGTGTCTCGTGTGTGTGGTGGTAGGGTGTTTGCCTCTGGGATAAAAACTGCTATATAAATATTCTGGATTAGGCCTTGAATTTCAGGCCTAATTCACATTTTTCTTTTACACTAACTAGTCTGACCTTACAATGTGATAAATCCCTAAAGTGCCTCCAAATCATGTTCCATTAGAGCAGTGTAAAGGGGGCATCACACAAGTTTAAATGGGACTCGCACTGTCTATCCGTGCTGTAAACTGTAGGGCGATCTCTAAGAGACAGAATGTGGTTTTAAGCCAAGTTGCAATTTGACCACCATACCTGCCTTAACACCATACAAAATGAGGTGGCTAGGACAGAAGAGATGCAAACATACAGATGTGTACGTTTGAATGATACCCTATTGGCTTGTCTGAATTCAGACCTTGTGTCCGATTCTGATATCACTCCTGACTTCACGGAAATTATTGATCATTTATTTTGGTATATGTGACATCAGAATGGAGTCTTGCAACCTTCTGCCATCTAAGGCTCATTCAGACGGAGAAAGCTGAAGCTATGAACAACCTCAGGCTTATTCCAGTTAGGCTCAATTCTAAGCTCTCTGGGTCAGTTCCCAGGTATGAGAACATCTCATGCCATTGCATCTTTAATTTTTTTTTTTTTTTTTTTTTGCCATTGCAGTCTTCTGAATCACCAGCAAGGGGCTGGCAGAACTGATATGACAGAGTGCAATTCATTGCATACAAGCATTTTATCTCATTGGCGCTGTACGTGGGTACAGCACTTAGGAGACTTCCACAAATATGGGCATTTATCTTAGTCAGCCCTAATGAACTGCATCTGTTAGATGGGAAAGAACAGCTGTAGTGGATCCAAATTGCCTTAATCTTTGTCACAGGCTGCTAGCTGATTACACCTTTTGCAGGGATGGCGGAGATCCCAGTAAACAGGACTCGCAGACAAAGACTGCAGCTTTCACGCAGGGTTTCCAGGAGTGACTAGGGATTTGGGGGGATCAGCATGAAAGATGCCTGATTTTTCAAATACCCACCCTCTGAAAACCCTGCTTTGAAGGTATCTTAAATTGAGCAACTGAAATCCTAGCCTGTGTAGACCTGTGTGGTATTCTTCTTTGTCATGTCTCCAGTCCAACCTTTCTATATGGTCTGCTTCCAATATTCTGCACAGGCCGCTGCTTCTGGTGTCGGTGTTGCCAAACCTTATGAGGTGCATGGTGGTGCTGCAGGGCGTCTCGGGAGATGATCCATGGTTTGCTTTTCCCGACAAACACATTGGTCGGTTGCGTAGAGGCCCCATGATTTCATGAGCAACTTTATCCTGCCAAGATCCACTCTCAATCTGTTCAGGCTCTGCCGTGTGTGCCATTTGTAATTGGAGGCAGACGCTAATTCCTCACGGGGGGGGTAACTGCTCGCTGGCTCCATTCAACAGCTTTGTCATCTAGTTTCTCCCATTCCTTTTGCCAGAGGGTAGTTGCGGCTGATTCCAGTGATGTGGTCAGTGGTATGTTAGAGGACAAAAAGCTACTCCTCAGTAAGCGATGACTGCGCCAGTTGATGCCCATATAATGGGTGGCATAAGGCACGATAAAGGAACCTGTGGCTGGTTGAAGGACTGAATGAATAATGTCTGGAGTTCCAGGAGAACTTCTACAGATGTATGTGTGTGATCTGAAGCAGTGTTGTACTGGCATTGTCAAATAGTGGCATTGTGACATTGTCCAAAGATTCCTGATAAGATCCGAGTCCAGTTGTGAAAAACGGGACTCTGCCCCAGAAAGCTTGCAATCCTAAACAGACAAGAGGGATAAAGGGCAAAAGATTAGAAGCCTCATTATCTCTGTGCTTTGAACGGGGAACCAAAGCAAGGAGAGGCAAAGTAATATGCTGTCAACCACACAGTTCCCAAACCTGGGAACTGAGCCTCTGTTTCCTGACTCCCGTAACCCCAAGATCAACCTTCCTGAGGCACGTGAGCATTGAAATAGAAATTTCAAAAGAAGCAATGACATACCTTATATTAGGCATTTTCCTTGTTTTATTCTTCTTTGGGAGAGAAGATAAACTGTAGATCAGTTTGGCACTTTTGGCAACTCCATACGGATGTTTCAACCTTTCTGCCTGGCACACAGTTCCCCAACCCATGGTCTATTATACCACGTCAGCCTCAAAAATCTAAGCCCGCATGCAAATGAAATAGCCATTACATCTTTTCTTGGGTTTCCAAGTCCTCCTTAACACCCTGAAGACCTGCCAGCTTCTAAGCTTCCACAACAGGCTAGTGTAATCTCACAGGCTTGGCCGGATTTGCATCTTTGTTATATGCTTTGGCAGTAACCCACTGGGAGGCTGAAGTGATTTCTCAGATGAGTTCAGCCTTGCAGCGCTCCACAGCACAGTGCCATTCAGCAGATGGACCGTGTTTTCCAAGGGAGCGAGAGAGAGTTTGCCCCTTAGTAGTTCAGGATGTTCTGAGGCCAGGGCAGAAATCCTGCTACAAAGGACTGACCTTCCCATCTCCACTGGCAGCTTATCTTTTTTAAAGCTTCTGGATCAATTCTGGCCATAAGCAGCTCCCTAATGTGGCCGGCTGACATGAAACGGAAACTAGGGGAGCCGGTGCTGACAAGGTCAGTAGAAAGGGAATTTCTCTGAGCAGTCCTACCACTCAGGGCAGATGTTTTAGGCCTGCCTGCCTCTGTCTAACCTTCATCTACTGAGACCTCTTCAACGGTAGGATTTCCAGGCAGGTTATTGAAGGTGAAATGGAGCCTCCTTTTCATAGAGTTCATAGATTTCTAGGGTTGGAAGGGACCTATTAGACCATCGAGTCCAACCCTCTGCTCTAGGCAGGAAAGAGCGCTGGGGTCAAGTAACCTCAGCTGGATTTTAACTCCCCTTCAGTAGATTTTTTTTGAGCTGCTATACAGGATATCTTGCTATTTTGAATTGGTTTTTTTTCCCCTCAAAAGTATGTAGGGCTGGCTATGAGACTTCTTAGAAGCTTTATGTTGGGTGTTGGGGGGGTCTTCCAAATGTCTTCTGGTAGAGAGAGGCTCCTTCATTTTCCTGATGGCCTTGTGTGTCTTCCCATATAACCAGTGGCTATAAAGGAAGAAGATGATAGGTTGATTACTATTCCAGCCAGTAGGGTGGGAGCTGAGCCTCAATTCATTTTATTTAAAATTTGAGGTTAAATAAACACTGTTTGTGAGTTGACCTTTGGAGCAACCAGAATTTATTTTACAAGCATTTCTTACCATTTTGAGATTCTGTTCCAATTTGGAACAAAAACACAGAATTATGCGGACGGTAAAAAAATTTTAATGAGTTTTGCATCAGTTCAATTAAATCGTTCTGTTTCAATAAAAATCAAATGTTTCCTTCCAAGATCAACTTACAGTAGAGCGTAACATCTGTGTCTGGGCAGCACCTAGCATATTCCAATCCATACATAGGGCTCCTCTACTCAATCTATATTAGCAATATGTGTACTGATATACTGTGTGCTGTATATTGATTATGCTACAATCAATGTGAATAATAAGGAAGCTCAAAAGAAAGCCATTTCAAAATGAAAAATTGAAAAGACTCTTCCATGCGAATCAAAAAATAGCATTTTGCCTTTATTGAAACACTTGTTCTTTCTCAGAGCAAGATTTCATCCACATTGACACTTGCTGCAGAACGTTGTTACCACTGACACAGCATTTGCAGGAGGAAAATGTTATCAGATGATTTTTTAGCAGCTCAAGTTTTGACACTTCTACTAACGTCATCCAGTGTTGCCTAAGCACAGCAATGCGCTTTGTTTTCAATACTTATGTGAGGCATGCGAAGCAAAAGTGAAGTCCTGTGCTGCTCGTTAAACCTGAGGTATTGGGCAATAGGGGTGTACGAAGTGGGCCCTATTCAATTCGGATTAGGCCCAAATCAGGGTCAGCGATTCAATTTGTTGATTCAGATCACTGCCTCTGGTTCAAGTCGGCCAAATCCAAATCTGATGATTCGATTCTGATTCAGAGAATCAGATTTGGCCATAGACACAGCTTTAAATGTTTTTTCTGTATACCCCAAGGTACCAGCGTGGCTTGTGAACACTACCATGCTGGGGCGGATGGAGCATCCCACAGGTGTGGGGGGGGGCCCCAAAGTGCTCGGTGGCGAGCCCTGGAAGTGGATCAGAAGTACTTCTGATCCACTTCTGGGTCTACCGGGGAGTGCTCCAGGGGGCCCCCTGCACCCTCTTGGGTCAGCAATCAGCTGTGGGGGGAGCCCAGGTGCCCCTCCAGATGCAGGGGGCACCAGTCACCGAGCCGGGGAGGTATGGGGGGCCCCCAGCATGCTCCCCAGTGGACCTGGAAGTGGACTGGAAGTGCTTCTGGTCCACTTCTGGGTCTGCTACCTAGCGCGCTGGGGAGCCCCGCACTTCTGTGGGATACTCCATGCACCCCCACATCGCAGCACTCACGAGCTGCCTGCTACCTAGGGGTATGTAGAAAAAACATTTAAAGCTGTGTCTATGTCTGAACCGCCAAATCTTTCCAAATCTCTCCAAATCAATTTGGAGGGTTCTGATTTGATTTGGAGAGATTAAAGGGTCCTCTGATTCAATTCGAATTCAGAGATTTGGCCACTGAATCGGGACAAATCTCCCCCGAATCGAATCGGGGACCAAATATTCGCACAGCCCTATCGGGCAACTGTTGCTCATGCATCTTCATTGCAAAACTCTTTTTCAATTTACTTTACAGAAAAAGCAGAGAAGTCCCCCCCTTTTAAACTGAGCTCCAATCATTGACTTTGGGCTTGATGTCTGCAATGGTTGTCAGCTCAGCCTCCCACTGTGCACTTACTGTTTGACAGCAGTAATACCCCACATGCAAATATTCCCCATTGCAGTCCATGTCTGTTAAGCATTAACTGCTGGGTGTGTGGGCTCAATGTGGCAGTTAAATATTTTTCACTTCAACTTTGTGTGCAAGCTGATCCTGCAATTTTTGCCCTCATAAAATGGAAGGGCTGCTTTCTTAAAAATCAAGCTCTTTTGAAGTTAATCCATGCAAGCCTCTTTTTGGTTGATTATATTCAGCCCCTCGCTTTCTTCCGTGGAGGGCTTTGGGTAGCGAGACTTCTTTAGGAACATCAGTGGGGACTTCTGTACATCTTGCAGAAAACTTCAGTTAAGTGCTAACACGTTTCCTCTGTGGATAGGGATTTCAATTGCGTTTTTGTTAGATCTGGTCATCAGATCTTTGACAGAGAATGAAAAATTGACCATCAAGAAGTTTATTAGTCTGGAGAGGATTTAACGGACAGACCCGTCTGTTTAAATTAAAGAAGTATTTGTGAATACTTGAGTGGGGCTACTTTAAAGGATAATATGAATAAATAATGGAAGACTAGCTTTTTTCCTTGAATTCACACTGTTCACTCGTAAGTCATAAAAGCAAACTTGACGCTAGAGAAAGTCGAAATAGTATTCTATCATTCTTGGGGGAAAATGTTTCAAGTCTCCAGAGTAAATGTTCTGAAGGAAAAAGTGATGCTACTCAACTTGAATGTGACATCCCTGGAAGTGTTTTTCATGCAGTGGGGAAGATGGAAAATTATTAAAACTTTTCTTAATATTTACCTGGATTAATAGGATGTTGAGCACCACCTGAATGAAAGCTGAAGTTATGATTAGAAAGTAGTTCATCCTGTTCCAACAATATGGAATAATTAATTTTCAAAGCCCCTTGCCCCTCTCCCCCCACCCCCCAAACAGTCCTTAAAGAGAAATATTATATAGCTGCACCTGTTTTTCATTATATGGTTGCCACAGTGAGTAAACCAAATCTTTTATTGATGAGAACAACCATAATTTTGAAAACCGTAAGAGCGTCAAAAACCCTCTAAGGTTCCCTAGAGACCTGTAAGAAATTTGAAATTATTAAAACATATGGTGGCACATACTGATTGCTGACAGCTCCTACTGTGGTTATGAGTCCTAATTTCTCTTTGACTTTCAGCTTTTTCCTAGTATTTTTCAGGTTAGTTTATTTTGTCTCTTTCCTTCAGTTAAGCTCTTGTGAGAAGAATCAAACTGACAGTATAGATGAATAAAGACCATGGTATGTTCCTTTCCTAACTCCATTCACATGCCAGCTTAGTGTTTTCTCTCCAGAAGGCTTTTTTTTTTTTTCTGAAAGTGGGCTTTCTTGAAAGCAATGTACTCAGAGACATGAGGACAAATTCTGGTGTGTTCTAGCCATATTGTTCAGTCCATGTGGTCCAAACTGCCAGCAAAGTAGATGCCTCTAATCAGCTGGGATTTTTTGTGGTGTTAGGGATAATGTCAGCAGACAGAACCAATGCAAATGGCTTTTGTTCCCCATTGCCCATCTACACACCACCCAGCAGCAAGGAGAGTGCTGGGGACAGGGATGAAGTAGAAAGAAAGAGTTAGTTCCCACCGTGCTCCCTGTACACCTATCAGGTCCACGATCCCTAATGGATCGTTACCAGCTGGCATAATTTATAACAATCCTGTAGACTCTTCTCGTTTATGCTGGAGCTTGGGACAGCAGGTTTCATCCCCAGAATTGGCTATAACCAGCTGTCCAAAAGGCCACTTCTTTCATTTCATTGGAATGTAAAGTATTACTATCACCTTTTTGCCTATGGGGGAGAGAGACCCCAAGGAGAACAAGTGACTTGTCGAAAGTCACTCAGATTATTGGTTTGAAGGATGCCCAAAACTCCTGAATCTCCCTATTTAGAGTCTTAACCACAAGACTATTTCCCCTCTCTCAGGCCATATGTAGATGACACGGGGGTTTATTTTGCCATGAGTTGAAGCGGTGTTTTTTTAAACATGCTGTGTACACCCGTGTCGGAGCCCGATCCTTACCTACCTCTCCAGTGGCGGGGAGGGGAGAACAAGCTGCTGGCAGGCAGAGCAGTCCCTGAGGTGCTGGGGGGGAAGGGGACTGGTGCTTCCCTCTGTGGCAGCAGTTCCCCCCCCCAGATGCAGTCCTAGTGGGCACCACAGTTATGGAGGGAAGCACCGGGGCCCTGTGCAGCTCAGGCAGGCTCTGGGGTGGGATGGGGGGATAGATCAGGATTGCTGCTGTTTTGCATTTTTTTTTGCTTCTGTGGAGCCTGCCTTCCCAGGCTGCCTGCAGACCCCCTGAGCCACACATAGCCCGGTGCTTCCCTCGGTGGCTGTAGGGTAGAAAACTAATACTCCTTGGCGGTGTTTTACTTTGCAGTGCTCCAAAGTCATTTAAGGCACGTTACGCCACTGAATGTGCTACAGCAGCTGGAATTCATGTGCGATATGCTGCTGAATTTGCAAACTCATGCAAACAGCAACATCATTAAAGCAGTGCAAAAGGCATTGAACCCCCCACTTTAAACCCTTTTTAAAGTGTCGCCTACAAACGGCCTCAGACTCTTGTTCTTACTATAATTTATTGTTTCTCTCATGTGGGCGCTGCTCTTGCACAAAGGATGTGTAAGCTCTGCTCACATTGGGCTTGCGGTTTATTAGTAACATTTGCAAAGCGTACTTTACTTTGGTCTAACTCTCTTATTAAAATTGGTCATAAAACTTGCCTTGATTTTAATTGGAGCAGAGTTAGGCCAGTGATGAGCACTTCTGAAAATCCCATCATTAGTAAATTAGTTTCCTAAATCCCATAAAAAAAAGACTTCCATGTTTTATTGTACCTGCAGACAGAGTGGGAAAATGTGATCCAAAGACTGTATCCATCTAATCTCCAGGGCATGTATTTTGATTTGCATTCTTTAAGACTTGCATATTTGCTGCCTCTGCTGGGGCAGTAATCCTCTCATAAATTGTGCGGTTTGATCCTGCTTTCTAAATAGTGTTTTTTTTTTTGTTTTCAGGAGACCTTGATTCATTGAGTTTGGACTCATTGGATGTATTCTGTAAATCCAAAGAATCATCCAACAAATACATAGCATGGGTCACACCTTGCTGGTCCCACCTCCCACTCTTCTGATTTCTCTCTCTTTAATCCTCTGCCCTTCTATGCAGTGTGTTTCCAGAGGTGATTTAAGGTTACAGAAGACTCCAATTAAATGCTTCCAACCTGCTGTGAACCCTGTCAACACATTGCTTTATCGCACAGGAGCCGGTTAAAACAGTGCCCTGCCTAATGTCAGCTAAAGAGTTTAAATAGCATCATTTGGGGATTTGCATCTCTCACCAAAACAGCCTTCCCACAACTGAGCTCAGTCTGTAGCATGTTGTATATTTTACATCTAGATGCATTTCAGTATTGACAGACCTATATGGGCTTTGCCTATTAGGCATTACCAGAATAGGACGAGAACCTAAGTGACTGGCTTTTGTATGTATGTTCATTTAAACTTCTAGGCAGAAATTACACATGAATCACACATAAGTGATCGGAAACCAGTTCATAAATATAACACAACAGAAGTTCAGTGCACACAAACCACTTTCAAAATGACTGAAACTGATTTAAGGTAAACCTGGATGGATGTAGTATCAGACTTAACTGATTGAGGTTAAGTTGGTTTCTTGAACTTCTGTCCCAGATCCCCTCCAGATTCAAGTTAATTCATGGTCCCCCAGGGTGCTTTGCACCTCTCTCGCTCCCCCCACCCCTTGCAGGGAGGGCGGGTTAGCCTTGGTTCAAGCTGTCTGCACCAGCTGAGCAGGGAAAAATACTCAAGTGCCCCCCTGCTTCTGGCCTGGGCCACTGCAGGCACGTGGCTGCATTTCCAGAGTCAAAAGTGATTGTCTGTTCATTTACTTATCCGTTCAATGTATGCAGCTTAGACTAACCTGCAAAGATTGAATTGATTCAGCCTCAGGATTTTTGACCATCCACACTTAGCCCTAAAGAATAAGTAGCATTAGCCACACATGCATTTCATCTACAACCTCAGGAACCCACTTGAGCTTGGTGGTCTCATGCAGCACAGTATACACTGCAATTTAGTTTTGCACCATATCTTTCATGCAAATGGTAATGTGAAAATGCTTTAGGGAATTAAATAATTGAAAGGAATAGAATAAAAGAGAAATAAAGAAAGGAGAAAAAAGCATGTGTTCCACATAAGATGAAAAACAGAACAAAGCAAAAAGAATGGAGAGTTGGAATGGATGGAAAATGCAGATGCTAGAGGAGATGATGATGTACCAAGAGTGTCTCACAATGTATCTAAAATGCATCATAATGAATGTTAATTTAAAAAGGCAAGGAAATAAAAACCCGGTGTGCATTTTAAAATAATGGCTGTAATGAATAAATGTGTGCGTATTATAATGGAAGTGCAAATGTTCTGCCTGCATTGCATCAATACATAAACTGACTGATGCTATTTCAGTGAACAGTAATGCGCTTTATTTTTTAACGTCCTGGTCGGAATTAACCATCCCAACCAATAAATCTGGCTCATGAATCTTGATGCTGCTATTATTTCTGGTAGCACCCTCCATGTAGCAGGAAGCTATTAAATACATAGTTTTTATTCTTAATGTCTTTGCTCTGAGATAGGACTTAGGAGCCCTAGTGTTGGTCTGGGACCTGGTTGTCCCAGTTGTGATATAAATGCTGAGCAAAAATATGCTCCATGTTCTAAAGATTTTACCAAATATCAGACGATTCCCTGACTCAGTGTCCTGCTATCACCAGTTACATAAGCTGAGTATGAACTCAAGGCCCCAGGGACCTGAAATAACCTCTTGTCCCCATATAGCGTAACTCTGCTTGGTACATCATATACAGAAGGAAACCCATCAGGCGGTACAGTGTTGAATAAGTAGGAGGCCATCTGAATGGCTGCTGTTTGTTAGGCAGATCAGGAACAACTCGGCTATAGGATTAATACGCTATTTCACGTGGCTCTCTTGTAGTTTATGGCTGTGTCATGGTAGGGTGTTTTCAAAATGATGGCTAACATCCTCTCTTGCAGGCTCCAATGTCAGGTGTTCTTGTCATACAAGTTCTAAACACCCTACGTTCCCCACGAAGACCAAACTTGAAATTGCTCAAAAGCAATTTTTACATCAATCCACAGAGGAATTTGATCCGAGGCAGCACATGCATCTTTGGCACATCAAGAGGCTGCAGTGACACTTGTAAGCAATTATCTCCTTTTCATGCAGATATTTGAAGGGCTGGTATAACAGATATTCCCGAGCTGGGAGAGGAGGCTTTATAAATCATGCAGGGGAGCGGAGTGAAGGGGAGGAAGGAAGTGCGGTAGTATGGGGATGACAAACGAGGCAAGAGAAAGTTTAAGAAATGGCACAACTAGCAGTACAGCCAGCTGTCAGCCCCAGAAAGCAGCAAGTGGGGAGACTGTACAGGGAGAGTGCTGGCAGACCACATGCATGTGTTGGAAAGTGTTAGGGCAGAAGCCAGATGCATAGGAAAGGAGCTAGTTATTAGTGAATCTCACACTGGGAGGAAGTGTTTGCCCTAAATTCTGAAGTGTTACAGTACCGACATTCACCAAGAGACTCTCAGAAAATGCTTTAATTTTGCCATGAATATTTTCCAGGGTGGCTTTTCCCCAATCCCAGCTCTACAGACTAATTGATTCCTATGGAAATAAACCTGTGAGTCATTGTATTGAATTTAGGCCACCTTTGATCTATTTGAGGATGACAAGAATCCTCAAAACTCCTCTCCATAATCACTTAAACATACAAGCAAGAGTCTGCATTAGCAAATTCTCACTTGAGCTGATTTCCTCAGGAATGGTGCTAGTACACAGCACTTCCCATGAAAAACTTAACATTTGCCAACAAATACCAGATGGCAGTTTTTAATGCCTTGGAGAAACTTTACCAAAATCATCATCTTTGGGAACAGGCACTTCCGTTTCAGACCCAATTTTGGTCTGAAACAAGATACCAGGGAAATTCAATATCTTGAAAATAAAGGTTGGTTTTTAATTTTGAAATTACTTCTGTTTTTGAGGGGGGAGGGGGAGATATTCCATACTATGATTTGCTGCTGATTTTTATTCTGTTTATAGTACGAAACAAAACATTTCAAACTGGTCCTGAAGCAGACTGCGTTATTTTTTCTTTTGCTGAGAATTTCACAGTATTTACGTCTTCTGACTTGAAACCAAGCCTAATTTTGACATTTCAAAATCCTTTTGTGAAACAAACTTCTGACTTCTCTATTGTTCCAACTCCGCCACTTGAGCTCTCTCCCACCACCACTTCCTGCTCCTCCTATGGCAGTGGTTCCCAACCGTTTGTTGCTGTGACCCGCTGCTGAGAGTGGAGTGCGGTGGCAGTGGTGTAGGGGAGGGGGAGATCCTGGCATGAGGCGCGGCTCGTCCTTTGTGTGCGACACTGCCCCCATGACCCTCATTTGGGTCGCGACCCAAGGTTGGGAACCGCTATCCTACGGCCTTATTTTAAAAGACGAGCATGGCCCTTGCTTGGTTTAGGCTTCTACTTTCAGGTGACGGTTTGTGGCTCTAAGGCTAGAAATAGACATTGCCCAATGAAGCCAATCAGCTGTGTTGGGACACACCCGGCACCGCTGATCTACTTAATTGGGTGAAACACTCATCACCAATTGTCCTGCCCATTGATCTTCCATGAGACTGGGTGACATGTTCTCCAAGGGTTGGAGGGGCCCAGTCCTGCACAGCCCAGGAATTCCCACCCAGGATCAGGCCCCTCAAGCCCCAGGAGTAGCTGCCTGGCTTCCCTTACTAATATCCCCTGAAGTACATCTCTTCAAGCAGGAACGCTCACTTTTTCTGCTTCCAGACATGCATCCCCAGAGATCTCAGGGGTGCATAATTATTAGAGGGGAAAACTGAGCAAGTGCTCCCAGGCAGCATTTCAGACACCTGCCTCCTCAGTGTTGCCCAATGGTTATCTTAGGCAGGTCCCTGCTCAGTGTACTGATTTTTGGAGATCCCATGCCTCATGTTCCCCATGCTCCGTATTGTATAGAGAACCTGAGTAACTAGGGGATTTGGAGTCCACTTTGGGGGCCAGACACTTGAAAATTAGGCGTTACAGTGCTCAGCATTGGGGCACCACAGTCCCTTTTGTGGATGCTGGTTTTCTTTCTAAATTGCTGTTACTTTGTACTTCCTGATGTCACTTCCACATCATCCTAGTGACTGCCCAGTTCACTCATGCCAATACTGTGCTTCAGCTGAGGGGGGCTATTCTCAGAGTTAATAGGAACATGTGCCATAGGTCCCCTGCCCTTTGTTCAGATTCCCAGAGACATGAATTGTTACAGCCCTCGGCGCTGGAGCTTTAGCTCAAGCTGTTCCAGTTCCGGCTTCCAGTGCTAAAGATCCCTAGCTTAGTCCCGGTTGCAGTAGCCAAGATGGCAGCAGACGTGCACAAAGTAATCATGCCAGCTGTGTTTATGGAAACACGTAGTTACTGAGATCAAAATCTGGATTGTTTAAACCTCTTAGATGGGGCTGCGGAGATTATTTCTCCACTCTGTCAAGCAGCTCGAAAATTGCATTGTTTTCAACCTGGGTTAAAAGGATTGGACTCATTTAGCTGATTGATTTTGTGTAGGTGGACAAAATTTTAATCCACTGTTCCATGTCTCCGGTGGCATTTTATCTTTGTTCTGTACAGTACGAGTTTAACTGAACTCCTGAGCAATTATAAAGGAAAAAAATCGAACCAATGGATTGCATTATTTCAGTGCAGGCTACATTTTAAATGTTAGGCAACACCTGTTTGAAACACTGTGAGGGCCTGGTCTGATTACTTGAAATCACATGTGAATATTTCTATTTTCCCAGTTCTGGTAGAAGTGCCTAGTGCATTGGCTGTGCTAGCTGCACACATCCATCTGTGTAAAGAACATTCACAATTAGTTTCCTGCTGCGCAGATGGCATTTGGACATCATGATGCTGGAGTATGGATTTCAGATAGGACTAGATGGATTCTACTTTTTCAGCTAGGTATAGGGAACTATGCATGTCCTGGCAGAAACGCTTTAAAACCGGTAGGTTTGTTGGGCCTGATTCAAAGTCCATTTTAAGACCATCAGGAAAACATATCATTAACATGTTGCATTCATTGCAAACCTTCTGGTGATACTTTGATAACTAAGAAAAGACAAGGGGTCTCCATGTTTTCATGAGTGACAAAGCATTTTGCCATTGGCATTTTCCACAAAGGTCATATC
>NW_005841850.1:5344937-5346026 GCF_000455745.1 Alligator sinensis | reverse complement strand
TTGAGATAGTTGTTTATTGTTGAGTGTGGAGGGCAGTTAAGCTTTTGGTGCCAAAATTGTTTCTGATGTAAATCCACTGAGTCCTACCTGAGACAAATGTATATAGGTGAATGAGTGATGAGATTCGGGCAGAGAGCTAGGATGTTACGTTAATAGTACTTACTAGATACCATACAGATGAGATATTTCATTTAATGCAGAAGTTCTTGATGATTTAGACTCGAGGTGGGCACTCCACAATAGATTCAAGGCACATGTTGATAGATTTGAGGCACCCCTTGATAGATTCGAGGCACCCCTTGGAAAATGTCAGCTCTTGGCTTTCACTCTTTTTTTTTTTTGAACACAGAAAAATATTAGAGCATTTTTTTTTCTGTTGCAAAAAACTCGCAACAGGTCAAAATGTTTTTAACATTATGGATTCCTATTGGAAAACTCTGAGTTTACCTTGTGAATCATGTTTGCACATGCAACAGTTCTAACATTGCAAAGCACCCTTAAAAGGATCTCAAGGCACCCCAGGGTGCACCAGCACCCTGGCTGAGAATCACTGGTCTAACGTTATAATAAACATGAAGCAACTACAGAAATTAATGGGGTAAGGATTAGGACAATAGATACGTCGTCATCAATTTGTATTTGTCTGCTAAAAGGCTTAAAATTAGATTTGAGAACATAGCTACTAAGGGGTCAAATAGATTGGAAGTGAAAATAATTTTCTGGCATGATGAAGAGAGCTGAATAAGCTTGTAAATTCTTCCAAATTCTGTGTCATTGTTTTTTTTTCTTTCCCCGTTAGTAGAAAAACCCAGCAACCCATATTTGAAGGGAAAAAGAAGAATCAGTTTTTCTTCCAGTTGCCCAAATCATTTTGTAAGGCTCTGTTTTGCAAAGTACATTGGATGCCTTAACGTTATACAGAGGTGAGCTATGATAAACTGCTTTAATGCAGAGTTTAAGTTCACTGAGCTTGGCAGGGTTTACGAAGAGATCTGGCAGTTAGGTAGTGGCATTTCAGAAGACCGGTTCAAGCATCTCTCTCCCTTAGGTCTAAAATTATCATTGCAAGAATGTTTGATTTAAATTTGG
>NW_005841850.1:5310256-5344927 GCF_000455745.1 Alligator sinensis | reverse complement strand
CAAAGGCAGGAGGAAAAGAAAAGGAACCAAAGGAAGCCTGCATGTTGTCTATGTTTCATTGGCTCCAGGTAGGCTTAATTGCAATCAGGGACCCACCACGGTAGGTGTCGTCCATGTACATAGTATTGCATAGAATCAGGAAGAAACAAATGAACAAACACAATCCTCTGTAGCTTCGCAGATAGTAAAGAGTGATCTGCACCTGGTAAAATGTTCCATGGAATTGAAGATCTGGACTGTAGTTTTTACTGCGACCGTTCTCTTTTGTAGAAACATATTAATGCCTGCAATGATTTCTATACCCCTTGACTCAAAAAAAGAAGTTAGCCTTGCTTGTCACTTCAGTTTCACCCATACCTCTCGCCTTCCCAGCAGCCACTTCAAGAAGCATCTGCTTTGCGTCATTATTTTCTTTTGAAATTTAATATTTAAAGTAGAAGGCTTTGAGTAACTTTGATTTAGTATGTGCATATTCCTCTCTTTCCTCCCAGCTTTCGGCTGCAAAATGTAATCACAGTAATTAGGAGCGTTTCTGGATCTCAATGCACTAGGCTAGACAGATGCTCCTTGAAGTGGTTGCTCCCAAGGAGAGCGAGAGGTAAAGAAATAGATTAACCTTCCTCTTCCGCTCTGGCCCACATGGCGAATCAACTCATTGCACTGGCAGGGCTCCACAATAGAAAGCCTGCAGGGCTGTACACAAGGGGAAACTGTGGGGCTCAGAAGTTTTCAGATCTTATTAGGAAAGACCTGACAAGGCGTAACAGAGCTTCTGCAAACTAAACATGCTTTCATCGTTAATATAAATCAGTGTTCCTCTGCAACCTTGGTCGTTATGAAAAACACCCCAAATTCGGGGGATTCGAGTTGCATGCTTTTGTGCAGCACAGTACTAAATCGAATGCTGCTGTTGTTGCATTTGTGCTTCCAGAGAAAGAATAACCATGGTGAAATGTTTTATTGTGTGGTGATAAAGGAAGTGGTTTGTTGCCAAATTTCTCTCCGCCCTCAGAAGTAAAGCTGGGTAGAAGATTATTTCCACCCTTCATGAGTAAAGCTGGTTGCATTTGTCCATTTTGCATTTTGAAATCTTCTGTTCTGAAACAAAATGAAGAAAAAAAATTAAACACTCATTTCATTCCCTCATTTTGGGTTGATCAGAACATGTCTTTCCCATAAAACTGAAACTGTTTGCCTTCATTCCAGCCTCCTACGCCTTAAATACGTTAAAAACTTCAGTTCTTTTAAAAAATATTTTTGAAATAAAAATGACCTTCACTTTTTGCTTTGAAAATATCAAAACAGGATGTTTCAACAGTAAATACTTGTTTTTACTTCAATTGGAATTGGCACATTTTTTTCAAAATGTCATTTTTGGCAAAAACAACACTTTTTCCAAAAAAAATGAAGGGTGAAGGGAGGAATTTCCTCCCAGTGCCATCCAAAACTCTGATGCGGGTACTGCAAATTATGGTGCCGGTAAAAGACTTGCTAGTGTTGCGAGCTATAGACCAGATCTTACAACAGAAGCGGGCAATTATTTCAGCTGGACGGCCACTTAATGAGTTTTGGTGAACTGTTGCAGGCTGCACACACAAAATCTTTCAGAAGATGTCATTTTAGCAAATTATAGATGAAAAAACCCAGGCGGTGCAGGTGGGGTCTCTCCCCACCACCATTTGGCCAGCAGCTGTCCCTGCAGCACTTTGCATGGGGACAAGCCCCTTCCAGGGCAGCCCGCACCATGCTCCCACCCACACCCATTCTGCACTTGCCAGACGGTGCCACCCCAGCCTCGGGTGGGCAGAGTGTGTGGGAGGCAGCCAGGAGCTGGAGCTGGACCCCATGCTCTGGGGCAGGATCTGCCCATCTGCAGCTTCTCCCCCACCTGGCTTGGCAGCTGCCACCTGGTGCTCGCCCCATGGCTTTGCCGCGCTACCTGCTGCCCAGGCTGGCACAACAGGGGCAGGAGGAGGAGCTGCTGGAGGTGAGGGGAGCAGAGCAGTACCTGAGCAGCCACAGCAGTTGAGCACTTCACAATCTGGAGCATTCATTCTCCTAACACCCTGGCACATTTGGGTAGGACTATTATCTCCCCGATTGGAAATGGAAACAGAGAGCGTAAGTGCCTGATCCTTGAAAATATTTAGGTGCCTAACTCCTGCTGGTCTCAGACTGCATTAGGCCTCTGAATACTTGGCCTGAGAGACTTGCCCAAGGTCACAGAAGAAGCCTGACGGAGCAGTAAACGTGCCCTGAGGTGTGTAGCACTGAACTAGCACCCCGACTTTCATTCCTTTCAGCCACGCTGGTTTGAGCTGTCCCACCCCATGTTTGCCAAACCATCTGCAAGCGCTTCCAAAAACGCCACTTGTAGACGGCGTCAAGGTAGAGCAGTGATCCAGACATGCAAGCGTTCGAGAGAACAAGCCGCACGTAGTTGAGATTTAACCGCTCCAGTGGGGGCTTAGCGCTGAAACGGCTGTTTGCTTCTTGTTACTCTGCTGAGCATGTTTGTTTTCCCTTATGCTCACTGAGATGTTGCAATTTGTTTTTTAGACTAAGTTGGTTTTTCCTGTCGGCGTCTGATTGTCTAGCATGAGCTGTGTTCACACAAGATCAATGGAAGCATTCACCTGAGAAAGGCAAGCAATATTTGGCTCTCTGAATTTCAGCTAGTTCCTTTTGATACATAATGCAGCTGCACTGAGGCCTGGCTAACCTTTGAGGGTCAGATTTTTCGTTGGTGTAAACTGGTCGTAGACATCAATGCAATTAATTACATGCTCAGAGGAAGGAGCCCAGGTAGCCTGAAGGAATTCAAAAGAAATCAGTCTCTCTGTGTTCATTTAAAAAAAAAAACAACTTTGTTTTCCCTCTTCAAAAACAAGTGACCACTATCAGTGCTGTGCTGCTGAGAATGAGCACAGGGAAAGTGCACCCTTTTATGCCAGGGCCAAATTTGTCTCAAGCTAATGCTGTGCAGAAGTGCTTTCCGCTGGTATTTTGCCGTTCTATTTTACTGTTCGACGCAAAATTACGTCCCGGCTGTAGAAATCCACAGGAAAGATATCAGACAATCTGTTAAATGATATGGCTCCAGGTCTCATCTGTGACCTATGCAAAGATCAGGAGCGGGTTTTTAGACCATCCCTGAGCCACTTCTGTTCCTGGGGTGGATCTGTGCTGGTCTGATTGAGAGACTCCTCGCAGTCCCCATCCTTGTTGCATTTTTAATACCTGTTCCCTTGGCTCTGTTATGAAGATTAGATTCTGGGCACTTTGACACGTGCTCCGGGAGTGGGAAGGGGGGCTCTTTAATTAGAGCGGCTCCAGGAGCCCCTCTAATTAAAGCACTGTGTCATCTCATGTCTTAGTGTCCCCACATTTCAAAATGGAAGCGTTAGAAAACTCGTTCGTCGAGCTTTAATTAAAGTGCCCTACTGCCATGTTGAAGCGTGGAGATGCTGATACATGAGATACAGAGGCTGGTTGGAACGCAGTAATTACCACACTCTAGCAGACTCAATGAGTAATTTTAAATAATTAAGTCTGCTCCAATTTTAATCGAGTCTGCTGTGATGCGTTATAAATACAGCGTGTTGGCGCAGTCTACAGGCATTACTGTTATGTCATAATGCATGCCACCAGCTAACGGTGATTACAAAGACATGAGATTCATAGATTCATAGGTGTTTGGGGCTGGAAGGGACCTTGCAGATCATCAGGTCCAGCTCCCCAGCTCTAGGCAGGAAGACAACTGGGGTTAGGTGACCCCAGCAAGAGCAGAGCAGAGCACCATATAGCAGCTTGATAAAACAGGCCTTCCTAGCATCAGTGAGGCCTAGGAAAGAGGCAATAGCAAAGATATTTGATCCCTTTCACCTCTGTTTGTTCATCCTTTCATGATAAAGGGTTGATAAGGCCCCAGGGTCTGTAGTAGGAACTATGCCTATCAGTTGAGAACAGGATCCACTTGTTTTTAGATGAAATCCTTACCCATGCTAGAAATATAAATAAATAAATAGGGTGAAAAGAGCAGATGCCCATCTGTGAGTTGAAGGAAAATTAGGAATGAATGAAATCTGAGCAACCCTTCACATTTACCGTCAGCTTATTAAAAACCACAGGTTCAAATGTTCTAGCAATTTTTCTATCAAATAATTAGCCTGTTTGCCACTCCCTCCTGCTCTGAGTATTTGTAGAGTGGTTTGGTGGAATAAAGTCACAGCTGGAATCCAACTGCTTAACAGCCCCTACATGAAGCACATGTATATATTGGTCATACAAAATTATTATTATTAATATTATTGTTGCTATCGTCATCATCATCCGACTTTAATCAGGATTTGGGAGTCTGTTTGTTCCAAGCGCTAGGCAAGTGCTGATAGAGTCATTATTCTGTACTGCTTTGAGACTAATGTTGGATGATCAAAAGTGTGGGGCATCAGATGCGCTTGGCTTCCAGTGGAAAAAAAATGTGAAAAATACCCATTGATGTGGATGGGAGAACAGTTAGGCCAATATTGAGTGCTTTGAAAATCCCAAGTATATAACAAACACTTGAACTAGGTGCCTTGATACAAATCTTAGAAGTGTGCGTGTGTGTGTGGTGTAAAATGATGTTGCTGACCTGCGTAGCCTATGTGAACTGCAATACAGAAATGAGGAGATACTGTATGATGGATCTATGGTCCAATCCACGTGCCCTGAAGGTTTCCATGGCTTACTAGGCTGTGTGCGAAGTTAGGAGGGACAGTTATGAATTTGGCTTTTAAAAAATCTTGCTATTAAAGATAAAAATTATTTTAAGTACTGCATGCATTAACCTTTTTACATGTCAGCAAAAAGGGCAAGTGAGGGCACTAGTCACCACATCCTCCTTCTTTTGTAAGCTTGTACTGCCCAGAATTTCCCTGGAAAGCATTGGCCCAGCTCTGCTTGCCTCGCCCATGGAGTATGGACATACCTTGAAAATCATGTCACAACCGAGCACTGTTTTCCACTGTTCGCTCAGCTTTGTCTATTAAGCCTCCTCCTCGTTAACATTTAAGAAGTGGGTTAAAATCCTACTGCATGAATTGCGCTCTGGATAGCTAGGATTTTCTTCCACACTGTGCCTTTAACAGAAATGTTGCCAAGGGTTTTAACCTTGAGTATTTACATTTTGTATTGCATTTACCCATTGGCAAGAGTTTATTTGAATACACCTTGTTGATACGGGCTGTTTGCAAAGTTTCTCAAGTGCAAGGGCACCCGCCGTTCCATTTTACATTGCTGCTTGCTTTTGATGCATCCATAAATATTTATTGATAGTTGAATATTTATTTGTCATAAATAATGCATCACTTTGATTCTGCAGAATCCTTTCAGTCCATTACTAAGATATATCAGAGGTAAAAGAAAAATGGTGCCAAAATTGGCTCAGAATTATGTCAGGGTAACTTTCCACTGGAGTCACTGAAGTTACTCTAGTTTTAGGAATATATCTTCAGTTAGTGAAAATTGGCATAGGGTTAATGAAAGTCAATGGCCCAGCTGAGTGAAGATCTCTTCACTCTCTTTTGCTGGGATAACTCAGAGCAGCACTAATAGTACCTATACTGCCAGCTTATAATTGCCATCTTGTTTGCATATGAGGGTGCTAGTTTCAGATCTCATTTGCACCAGATTAAATAAAACTAATCCCATTGATTTCCATCTAGTATTTGCATTGGAATTGGGTCAGATGCACAAAGAGGAGTCACTGTCATGCTGGATTTGAGCCAATTTAAGTTTTTGAAGAGATGTTTAATTCAGTTACAGTTGCATAAATTGCAGTGTAATTCCATGGAGTGCGGTAATCCGGCCCTCCATTTCTTTGTGTCTTGCAATAGCTGAGAGATTTCCATGCCAGAAAGCAGAGCTAGTGAGGGGACAATTCTAGTTCCAGCAGCTTTCAAGCTTTTGGGGTTTTTTTTACATTTTTCATTTTTAAATGGGAAAGAAAAATCATCCAAATGCTTGCATCGCAACCTGATTTTCAGATTGAAAGCCTGGGGTTTCTCACTTAGGTGCTTTCACTCTCTGTGTCTCCTTCTCCCCCACTCTCTGGAAGGGATCAGAAGGGCCAGCCTGAACATCATAAAGTGTCTCATTGGAGCTTCAATTGAAGCTCTCATGGACTTGATGATTAAAAAAAAGCATATTATTTTTTACCTATATAATTGCAAGTATCAGAGTGCCTCACTCCCCGCCTTTTCTGATTTGCAATAGTAAAATTAAAAATACACATATTTAGCTTCTCTGAAGCCAGGCTTGATTTAATTAAATTACAAGTATTTTAGGGTTTTGACCATCACTCAGGCTCTGGGGACAGAGCCGTTAAGGTATTTTACTACAGTCCCAGAGGTGGGAGCTTGAGCTAAGTTTTAGACTCATGCCAAAAGTTGCCCCCACTCGACCCAGCTGTAAATGGGCACCTGGTCTTTCAGTCTGGGGAGTCGGAAGTGATGCTACGCCTCCTTTGTGCGTGGTTGCCTACACAAAGGAGCATGCCTCATTCACTTCAGCCCAATAAGGTGCTCGGCTTAGGTGGACCTCTGATCCCTGAAGTCAATCGGAGCTTCTTCGCTTTTTAGACCAGTCTTTATATTGGCAGCCAGGGTGGGGAGAGAGCATATTTTGTTCTTATCCCATGAAAGGTATCCTCCTATCTTATAAAAAAACAAAAAACAAAATCCCCTTTGAAAACCCATATGACAGTTTATGGCTCAGCTGTTGCAAGAACCCTCATGTTAAATATTTGTGCAAACAACTGTTCTGTGTTTCCATGGCGGGTTCTCCAGGGCTGAACATCCCATCCAATCCCCCCTCCCCCTGCCAAAAATATGCAGTTATTTAAAATATATATGACTCTTTGAAATATCAGGAGACTGGCAGAGTTAAGTCTGCTTCTGTTCTCTCCCATCCTCACACTTGCAGCTTGGCCAAGACAATAAATAACAGAAATCATGAGTGAACAGCCCACCTCCACACAACCAAGTGAAAGTAAATAGCAAATGCCCCTGGTATGATTAATTTTTAATGCCTTTTCCCTCATCTCTCTTGCTCCTGGCACCATTTCCATGAGAAGATCCAATGCTGTATTGTGCCCTGTGCTATGCCATAATGATGAAAAACTGCACATGCAAAGGAGAGTGCCCTCCAAGCCAATTCTAATTCCCTGCTCACTGTGGTACTCTGCCAAAACCACTCCTAGGATCATGACAGGGGAGGGTGCAGAGCAGATTGCTGCTGTCTGTACCTCCCATGGACCTGGAGCTGTATTCAATTAGCTTTCTGCAAGCCTGTGTTCCTCTACTTCCAAATTCTGCTGTCATTACTCAGGCAACTGTTCCCACTGAGTTTACATGGGGTTTTTGCAGGGCTACAGGATTTGACCGTGCCGCGGCACTGGTTTGCTTCCCCTTGCAAAAGTAAAACCGAAGTCGCACATCACAGGCAGAGTAGACTAACATGCAAGGAGCCAGGTGCGTTCTTGTAGGAGAATGTGCAGTAAGATTAATAAATTCCCCCGACTGGATTTTATTTACAAATGTCCAATTGATTTGGAGAGGCTCAGAGTAGAATAGGAGTTAACAGCAAGACAGCAGACTTCGGGGGATAAACAGCAAAGTTTCCTCTTCCCAGGGATAAATCTTTGCCTTGCTCTTTCAGGCACCTGAAACGTGAGACGTTACATTTAAAATGGGATTAAGCAGTTAATCGCATCTTAAGTAGTAACCTGGCTGCACAGTCATGCAATTAATGGTGCGATAAAACAGGGAATAAACCACAAAATATATGTAAAAATGTTGTGGCTGGTTCCCATCACTCCCAAAGTCAAGCAGCCACCCAAGATGGGGCAAGAATCTAGGTCATCTAAGTTGCAGTTCAGGGTCCTTTGTACTCGGCCACTCTGCTGCCGTTATATGTTAAGGAAGAACCCACAGACCTGATTCATCCTTCGTACTACTCCATGTTTACTGTGCTCTTTTCCATGGAGCTGGACTGGCATAAACCTTGAGTGATGAACCAGAGAATCAGCCCTCCCTCTTCCCCTCTCCCATTATAGCCCCACAGAGCCCCAGTATACACAGTTTCCAGGTGCCACCACCTGCCATAACAGGAATCACTGTTTACCAGGTGGTGTCTTGCCCCCAAAACTATGCAGGCTGCAGAAAAGAACTGTTGAAGGGAAAGCAGGGAAGCAGCTCACCTTGGTGTTTTGTCTTGATGTAACACCAAAAGAGCAAACACCTGCTGCAATTGGAGGCAGAACCCAGGGAATGATAACTCATAATGGCACCAGCCCCGTATCGCATGCACCTTGGGCACGGCACACTGCTTAAGCTTAGTCAGGCGCTGTGGCTGCAACATTAAACGTGCACTGGGAGGAAAATCTACAACGATTGTGTCTCAGCTAGAGGAAACTGGGACCAAGCGTGGCAGAAGATGGATACTGTCAGCTGCAGCTGGATTATTATATGCTTGGCAACTATCTCCTGGGATAAGTAAAAGTGGTCCCGCACACCTTGGCCAGCACATGACAAATGAGCCAGATGCTATGCTTCTAGTAGCTCACTGGAGTCTGTCGCTTGTGTTATAGTCCCTGCAACAGCAAGGAGACTCGTTGCCATATAACTTCACGTCCTGTGCAAACTATGAACTCAATTTGTGGCACTGGGGAAAAAAAAAAAACCCAACATGACAGTACAGGTGTTCCCCATGCTGTCGGCATGCATCAGAGGAAGGAAAATGTGTAGGGGAATGGGACTAGGCCTTGATAACATGGGACTATACAGCTCTCACCTGAACTTCGCACTATTTTTTTTCTATGCATCTACCCAGAACCCCTGTGAGGCAGCAAAGTCAGAGATTTGGGGTCGGGTCCTTGCTCCAAAGGTGGCATATGTGTTTTGCATTGAATAGTCATTGGATAAAGAAGCTTTAGAGGGGGAACTGGAATCCAGGACTCCCCTATCCCAGTGTGCTACTGGTGGGCACTGTCTCTTTCTGTCTTTGGGCCAGTGTTGAGGGGTAGGGAGCGTTGCTGCCACAGCAGAGCCAGTAGCCTGGTAATTAAAGTCCTCTTCCTAGGAGGTGGGAGCTATGGGTTTGAACCTTTCAGGCAGCAGGGAGAATGCCTGCTCTGTACACAGGGGGTCTTAGGTGTGAAAATAGCTATATGCAGCTGCTTGGTACTGCGAAATCTAAGGTGCTTCTGAGCATGTCTATATGAGGAACATTAATCTTGAAAATGTAGATGCATGTAGGCGTTAGGCATCGTTTATGTGGGGGATTTGAGGACTGCAGTTCTGGACTTGGGTGCTGTGATGCAGCCTAATTCCTCTTCTGATTTCAGGAAGCTTATTTAGGACAGCATTGAGTCTGGGACTGCTCAGGCCCAAGCTGAGCACTCGATATCTGTGGATGCAAAATACACCAAGATCGGGAACAGATAGACCCAGAGTGGCTGGCAGGGAACCAGAGATTTGCCCCTGACAAGCAGCTACCACTGGATGGATGCAGACAGGCAACACCTAAATCAGTGCAACTAACACTGGCTGTGTTTTATCCATGATTCCTTCAGGGTCAATCCTCCGTTGGATTGGAGTTACCCTAGTTTTGGGTTTATGTCATCTGTCCGCTCCCTTTTACACCAGCGTAATGCAGGTTAAACTGTTGTAAGTATGGGCCCTTAATCTCCACTTGTCAGATTTAACCTGCTCACCATAACCTCTGGAGCACAGAAAAAGGGCTGTGCTTTAAAATGTTAAATCCTGAACATTGGGAAGGCATCTCCTCCCTGATGTTACAAAAGGCCTGGCAAGAGTAGGAGTGGCAGACAAAAAAGTAATAGAGAATCAGCAGCCAACAGTGTGGGTAAAACGTGTTGCTATCAACCGTTCCCAAGTTCGTTGCTGTTGATATTAATTTTGTGCTGCAGTAGAAGCTGAAGATCTCAATCAGGAATCGGAGCCCCATTATACACAGCACTGTACAAATAAATAACACCAGGCCAATCCCTGCCTCCGACAGCTTGCATTTAGATAAACAGGGGGAAGGAAGGCAAAGATTAGCATCAGAGAGATGGGTACATTTGCAGCTATTCCTGCCTTTATTTCTTTGGAGTCGAAAGTAGGTCATTTTCTAAGCTGCAAACATTTGAGGCCAAAAAAAAAAAAAGAAAAGAAAAGAAAAAAGGAAAGGGATTAGGGTTGAAGTCCTCAGTATTAGCAAACTACATACAGCCAAACAATGGTATCAACCTTGGGTATACTGCGTGACAATTACTGGCATCAAATGCAGCACTGAAGCAAGCAGAAAGGTCTCCCGCTTCCACAAATGAAAGCTACTTGATATCAAGCCTTGAAAATTCTAATGAATACGATGTGCCACAAAGCTGCTTTCAGGGAGTCCAACTCTTATCACATTTATTTTTATATTTAAATCCTATGCATTTCTGGAGAGCCGTTTGCCTGTTTATTATTTACCCACGAATCGCAGTCAGACCTGTACAATTGAGCCCACAACCCCAGCACTTATTGCAGCAGCCCAAACCCCATAATTTGCTGGAAAAAAGGCAAGCGCCAAAGTGGTTGGCTTTAGAAAAACATTCTTGTTCAGCTGCCTGGCTCTGCATTTAGCACAAAGTTAGTGCACGCAGGGTATGGCAGGGGGCACCGGTCAGATCCTTTCAGAACAAGAAAAGCTGACCTTTTTGCACAATGGAACAGGTTTGATTGCAGTTTTTTTCCCCTCTCTTTACTTTGCTGGTAAAAGGAGAGGGAGGAGGATGACTACCACAAAGCCCTGATCCAACAAAAGGACATAAGCACTTTAAGCACACAAGCGGTTCTAATCCAGCTAAACATTAGGCACGTGTGTAACTCTGTCTGTGAATAATTTCCTTGATTTCATTTGGGTCACTCGCATGTTAGCATCACACATATTCTTTCATACCCTGCTCATATACTGCATGTCACTCTTCCATCCACACAGGCGGTCACTACCTTTGTGTCCATTTTACAGATAAGGAAACCGAGGCAAAGTGATTCAAACCTACCCGTGGAAGAGCCAAAAGAAACCAAGATCTCCTGAGTGCCAATCCAGCACTCTGCACATATGCATTTCCTTGATTGGGGCCAAATAATGAACAAATACATCATCCCAATCCATTCTCCTAACATCCATGCACCACTGCTACTAGGTGATCTGTATTTATAGCTGATATGTGGAGAGGGCTGTATATCCTAGGTTTTGGAAACTTCTGTGCACAATGTCATTGACATAAATTATCTCCAATTTGTCACATCAAATTATCTCCTATTCAAACAGGGCCTGGGAGTTTTGCCATTGTTTTCTTTACACTCCCTTTAAACAAATGTGACTATCACACAAAGTACAAGGCAGTGGAGAATGGGGATTATTTCTTTGACTGGGATGATGATATACACTTCCTTTTCTGTCATGATTTGGGAGTTATTTTGGGGCTCCTTTGATCTAGGTTCTAGCTCAGAAAATGCTGAGAACAACCTGAAGAGGGTAGGGGGCAATGGAGAGGGGGGCATATAAGCCTGGATGACTTTAGGTAAAGCTTGGAATAATACCCTCAATCTTAGTGGAGCTACGCTGATCTACACTAACAGATTTGGCCCTGAACCTTCCCATTAAGCATAGATTGACATATCTGAAGGCAGTAAGTCACTCTGACAGAAAATACCCCAAATCCAGCTGGTAAAATGGTAGGTTCAGAATAATATTTTATGGCCCAGCTTTTCAGCTGATGCAAATTGCCTGGCTCTGTGGAAGCCAGTAGAACAAAGTCAATTTATACCAGCTGAGCATCTGGCCCCACTGGCTTTTTCATCTAGGCAAATAAAGAGCAATAAACTTCCTGTTATGTTTCTGAAACATTAGGTGGTTCTCTGACTGCTGGAAATAAAATAATTGCTATTAAATTTATATTGCTCGTAATCTCAAATAAAAAGCAAGCTCATAATCTTTTATTGACAGTGATTTTCAGTTGAGACTGAAGTTTCCAAACAAAAAAACCCAAACATAAACCCCTAATCTAATGAAACTATTCTCCCTCCCCCCCACACACACACACTCCTGATGCCAATATAACAACCGATTTAAAGAAAGTTGTTAATTGATGGAAATGGATGTAGGACTTGATTGTTAGTTACTTTTTATATTCAGGTGAGGGAGCGTGAAGTGCTTTTCTTGCAAAGCCCGGTCTCCATAACAGTGAGAAGCATGGTCTATGGAGGACTCTTGCTGCAGATAGGTGGGTTGTAAAAGCTACTCCCCCAGCATGGTGGTCACAACGATTGATGTAGAGTGGAGGATGGAGTAGACTCCACTTGGGAAAGGGATGGTGTCGACTGATTCTTCTGCCAGACAGAGGAAAAAACAGAGCCTCCTAGGGTCAAAAATGAGTTCCTGATTTCCTAGTAGAGTGATGCAACTATATCCTTGTGCCAAAGCCAAAACCAAGCCTATAGTTAGCACCATATTTCTCACATACAACACGCTGCAAAATAAGGCTCACAGCTTGTTTTGGAAAGGCAGAAGGAAGGGGAAAAAAATCTTGCCTTGAAAATACTGGTGAGTAGCTGGAAGCAATTGAGCCACAGCAGCTCGGGAGCCCAGCGTGCTTGTGGTGCTGCTCCCTGGGGAGCACGCGCAGCCTTACTTTCACTTCCCCAAGCCAAGGCTTACAATAGAGAAGCTGCTAGTACCGTATTTCCTCGTTTATAATGTGCATCCCCATTTCCAGCACCTTGCTTCTGGGGAAAGGTGTATATTGCACGCAAGGAAATACAGCATAGGTCAGAGCTCTAATATATCTTTCTCTGGATATCAATGTGTGACAGCTTGGAGAAACCAAGTGCTAGATTATGTAATGGACCTGCAGGACTGACTGGCTTTATGGACTGACCACAGGTAAAGGCAGCCCTGTTTCCTTTCCTGGTCCTTTACAGCAGCTCTTAATAATTTTGGCTCCATTTCTTGTTTCCAGTGGTTGGAAAATGTGGTATTTTGGCTGCACTTCTATGACTGTGAAAAGGAAACTAGATTATGCTTGATAGTAGCTTTGGCATAGTTCATGTTTTAAGGCAGCCACTTGGATGTCTGGTTCAGTTCTGTTTCTATTGCCATGAAGCAGAAAAGGCGCTAGTGAAATTCCTGGGTGTTTCTAAGTTAATAATATAGTTGGGGCTGGTCCTGCTTTGAGCAGAGGGTTGGGCTAGGTGACCTCCTGAGGTCCCTTCAACCCTCATTGTCTATGACTCTCCCACCCCTGGCACCGAAAGGCCAGCATGGGAAGGATATAAATTAGACCCAAAAGGGTAACAGGGAAATTCATCCCATTGGGAGGTCTCTTTTGGTATTTTAGGTTCTCGAGAAAAATAAATGAGTATCCAGAAGACAAAAAGAAAAATGTTCTCCTTAACTAAAGCTATCTGTTTTATCTATCAAGAGAGGAAGTCTCGTATGTAAGAATAGGTAAACAATTTTGAAATGTTGGGTACCTCAGAGACTGGCAAAAGCAAGGATATTAAGAACAAAAAAAGGCAGAGATCAAAATCTCTTGCTATTTAATATCCTCTTTTGCCAGTCTCTGCTGCTTTATGAAGAAAAATATATTGGATAATGTACTTAAAATTATCCCAGTTAACTTCCAGTTCAGTAGATGTAAATACACATAGTGTCATGCTCTTGAAAGTCAATTGGATGCTACATGCTTAGTGATTGCTTAGGAATGGCACAGTACACATTTAAGTTGAAAATCAATGGGAAATTTGACTTTTTTTTATAACTTTCATGGCTTTTTTCCTCCTTTAGTCAACATAGACTCCTGCAAAAAAAAACCCAACAAAACATTGATTAGATTAGTGTTGTTCAGGATTTTTTGCTTTGTGAATCCACAGCTGTTTGATCTTGTCAGAGTGGAGATTTTCATATTGCTAGGGTGGCCATATGTCCCATTTTAGCCAGGACAGTCCTGGATTTCAGAGGCTGGGCCCAGCCAGCCGCTGGGAACTCTAATGGGTGTCCCAGAAATACAAGGGCACGGGGTGCAGTCTGACCGGGAGTTGAAGTGGTGCAGAGCACCTTGCAGGCAGGCAGTGTCCCGAATTTCCCAGATGATGTCCCGGATTCCTGGGATTTCCATGTGGTCACCCTATATCTTACATGTGTTGATTTTTTTTCCCTTCCCAATTAAAAAAACGACCATCTTTGGTCAAGCTATGGTTGTCATTCCCAGCTGTCATGGTGGCATTTGTTTAATTAAGAGTAAAATGATCTGTGTGCCTAGAGAACCACGTGAAGGAATTTGCAGGACAAGGTCCTTAGCTGGTATAAGCTAGAATAGCTCCTTTGGAGTCAGTAGGGGAGCTGTCCTGCAGTGGATGGGGAGGGCAGCAAGTAAAACAGGCTTCTCTTATTCTTTAACTAAACTATGAAACCACTGCTAGAAGGCTTGACTGATATCAGATATTGGAGCCAAAATGTGACTTTTCATCCTTAAGCAGATCTGCCATTGAATGATAGAGGCACTTTCCTTAAAATGTGACAGTGCATCGACAACATCAAGGCAAGAGGTATACCCAAGATTCATGGCCCATCAGGCTCATGTGGGTAAGGCACCCCGGCTTGGATAGTGCACAAGGGAGTGAGCTGACCAGCACCTTGTCTATCTGGCTTTGAGTCCCCAGCCTGAGTAACCCATTGCCCATTTATAACTAAATTGACTCAGGATGACCAGAGCAGGGCTTGAACTTGTGTACCTGGAGCTGTAGCAAGATGCTTGAGCTTCCCTGCTGTCCTGCTCCAGCAATGATGCAAGAAATCCCTTGAGGATTGGTTGAGGAAGGAAAGAGATCTTGCAAAGTACAGAACCAGCTGACATGGGATCAAGTGCTCCCTTAGTACCTGCGTTACTTGAACAAGGTTTTGGTGCTGACCAGTAGCTTCCATCAAAGTTCATCCTGCTATGGCTCTTCTGGGGTTTTATTGCAGGGGGGATCGTCTTCCCTTTTTTAACTGAAGTGACAGTGTAGTGCCTAATGTTTAGATTGCTGTGCATTGCCCGTATTCAGACATTTGGGTTTCTATGAGTTTCCCTTTTGTAAGGAAAGTCTTGGGACACCCGCAAGCAAAGAAGCGTGGTTTAAGGAGACTTTCCAGGTTGCCTGCATCTCCCCCCATTTCTCTGTCCACTTAAATTTGGAAAATTAGTGCCTGGAAAAAAGCAAGCTTGTTCTGCAAGATGGCTGCTGTGTTCTCTTCAGGAGGGACATTCTCTAAATGGGCTTTCAGCTCAAGGTAGCTGCATTATGCAACCAGGTAGAGACCAAGGGGAGAGACAAAGATGCTCCGTTCAGGAGGACAAAAGGCTACAGGGGAGGAAGCATGGATGTTTTTATGACAACGCTTTGACTGAATGATGCATTCATCCCTATCCACGGGTGTTTGGACACCATTCATAGGGCCATATGGCAACACCACCGCAGCCAAATAGTACCGCTGTAAAGGTGGCAATATCATCTGCAAAATAAATATCCATTTGAAGGGAGGTTAACTCTGTATGCATCCAAATGGATGCACACAGCAAAAGCATGTGTTCAATAATGATGGGCAAATGCAAAGGCTCTGGTTTGCTTTAGACAGGCAGCCAACAGTTCAGGAGTCTATCCAAGCCCATTTGTTTTAGGGTCGGATAAGACTTTTCCTTGAAACATGCTCTCTAACGAGATCTCATGTCCCCTGAGCTGGAGCAAATTCTACCATGGATTTTTGTTGAAATGCAAAGGCAGTGTCTCAATTTCCCAAATACTTTAGACCCTCAAATAAAGGTTGCGTTTAGCTGAGCTTCACATTTGAAAAAAGGTTCGGGCTGGTTTTGATTTGATCAGATCTGGTTCTCTCTTCCCTACAGACCTGGGCATGTGACACCACTGCCTGCTCTTCCTGTACATACTAAGTAAGTACTCCATCTGCCATGCTGTGTGGAAGCACATCTCCCTCTCCAATGTAGAGGTCCCATTCTGGATTTGAATGCTTAATGGATAAATAAACAAGATTGTTTCCCAATGCCCGCATTTAATTTCTCTGCAGAAATCTATGCTTGCCAAAGCCCTATCTGCATGCAGGTGCATACCTGTGTTGATAAGGGAGAATGTGAGGTGCATGCAAACGCCACAGCTTCTCTGATTCATAAAAGCAAATATATGCAGAAAACAACATCAACCCCCAAGAAGGATATTTTCATTTTTCGCAGCATAGTTTTGATTGAAATGTCTAGCACTACGCTCGTCATCATGATTTGAAGTCTGCAGCTCTTACTTACAGTAAATAGCACTTACTGAGGAACAATCCCATTGGTTATTAGATGCTTTTCTAAGCAAAGTATGACCACATGTTTCAGTGAAGTGCTATCCAGTCTGAAATAAAGACTGCAAAACCTGACCTCCTCTATTTAATGCCGACTTCCAGCCAGTATTCTAGCAACCCACGCCAACTAACCCTCCAAGGATCGATTTTTGAGTGCTGTGTGTCAGTCAGTCAAAATCCTTACTAGTTGTTTTCCTTCCATAATGTCTGAAAATATCTGAGTTACAGTTTTTAAGTGAGAAAAGTCATATAGCAACTCAACTGAGTAGCTAAGCATACATTAGTCTTAGCTATAGTAATTATTTTCTCAGTGCCAGATTCTACTGTTAGCTGTGATACTTTTATACCTGTTGAATGGTTTTAAGCAAGCCCCTGTGAATTGCTAAGTTGCTTATAGACAGAGCGACTTCAGAAAGGATACGGGTAGAAGTGTAGCAGGGGATAAGCCAGTGGCCACATGGTAGAGTAGAACACAGACTTCTGGTCTGATCTTTCTCTTAGACCATATTTCAGGACCCAAGTACAGCTGTCCTAATTCTGTTCAATTCTTCTACCTACCCCACTCGTGGAGGGAATAATGCCCCGGAGCAGCTGCTAGCCTTAGGGAAATGCTGGAGAAAATGGTGTCTCTTAAATCTTGCCCACTTCTAGAGCTTTGTCTTAGTGTTATCACAAAGTGTCTGCCCTCCATTTAGCCTTCACTCCCCCAAAATCTTCACTGGAAGATAAGTGTCTAAACCCTTACTTTCAATAAATGAGCTGGGGTCCCTTGGACCTCATTAGCCATTTATTGAGAGCTAACCAGCTAACCCCGTTACACAGAACTGATTTCTTTAGACTTTCCCCTAGAGCTTTGTCAGCTTCCTATCCAAAATGAGGAGGATGCAACTTTCTACAGATTCTGAGGCGCTCGGATGCATCGGCAAAGAAAGCAGTTAGATATGTGCTGAGGGTGGATTAAACATGCTCCCTAACCCGATACTCTTCCCTTAATCTTAGATTTTACTTGTAATGCATTCAGGAAACTATTCTAAGCCATCACATATAGAGCAGGAAGCACAAATGAGAGGCTCCAGTCAGGCATATTAAATAATATCTGAAAGGTGGCTGAGAGCACCACAAAATATTTAGGCAGCTATTTTGAGCATATTGCAAATTATTTTAATGTAAAAAAAATAAATAAACAAGGGAAATGAATCTCAAGTGAGTCTCGATAAGACTTCCAATTAACTCCCATGTCATCCAAAGCAAGACTCCCGAGGGTCTAAGAAACATCCCGTGTGCTTGCATGCAAACATCCCTCATGCTGCATGCACCATATTGAATTTGGATCTCAGTTGCATTAGCAGGAATCCAGAATAGCTGCACTAATGTAAGTGAAATTACTATGATTTCAATCCATGAGAGCAGAATCTGGTACATTTAAAAGCTTTGCAGACTATTCTTCTTGCAAGGGATTCTTGAGTTTGGGAGGGCTGGGACAGTTGATGCTAGCTGGGGCTCTCTCCATGTTTTTGGTCAATGTTTCCTTAAGTAACCTCCCCTTGAGCCCAACAAAGGATTGGTCAGGCAAAAACTGCGAGGAAAATAAGGCTGGAGAGGGAAGGAAGGACCCGATGATCTCACGAGGTCCCTTCCAGCCCTCAACTTCTGTGAATCTATGAAAGGACCTCAGCATTTGACACTTTGTTCATTAGTTACTTGGACAACATTATGGTGGTTCTAGTATTATAATAGGCTTTGATTGGATGCATGGCTTCAGTCTGCTAGGCGATGCCTTAAGTTAAGCGTGAGCATATTTCCTATCCCAAAGAGCTTGCACATGTTGTGGAGCAAGTCAGAGAGATTTTACCAGGATTGATTCTCTTGCGATCATTTATTTTTTGCAAGAACAGGTACTATGCTATAGATACTGTCCTTCCCGATTTGTGCTGTGTACCCGTTGCTCAGAGTACAAAAGAAAAGCCAGTGAGGTTTTGCTAAAGGTTTGCTTTCCAACCCTTCTTTCCTCCCTTTATTTCATTTACCAAACCTTAAACTTTGAATTTAACATGCATGTCATAGTTTCATAGTTTCATAGTTTCAGGGTCGGAAGGGACCTAATAGATCTTCTAGCCCGACCCCCCGCCAGGGCGGGAGAACAACCCAAAAACACAAACAAAACCACTCCCCCTAAAAACAAAAACGGGACTCAAATGAGTCCAGCCAGGTAAGTATCCACGTCCACGTCCCTATTAAGTATATTCAGAAGAATTCAAAATCTCTCAAAAATTTGACTGGTATTTCATTTTCCTATTTAAAAAAAAAAAAAAAAAAAAAAAGCTGTACAAATCCTTGGCCTGTAATTTAGTTCAGCAGAAAGAAAAGGCATCATTATCTTTAATTTAGTGAGTTGGTATTATGTGGGGGGGGGGGGGAGAAATCCCTTTATGGACATAAAACAGGTCTTCTATACCAGTGTTGATCTTGCTAACCTTCAAATGAGTTCAGAGCCTTAACCTATTATCATCTCGGCATGAATGCAGTATCAAAGATATCTCTTTGGCCTTAGACAGAATTACCATTATCCAACAAGGAACAATATATTGGGTGAGAGGGTTTCTTGTTTCTTTATACAATTTAAGAATGGACTATTCTACAACAAGAATTGGAATTCTTTAATTATTAAAATGGTTCAAAGCTTTTGTTACATCCCTTCTTTTTTTTAAAATCGGCCGTATTTTCATGACATACCACAGCAAGCTATCATTTACAACGCTCAACCCATAATGAAACCTTCAGAAAAGATGTGGGCATATAATTATATGCTTCTGACCTGAGAAGTGTGTCAACTTGTGATTAGCTTGCCCAATAGAACCGCAGAGCTGAGTATTTCTAACGATGTAACTGTGGAAAAGGCAATAGGTCACATTAGCAGCTGGGTGCAAGTCCTTTGACTTCAAGAGGTCTGTGTTAATTCATGGCAGCAGAGGATGCAGCCTCACCTGCATTTTACTGCCCTTTTTGTCAGAATGGTCCTCACCTATCTAATATCTGTCTGTGCTTTCCTTCTTCTACTTCACAAGCTCCCACTCATCTGTCAAGAGGATGTAATAACCATTTGGCATCCTAATAATAATTGGGAGAATCTAACGGCAAGCGTGCGCAGCCATAGTGACTGCAGAAGGCAGCACTGGGGCAAGGACGGCAGGATTCATTTGTTAAAACAGGCAGCAGAAGTGTTGACCCTTTTTTACTCTTAGGGAGGAACTCTGTTGTGCGGTCCATAGGAAACATTGTACGGTGTCCTTGGCCAGTGCTTTTTAAACATGCGTGTTGCACCATCCTCGTGTTCATGAGATTTAAATGTAGGTGTGGCTGACCAATCTAATTGGATTAGTCAGGAGGATGCAGGCTGATATTCAATGCCATGCTAAATGGGGCATTCACAAATGGCTCTAGGTTGCAGATTCCCATCATCATCTTTTTTCATGTACGGATGGAATGGGAGATTGATTACAAGAGTCAAAAATACATTTTTCAATGCTGTTTCAGAATGGGCAAGATTCATTTGATAATATAGCTAGCCTACATATCACTTGCCAAATCTTCATTCTTTAACGTTTGACTCTATATATTTTGATTTGTTTCTGCAATAAATCGGAAGCCGTAAATAGTATAATAGGGCCCATATGCAAGCAAACTCAGGAGTGTTAACTTGGAGCTCAGATTTTACAGTTTCTGGGGGAGTTTGATCTTTTGAGCATTGTAGTAACAATATTACAATTAATTAGCATTATCTTTCTCAGGGAACAGTTTTACCTTAGCATTAATTTTCAGAGAAAATTTGGATTAGGCGTGGTGGGATTCAGAAGATCTGAAAATATATGGAATTGAATTCTGCTGTTTAAAAAGAAGTCTCCTCTTTATATCCTTACCTTTACTCCATGAGCATCATGGTTTTAATTTATGTCTCATTCCCACAAACACAGTTGAGCTGGCAGAAATTCAGACCCATGCAAAATACCAGTCAGTCCTATTTAGGTGGGGGACTGAAGACGTGAGAAGTTTTGGATATGAACCAGTTGCATTATGCCAAGCTTCACATTCTTTAGGATCATAGAATTATAGAAAATGAGGGTTGGAAAGGATCTCAGGAGGTCACATCTAGTCCAGCCCCCTGCACAAACCAGGGCCATTCCCAACTAGATCATCCCAGCCAAGGTTTTGTCTAGCTAGGTCTTGAAAACCTCCAAGGATGGAGAGTCCACCACCTCTCTGGGTAACCTGTTCCAGTGCTTCACCACCCTCCTAGTGAGGAAGTTTTTTGTAATCTCAAATCTAAACTTCCCTTCCTGAAACTTGAGACCATTGCCCCTTGTTCTGTCATCTGCCACCACTGAGAGCAGTCCAGCTTCATCTTCTCTTGAACCCTGCTTCACATAGTTCAAGTCTGCTACCAAATCCCCCCTCAGTCTGCTCTTCTCCAGACTAAATAAGCCCAGTTCCCTCAGCCTTTTCTCAGAAGTCATGTCCCCATCTTACTAACCTTTGTTGTTGCCCTCCTCTGGACTCTTTCCAGCTTGTCCACATCCTTTTTTTAGTGACGGGCCCAAAATTGGACATTAATCACTTAGCGTGGTTTATCAACACAGAATGGACAGAAGAGTCTGGCTACATGGAAAAAAAAATAAGATCAGGCCTTAGGTCCAAATCCTTCCATTCATTTTGATCAGTGAGACTGGCTACGGGGGGAAATGCTGACTGGTCACTGGGGGGGGGCAGTGGCCCCCCCCCCCCCCCCCAAGGGGGCATCAGTTGCCCATGTCAATGGGATCAGCCTTTTTGGCAGGTGTGCCACAAAATATGCCCCACACCCTCCCCAAATGCCACTCTGATCCTATGCTCTTGCCTTTCTGCTGCATGCTTTCTGCTTCAGGCGCCATCTGACACTATATGTTCCCTGCTCCCCCACCTCTGTGCTGCATGCTGTGCCCATAAATTGTCCCAAGCCACTTGGCATGCATGCCAGGGGCTGGCCACCCCTGTTTAAGTAGAGGTGAAAAGTATTGCATAATTTCTTTTGCTTCCTTCCTATATAACCATGCCAAGAGTTTAGTAGTCTACAAATGCATAAGGATCATGAAAGGCTGTCTCTTCCTCTCTTCCTGAAGAGGCATAAATCCATTTAAAAAATCCCATAATAAAAGACAGATGAATGTGGAGAAAATATGACCTGTTAATAAAAGACTTTGTCAAACATTTAATGTAAATATTTATACAGCACTATCCCATTAGTGCTTACACTTAATCTATTTCGTCTGCTAATGGTTCTGATTAAAATGGGCTCCCTCTGTAGTTTATCATAAAAAATGGTGATATATGATAGCAGACAGCTGGCTTACTACCCTTCCCCATTAAATGGGGAAGAAAAGACTGATAAATCCAGAGTCTGTTTCTTCAATATTTTTCTTATCATTGGTCATTTTTGTGTCTTACAGGAAGAAAAGCAATTAAAACACAGCTAAGTTTTCACCACATGTTTCTGGGAAGTCAGCTTGGTTTGCTTGTCATTTTGGAAAGCAACATTTCTTTGCAAATGGAAAATCATAAGAATTTAAAATGTCATTTAGAGCATCTAAAATTGCCCTGTGGAAGGGTTTGCTCACAAGTCAACCTTTATAAGCGTATGAACATGGATTTCTCTTACTCCTGGGAAATCTTGTCCAATTCTAATTCTTTTCAATGTGGTAGGGCAAGAAGTAGCCTGAAGTTAAATGCTGGAATATATTACTGTGTTTAGCACTTTGCACAGACATTGCACTTACTGTTTTTTGAATACTGAAAACAAATGATGGACCTGATCCTTTGAATGCCTTGAATGCTTCCGATTTATACTAGCAAATCTATTGATGCCAGTAGAATTACTTCAGGATGAAATGACACAGAAGTCTAGTGCATGGTCCTTAGAGTTAAGGTGTATTGCATATATAAGAATGGCTTGCGAGTAAAGGATGCAGGATTTGTCTGCTGTATTTTTCCCTAGAAATACGTATATCGTTACGTTACAGACAAAAGACCCTCAACGCTATTTAAACTCCAATCTAATAACATCCTGAAATGTGCTTGGGGTGAAATTCTGGCCTCACTGAAGTCCATGGCAAAACCCATCTTGACATGGGTGTGAACAGGATTTTGCCCGCTGTGCTCAAGCTTTTTGCTGAACCAGGGAACGGTCAGGTAGAATTGGTATTAGGATCACTGGGTCATGAAAACTCAGCAGCAAAGGGCAAGTTTAAGATGTCTCTATTATACTGTTGAAAACAAAAGGCAACTCTAGTAAGAAACCACTACAGCAGCCCATAAGTGGGGAAAGAAAGAGAATGTTTCTAAGGGGGACGACCTCCTCAGCAGCTCAGAGGCCGAGAGAGATCTTGAAGTCATAGTTGACTCCAAGATGAACATGAGCCGGCAGTGTAATGAGGCCATCAACAAAGCCAATCGCACCTTGTCATATATTAGCAGATGCATGACCAGCAGATCGAGGGAGGTGATGCACCCCCCCTATGCGTCATTGGTCAGTTAGAGTACTGTGTCCAGGTTTGGGCACCACACTTCAAGCGGGACATGGAGAATCTGGAGAGGCCTCAGAGGAGGGCCACTCGCATGATTAGTGGCCTCTGTGAAAGACCCTACGGGGGAGGTTGAGAGATCTGGATCTCTTCATCCTTCACAAGAGACGGCTGAAGGGAGACCTTGTAGCTGCCTATAAGTTTATCAAGGGATGACAACAGGGAATTGTTGATGCGCTATTTACCAGAGCACCCCAGGGAGTAACTAGGAATAATGGGTGCAAACTAGTGGAGAGTAGATTTAGGTTAGACATTAGGAGGAATTTTTTTACAGTAAGGGTGGCCAGCATCTGGAACGGGCTTCCAAGAGAGGTAGTACTAGCACTTAACTTGGAGGTCTTCAAGAGGCGGCTTGATAGTCACCTGGCTGGGGTCATCTGACCTCAGTCCTCTTTCCTGCCGGAGCAGGGGGTCGGACACGATGATCCATTGTGGTCCCTTCCGACTCTACAATCTGTGAATCTATGAATAAAAGATGTCACTGTCGGAGACAAGGGAGCGCAGTGAGGTATGAGCCCCTGATATATGCAACTAACATAGCGCGAGTCAAGACTTACCTTGGATGAGTTTCATGATTAGGGTCTTAGACCAAACAAACTAAGTTAGCTCATCCTGAATGCTGTGCTATTCTGATTACGTTGCTACCAGAACCTACTACTAGCTCAGATATAACTACTCTACCGTGCAGTTTGCATTGCAGACTTTTCCACGGACTGAACTATGCATGACAGTGAAAAGGGGAATATTCAAACCAGAAATGAAAGGCTCTGTTGCCTCTTTCCTGACAATGAGAGAGAATGGGCCAACGCTTATTTAAATTGGATGTCTTCCCTTTTTTGTGTGAGCTCTTAAACCAAACTGGGTATTCCTCAACTCCCACAGCCCCGCTTTTAAACTCAGTGAGATTAAATTAGAAGAAACATCTTAAGTACAAAATGTCAGCAGTGAAGGAAAAACCTACTGCAGTCTAAATATCTCTGAAAGAAGCATTCAAAGGTTAGACTGCACTTGAAAGAAATAAAAGTTACCAGTAGCTATGTGGTGCCTCATCAGAAGTCCATACTCGGGAAGCGAATTGCTGAGTCTCTTGAGCAGTCAGAGCTCTTACATTGAGTTTGACTTGATGAGTATCTCTTCGCTCTACCCTTTTTCAGCTAATTTCCACCCAAAATGCATATACTTGGCAATGTCTAAAATAGAAAAATGGAAGATATTTTTCTCTCCGATCCTCTGTTAGGAAGGATGGTCTAGCCACAGGGGTATATGCATGTCTAGCATCCAGGGTTCAATTCCCATCTCCACCATGGGCTACTTGCATGGCCTTAGAGTTTCTCTACCTACCTTGTGCCTCAACTTACTGTCTTTACAGTTTAGATACTACTGCTCTATCACACAAAGGAATTGTGAGGGTAAAATCATTCGTTTTATTCTGAGGCAAAAAGAGAGCAGAGGGGGACGTAGGAATAAACCTGCTCCCAAGGACACATGTCACCTGCTGCCACTAGTGCGCACCAAACTGAAATTTGTTGGTGAAACCACTCTGGGAACATTTCCACACACTACTGCACCCACCCAATACTTTTTCCCCCAAAGGCTGTTCTTGGGACCCATCTCCACACTACCTAAGCAGTTTTGGGCACCGCACTTCAGGAGGGATGTGGACAACATTGAGAGGGTCCAAAGAAGGGCCACTCGCATGATCTGGGGACAGCAGGGCAGCCCCTATGAGGAGAGGCTACAGGATCTTAACCTGTTCAACCTTCACAAGAGAAGGCTGAGGGGGGACCTGGCGGCCGTCTATAAACTTACTAGGGGGGACCAGCAGGGTTTGGGAGAGACCTTGTTCCCCCGAGCACCTCCCGGAGTAACAAGGAATAACGGCCATAAGTTGCTAGAGAGCAGGTTTAGACTAGACATTAGGAGGCACTACTTCACAGTCAGGGCAGCTAGGATCAGGAACCAACTACCAAGGGAAGTGGTGATGGCTCCTACCCTGGGGGTCTTTAAGAGGAGGCTCAACGTTTACCTGGCTGGGGTCATTTGAGCCCAGTTTTCTCTCCTACCCAGGGCAGGGGGTCAGACTAGAAGATCTACAAGGTCCCGTCCGACCCTGCATCTATGAATCTAAGAGTAGTTGTGAGGGATGCCACTAGAACGGATTCACTTATGAATGTCCAGGTTATGGACAGGGTGAGGTGGGCAGTGTGCACTAAAGGATGAGTGTTAGGGGTGTGTGAAGCAGGCCCTATTTGATTTGGATTTGGCCCAAATTGGGCACAGTGATTCAATTCATTGATTTGGATCGCTGTCCCTTGTTCGATTCAGCTGAATCTGAATCTGAAGATTTGATGCTGATTCGGAGAATCAGTGATTCGGCCATAAACACAACTTTAAATGTTTTTTCTACATACCTCAAGGTACCAGAGTGGCTTGTGAATGCTGTGATGCTGGGGTGAATGGAGCGTCCCACAGGAGCATGGGGGGACCCCAACATGCTTGACGGTGAACCCAGAAATGGACCGGAAGTACTTCCAGTCCACTTCTGAGTCCACCAGGGAGTGCACTGGGGCCAACCCCTCCCAGCTCGGTGATCAGCCGTGGGGGGATCCCGAGTGCCCTCCCAGACCCAAGAGGCACCAGTAGCTGAGACGGGGTGGGGGGAGCCTCTCAGTACACTCCCCGGTGGACCTGAAAGTGCTTCTGGTCTACTTCCGGGTGTGATGCCAAGCACACTGGGGAGCCCCCTGTGTTCCTGTGGGATGCTTCATCTACCCCAGCATCACAGCATTCACGAGCCGCCTGCTACCTAGAGGTATGTAGAAAAAACATTTAAAGCTGTGTCTATGTCTGAATTGATTCAGAGAGATTAAATGGTCCTCTGATTTGATTTGAATTTGGAGATTCCACCGAATCGGGCCGAATCAAATCAGCGACCGAAGCTTTGCACAGCACTAATGAGTGTCCCTGGCAGCCCCAGGAACCCAATGTAGTCTTATCCACAGAGACCTTTGGAATCTCTCAAATCCCCAGTCAGTGTGGCAGTGGGGAGGGTTTGGTTTGAACCCGTTTGTTCTCATAGCTAGGTTCGTATAAACTTACCGGGGGGACCAGCAGGGAATGGGAGAGACCCTGTTCCCCCGAGCTCCTCCCGGAGTAACAAGGAATAACGGCCATAAGTTGTTTGAGAGTAGGTTCAGGCTGGACATTAGAAGGCGATACTTCACAGTCAGGGCGGCTAGGGCCTGGAACCAACTTCAATGGAAAGACCTTGGGGGGTTTTAAGAGGAGGCTTGGTAATTACCTAGCTGGGGTCATATGAGCTCAAATCTATCAGGGTCATATGAGCCCAGTATTCATTCCTGCCCAGGGTAGGGGGTCGGAGTTGGTGATCTACTTAGGTCCCTTCCGACCCTACATCTATGAAACTATTAAACTATATATTGCATGTTACCTTGAGAGGGCTTAGTAGCTCTTGGCTTGTCTATGTATCAATGCTAAAGTAGAAGAATAGCATCTAATAATCTTTTAATTGGACAAATTCAGGAATATTTGCCATTTGGGTGGAATGTCTCCTTTCTGCTCTGTGCAGAAGACTCACAAAAGGCCCTGCACATCCCTTTAGTCCTTCTAAAGTCGTCTTATGAGGAATTTTGATTTCATGAAGCTATACTGATTTTTACCAGGCGAGGGCTTGCTCATTAACTAGAGTTGGTCCTAAAAGTTGAGTTCCGGTGAAACTGTAATACTTTGCAAAATCAAGTTGATTTCTCTGCAGTTTTGTTTTGGGGAAAAAAGAAAATTCCAACAAGGTCAAAATGACATTTTAATTTGGAAAAAAAACATCTTTTTGTTATTTGTTTAAAGTGGGTCCACATTGAAGTGTTTGATTCAAATTTATCTAAACCAAACATTTTGATGGACTCGAACTTAGATCTTTAAATACTTTTGTGCAGAGAATTAGGCAAGTTTTGAAGAACTCACAAGTTGTAGTCTGATTTGAAATGAAGCCAAGTTCTGAAATCCTTCTCTAACTGAATCTCTGCTCTTCTCACAGCTCAAACATTAACCTTATTGTACTTGCATCTGCTATAGTACTGTGACTAATAATGGAACACTTTTTGCCCCCCATAAGAACATTTATTGAAAACCGAAAATAATTTTCAGTTAAACTGTTTTTGTGATCTTTTCTGCAAAGTTAAGCAGTTTAGTTTGACTAGCATGAACACTCATGAAAATAAATTGAAGTCAGAGGGAATTTTAATTCTAGATCTGAATGCGTTAAGTGGGAGAGAAAATGCAGATGGGGCTGAAGTCATCCAGTCAGAGAGCAGACACATGCGCACCTAAGCAGCTTATTACAAATAGCATGCATTTGCAATGAAAGGTCTTAGGTTGGTCTTTAGGCCATGCTATATTTGCATGTTTGAAAATATTTGCAAGTTCAAATACTTAATTTTGCAAATGTGGCCCCTATCTGCAGGTGAAGAGCTGAGTTTTGGGATATGAAAAGGTAGAGGTATGGATTTTTTAAAATTTGTCCTGTTTGATTACAAGACCTAAATTCAGATGACTATTTGTTGTAAGTAGGTGTTGATTTATTGTTTCCAATGGAGTTGCACTGAGTTAGTGTGCCTAAGCATCTAACCCTGTACATCTCTTTAATTTTCTCCTCTTGCACCCTTGTTTGTTACCATTTTCCTATGCTCTTTCAACCCTTTTGGCTTCCTCATGGGGCTCGTGATAAATAATCATGTCCATTTTCCACCAAGGGAACCCCATCGTGGACAAAAAGGAAAAAAAAAAACCCCAAACCTTCACATTATTATCCACATTTCTCTCAAAGTGATAAACATTAAGTTGAATCTACAACATTATACCATATGTCTGCATGAATTCTTGTAACAGATGTGCTGAGGCTTGGAAAAAGTTATTTTAGATAAGCCAAATAATCTTTTCAATTATCTTTTGCTGAAAATATTGTATTTTTGTAGGCATTCAAGAGCATTATGGCATAAAATACTAGCCTAATTATCATTATCTTCTCTATTATGTTTGCTGAAATATTTTTGAAGTTGTCAAATATGCGGCTATTTGATTATTTGGGAAGAACTCCTTGAGTATTTTCCAACTGCAGTGTATTTTGTTTCTGCATGGTATAGTTTAATTCAGCTACAAGATGGGGGAGGAATTAGCTGGCAGCAAAGACGGCACCAGTCACTTTGGTTTTTTGGCAAGAGAGGCAATCCTTAGAGGAACTACACTGATGATATTTCCTGATGAATGAGATATGCCATTGCAATCTGTGGATCTAGCCATATGAATAAAGGCTGTTGAAAGGGGTTAAGGCATTTCTTTGTCCATAAGCAGTTCACTGAACCTCTTAAGTCTCCACATGGCAAGATGCTGAGAATTTTAACCTAATGCAGAAACAATTAAGAGTAAGCTGAGTGATAAGCATACGAATGGTCTTAACCAACTTGCTTCCCATTAAGTCTTTTGCTTGGTTGGGTGGAAAGACTTAGCACCCCCCAGGACTGAGCCCGTAATATCAAAACTTACAGGCTGGCAAAGATTTGCCGGGTAGATGGGGGATTTTGGTAGGTCCCACATAACTGGAAACACCGCAAAACAATACTGGTCTGGAAATGAAGAGAGACATCAAAGCAGCCAGCAGAGAGGCATGATTTACAGCGCATCCTGATAGCTGCAGGAAGCACAGCATTTGGAAGTTGCTCAGAGGCAAGTTGGCAATTATTTTCCCCAGCTCTTGAATAAGCATGAGCTAGGCGCCATAAATGCAAGTCTTTATTTTCGGACAGGAGAATAAAGCATCGTGTTTCGAGCACTGGTAGATCTATTTACCTAAATTATCACTAAACCTAATGTCACCCCTGTACACTCCATAGCATGTTATTGAGTGTTCCAGCTGAGTAATCTCATTAGAATTTGTCTCATTTTCACCTCTGGCAGCAACCATGTACACAGCTTCTGAAAAGGTTATTCACACAATATTGCATGACCTTGATGAAAGGCTAATTTGATAAGAATTCAATTTAAAATTCCATTTGTACTGACAAACTAGGATTTTATTGATGTCACAAATTTTCAGCAGTGGAAACAACATTAGAATTGAGACTGCATTGTTCTTAGGGCCTGAAGGTGAAAAAGGCAGAGGATTTATATGAGCTGCTTTATCAAAAGGTCTAAACACCTTGCAGCAGTTTACTTTAAAAGCTTCAATAAACTGTTCTTAAGTTTGGGGGCTTTTCTCTCTCTCTCTCTCTTTTTGTTCTACTTGAAGTAAATCTCCAAGGTGGTGGAGATAAAGCAGTGGCTGATAAGTAAGATTGTTTTTTCTAGGCTATTCCAGGTGTGGATTGTGCCCTTTCATTTCTGGGTATGAGGCTGCCATTATTGTCTCCAAAAGCATTAAATAAAAGGAACGTGCTTTTGCCCTGGAATTCATTCATTAGATTTACATGATGTGAGAGCATGATTCTCCTCTTGTGTGGTGTAACATCACTGAAGCCGATGGAAGGAAACCAGGTGCAAGTGGGGTGAAAAGTAAGAGGGCTGTTCTCTGTATTTTCTGCCACGCTGAGCCTGGGAGTTAGCTACATTTAAAATGTTTTACTAGTATAGCCGAGACCATAAAATAAGCCTAGTTTAGACACAGCTATACTGGAAAAGGGTTTCTTCTTTGCCAGTATCACTAGGGCCTATGTCCGAATCGCTGAATCTTTCCAAATCTCTCCGAATTGATTTGGAGGGTTCCGATTTGATTTGGAGAGATTAAAAGGTCCTCTGATTCAATTCGGTTTTGGAGATTTGTCCGCTGAATCGAATCATGGACCAAAGCTTCACGCAGCCCTAGTAACTATGCCAGCAAATGTTTAATTGTAAGATGCAGCTTTACTAAATGTCAGGCTTTCTTAGCATAAAAGTTTGAATGAACTTAAAGTCTGCTTATAGTTAGACAGGTGACTACATAGCAATAGCTATCTGTAGCTCTCCCCTTTCCTCCCCATTGGATCTTACAGGCAGTATTCACACAAACCAAGTTCTGTAGAGCCAATATGGGAACTAAGCTAAACTCTGCGTGTAATTGCTTGCTTCATCTTTATAAACAGAAGAGGCAGAGAGATCACAGCTTCATTTTTAAACCTGGGGAGGAATTAGCTGTGCAAGCTGATCTATCTTCTCCATAATCTCTCTCTCACATACTTTCAACCTAAAATGACTCAGTTTTTAGCTCAAGGAGAACAGCAGCAAGAAAGAATAAACCTAAAGCCTTTGTGAGTGATCACGGCATTTGTACCTCGTCTGTAACAGGCTGAAGCCACCCAGAGAAATAGAACAGTTGCTTTCTCTGTTCTTAGCAACTGAGAGGCACATCACATGGAAAATACAGGCATCACAGTGACGTTACAGCGAACTGGAAGTCCAAAACCTCCAAGACACTAAGTTGTTCTGAAAAATCTATCCCTCGTCGTCACTGAGAGCTGCTGGGTGCTGAGCATTCGAAGTGTGGGAGTTTGTACCGAACCCAGAGCCTGGGGGACTAGCGAGAAGTAACTTAGGAAGTCTATAGTAGAGCTGGGAGTTTATCCCCCGATTTTTAAATCCTATTCAAGCTCCTTACCTGCAAAACCTATCCTCTCTCAGTCCATTTCACGTTGCACTTTATATAGTTATGAAGAAAGGTGTTGATTGATGCCATTGTGCATGCATTTGATATATAGCCAACTACAGACCTAGTTAAAGCTGAGGGTGTGCCAAACTCTCTTTAGAGGAATCCCTTAATGCAAGTGTATCTATAAATATTATTTTAAGATGTCTCTTTATATAGATTTATATATTTGAAACCATAGGAGGCTATTGCCTAAGACAATGGGTCACGTGGCAAGGCCTGATCGGAAAGTAAGGTTTGGTCTACACTAGAAAGTTTGGCCAGCAAAGCTATGACGGCACATCTCCTTTATCTGAATGAGGGACACTTCTGCCCACAGAGCTTCTGCCATCTGGGAGGTGGCATGGTGAAGCTGGCATGAAAAGAAACCTTCTGACCACATACACTGCTTCCCCTCTCCCATTGTAGAAGGGCTGGTAAAGCTGTGGTGGCAGCAACCCCATAAACAAGTTGTCCAAGAGACTTGCACTGCCCATTTCTCTTCCTGCAGGAGGCAAATGTTTAGGCCCTAAAAAAAAGGTTTTGGGGGTTGGCTAACCCTTTCAGGAAAAAAAAGGGGGCAGCAACGACAATATCAGGCTACCATGAATAAGTAGACTGTAGAAGCGAAGTAAAGGATGGAGAGATGGAAATGGTTAATCCACGGTTCCATGGTCTCGCAGGTTGATGCATTGCTTATAACTGTTTGCTAAAGCTTGCTGAGGTTGTGTTCAACATAACTACGTATAGCACAAGCCACTTGTGCCAGTAACACATGGGTGGGCTTATAGCATCCGTTAATAATTTATTAATCCTTTATAAATAGGGTGACCTCTTTTCTCAGCATTGCAATGATCCGTGGCTGACAGGGAAGACAGGGCATCAGGGGAATGGCAAGTTTAAATGTTGTGTTGTGTTGTGTTGTGCAAACAAGGGTCAAGGAAGGTAACAGGGAGCACAGAGAAAACAACTGCAAGTAGCCAGAGGCAGTAGGAGGGCACAAGCTGACATGTACTGAAGAAAAACAGGTGGAAGAGAAAAGCCAAACATCTCATTAGCTTGGGGGGTTTATTAATGTTAATTATTTCTTTTCCTCCTCCTGAATCCAGAAAAGTGCAGCAGCAATACAAGCTGTTGTTTGTGCAGAAAGGTGTCAGTGCAAGGAGGGGAGAGGGCACACGTGGGAATTTCTGCCTGAAAAAGATGCTTGAAAAATCATCACGCTCCAGCGTGGGAAAAACAGCTGGGCAGAAGGCATTGCTGACACCTAGCATTTGCACTTCCCTGGATTCAGGCTTCGTGATAGCAAGGCAAAGAGAGATTTTTTCACATGGCCTCGCTGAAGTGCTGCCTAACTCGGCTTGTACTTTTTTCCCCTAAAGCAAGAGCAAGGCAGAACAGACTGTGCTGTTCAAAGGGACAGACCCACGGCTGATGTAAATAGGTGTAGCTGCATTGGCTTCAGTGGAGTTATATTAACTCACAGCCCCAACCTGTCCCCCTGTATTATGTGATCTCTCTACGCTACTGGTTCTCAACCTTTCTAGACTCCAGGAACCCCTCAGAAAATGCCAGCCCTTAGCTTTCACTCTTACCTTGACTATGGAAAAATAATAGAGCAATTCTTCTCTCGCAAAGCACCCAGAAAGATCACGACCGGTCAGAATGCTTTTCACACCAAGGAGTCCTACTTGAAATCTCTGGGTGTATTTGTGAATCGTGTAGGTGTTTGCACACCTAACAGTGCTAATATTGTGTAGCCCCTGGTGGTACCCTGAAAAGGATCTCGCGGCACCATGGTTGAGGCTCTGCACCTCCTGTCTGTACCCACTGTGCTTTGGAAGCGTTGCTGATACAAAGCTCCCTGCTCCTAAACAGAAGCAGGTTTAGTACTCATGTAGGAGGCGATTCACTATGCACACATACTGCACATTCAGGGTGAGATTTTTTTTCAAGGCTACCTAGGGCAGTTCCATTACTTAAAATCCTCTCCTAAAACACCAAATGTTATCTCTGATTTTCCTTGAATCTCTTGTTGCATTTCTGCTTCCTCAAATCCTGAATCCATGCAACAACTGAATCTTATTTCCTCTGAAATTTGAGTGATCTGTGACTTCCATGAAGTCCCTGCTAACATTTAGGTAATCACAATTCACCTTTGTATTTCCCCTCCCTCATCTTCAGTCTGGAAGAACTTTCCACTGTGACAATCCATCATTTTCCCTGGGCAAGGCTGTAATCAAAGAGAAGGCATGATCTGAACTGGAAGGAGAACAGTATTATCTCTTTTCTATCCCTGCTTAGAACTATTAATTTAACTCATCTTCTCCTATTGATTTAAATCTGATCCAGCTGATGAGTGACTTAATTCTGAAACATCCTACATTTCATAATGCAAAGTTTTGCACTTTTTTTTAACTTGTCAACCTTACTTGAAATTATTTGTTGCTGCTGGATTTACTAAGGTAGGTCAACTCTGGCACAGCAGTAGGTCTGCTGATGCACCTTAGTTTTTTTGTATTGTTGATTTGTTGTTTTTGGGGGGGGGGTTGCTTTTATCAATCCAAATTGCAAGTCTGATTCCAGTGTTAGATCTTAAATTGAGAAGTGATTGCTAAAGCCTGGCCAGCGTAGGAGTAAATGACTAAAACACCAAAGTGCACTTAATTTAGTAGTAAGATTGCAGAATCCTAGGAGAGGTCTGGATGAATATGCATGATGTCCATAATAAGTTGGAGCTTGATGTTTAAAAGCTTCCTTCTTTGGAATGATCTTTACAAGTAAGCCCACTGGTGTGATTTGCCTAAAACTCCAGGACATAATCAAGACTAATGTATCTGTTCCCTCATTGCAAACCAAAGTTCTTAGAGGGAACCTTATTCAAAAAAAGACCCAAAGTTTGCCCCATTTTTTCATTTAAGTTGACCAGTTACAGGCACAACGCTTTGCTAATGGGACTGTATGGGACACGACAAACTGGAGAAAGAAGAGCTCTACTATAATCGGGTCCCCGGGTGGCAAGAAACTGGACCACCCTGCTACAGGAAGTTCAAAATGTGGATTTTTAAGAGGGGTGTCTCTTACAGTCAATAGAGGACAAAGAAATCCAGCACTGCCCTTGGTTTTGCAGAAGAGCGATAACTTCTATCCAGCAAAGCACTTGAGCACGTAAATAGTTCTAGCTGCACCGAACTCGTCATATTTTAAAGTTAAGCATATGCTCACGTGCTTTGCTGGATTCAAACCTAAGTGGGCATACAGGCTGTCAGCTACTACATGACTAGGAAGAAGCATCCCATGACTAGGAAGAAGCATCATCCTTGCGTTTGCCTTTAAAAAGTCAGTATGGATTTCAGATCTGAGTTCTGTAGCCGGTCTCACTTCACATGTGAGATAGGAGTTGTGCCATAGAGCAGCACTGATGCTGGCCCCCGAGAAGGTTGTACACTCATGTAATGTCCTCTCCAAATGGCTGCTTGCAACTGCGATCTTGCTTTCACCAGCCTTTCTTTCATCTTGAAGTCCCTGGGTCTGCTGGACAAGAACGCGCGTTCTGGACTTGGACTTCCACCAGAAAACGAATGGTCACTGGTCCTTATTATCAGGAATTGCTTATCAGTAGACACTAGAAATACTGAACTCTACATGTCCCAGCTCTAAAGCAGATCCAATATTATAATTCCTTTGAGTTACTACCTTGGAAAAAAAATCAAGTGTGTTCTGAAAGTAATGATAACCTCTGGAAAATCAAGCCACAAACTAAAAAGCCAGCCATATCTGACTTAATTTCCTTTTGCTTTGATAGGTTTTGCAATAAATTACTTATTTAATGGATACCATGAAACATCACACAGTGATATTTCAAACGTTCCTGCCTTGATCATTTAATACCATTTTCCCCTTTTTTTATTATGCTATAGGCAGAATTTTAATTATAATATTTATGCAAATTATGTTTGT
>NW_005841850.1:5308996-5310225 GCF_000455745.1 Alligator sinensis | reverse complement strand
TGTGGATCAAATTTACCAGCCAATTTATCTAAATACAAGCTTTAAACTTTCCCTTTATCACTGTCACAAATACTCTTTCTCTTAATTTGTCATTTCAGGCGCTTCCTATTAAAATATCATGTAAGGCTGAATTCCTCTCTCTGGCCATAAAAGAAAAAGCTGGATCTTTGATAGACGAGCTAAACAAAATCATATCGCCCCTGAAGACTCTTTAACGTAAAAGTAGCCTAAAAAAGGCAAAAATGGATTGCTTGCTGCCTTTTTTAATTTTTTTCCTTCATGAAGGAAACTGTATGAAAAAGACTGCTGTTAGGTGATTTTTAGACAGGTTTATTTTCTTTTGACTTGCATTTTTTTTTGTTTCATGATAAATTCAGGTTTTGTATATTGTGTAATTTGTTTTTTGGTGTGGGTGAGGGGGTGGCAGGTTCCTAGAAGGCTCTTTGGACACCTAGAGAGCTGGTAGGGTTTTGAGTAGACTCTGCCTAGATACATATATGTCAGTGGTTAAAAATGTGCCAGTCAGTGACACCCCAGAAATATGCAGCCTGGTTTTGTAGGCACTGTAAATCTTCTTGTTGATGTCTGCTGCAAATGGGTTTTCATTATATAGCTCTTTAAGGCAGGTCTTGATAGCTGGGACATCACTGACAAGGAACAGAAAGTTATATTATCGAGAAAGGAAGTGGTTTTCAGTCAAATGCCAGATTCTGGGGTTTAGCTGAGCTCTGCCGTGCCTGGTATTGGACCTGGTTTGTGGGCAGGAGAGTGGTGGCTCCAAGCCATCTGCTGTTCAACTGGGGACTAAAATGCCTGCAAGAGAGCTTCTAAGAGTTGATTAGTGGGATGGGCATCAATGGAGCCCGTTCCATTCTGGCTCTATGGATATCTTGCCTCTTCCAGCCCTTCCCTGCTTTATGCGACACGTAGGGGGTACACGCAGGTGCACGAGCACCCCCTGAGCTTGGCGGTGCACCCCCTGCAAAAAGTGCTGCCGACACAGTCACTGCTCGCCAACCTCACCCCCTGGCTCTCTGTGCCGATACCACCAGAGGTATCTGTGGGCAGTCCCTGGTTGCCGCTGGCCAGTGCCAATGCTGCCGGCGGCGTCTGTGTTTGCCACCCCCGCAACACCGCCGTGCCCGCCTGCGGTTACCACCCTCCCTGCTCAACGCCTCTATGCTCCCACTGCCATCTGCGGGAGCTCGGCATGCCTGCCCAGCCTCCAG
>NW_005841850.1:5281032-5308965 GCF_000455745.1 Alligator sinensis | reverse complement strand
TCGGCATTCATGACATATTCCCTACTCTTTATATCAAGGAAATCCCTCTTAGGGCAGCCTTTCATCCACTTGTTTCCACCACAAAGGTGATTTATTCTGGAGTCAAAAATTCTGGCCCACACTGCATAAAACTTTTTAGGTTCGGTCTGTTTTTGGTGAATGTCAGTTTAATTTAAACGGTTGCTGAACAACAGGGAAGGACATGTCTTTTGTTGTTAACCACGTAACATCCCAGGCCTTCAGATTTTCTTTCGGGGACATTCCCACTCTACCTCTAGTCCAACAAAGTGCCTGCCAGGAAAACTAGGGAAGACCATGAGAAAAGGGCACAAATCTGTCTCTCTTTCGGTGCGCTTAACTTTTAAAGTTCAGCTCTGGACCAGTTTTTAGCAGCTCAGACGCATCCCTTCCTCAGATATTCAGTGCCTATTTACCTGACTTCATGTCTATTTGAGGGATGCTGGGTGAATTCTTCTAGGGTGGGGAGAGGAAAGGAAATCTGAGCAGCGGGATATAATTAGCCAGGTCTCTCAGCATAGATAGGATCTGGGGTCTAAATAAATCAGCACTAGCCCATTCTCACAGGGGGAGAGGTAACATTTCAGAGGAGTGGCAAGTTGGAGAAATACTGAGATAAAATTTGCTCTAGATAGCCCAAAAGCGGTGAGAGCACCTTGGAGAAAATTGTTTGGGGAGAGCTGTGCACAAGCATAATGTCTCCCTAGAGAACTGTGAGCTTGTTTGAAAGTACGAGAATAATGGGGAGATGAGACTAAAAACGCTGGGTGTAGGGGGTTATGATACTGATGCTCTCCACTTAGGTATTATATTCCACTCGTGCTTCCTTTCTTTCCTCCTCGGCCTGCCTTTCACTGATGGTCAGCTTCTCCAGGCTGTATCTTGGTGACAAGAAATCTGAAGATTTCTCAGCTTCCAAGAGAAACCCATTATTTCCAGTCATCTTCTATCCTTTTCTTTTCTTTTTTTTAACTAAAGAATGACATGTATTGCAATGCTCTTAGACCAGAGAGAGTTGGTGCAGCGTGGGAAAGAAGTTGAATAATCACAGGTTCTTGGGGACTGCCAGAGGTTGAATTATATTGTAATGACCTGAGAACACAGAGCCCCAGAGTGGGAGAGAGATGATCTGCTTTTTTTTTTTTCTTTTTTAAGGATTCAGTGGGAGTAGACTTTGCTTTTGCTCCTGTTGACACTGGACTGCAAAATGTAGAGGTTGGATGCTAATTCACTTGCATTGCGAATCCTAATTCTATCATTGGAAAAATTAAGTCTGACACCCAGTATGAAACAAATGTGACAGCCCATTTTTAAAGATCTACATGAGCAGCTTTTATTTTATACCAATTTCTTTATCAGCCAAAGTTATACTAGTCAACGAAAAAGATCAGAGGAATGATGGTTTGGGCCCTGGCTTTATGCTGGTGCTTTGATGACTCAAGGTGGGTTGCAAAGTTGCCTTATAGAGTAAGTGAGGACTGCATGGGAGGGGGGGAAGTCAGCAGTGTCGGCAGGTTCTTTGGTGTAGGCAGGAACCAGAGAGTTTTGCTGAACGTATAGTCAAGGAAGAATTTCTTTACAGTCCGAGTCCCCAAAGCCTGGAACAGACTGCCGCCAGTGCAAGCACCTACTCTGGACTCCTTTGAGAGTCAATTGGACGTTTATCTTGCTGGGATCCTGTGACCCCAGCTGACTTCCTGCCCCTGGGGCAGGGGGCTGGACTCAATGATCTTTCAAGATCCCTTCCAGCCCTAATGTCTATGAAATCTATGAAATGCTAAATAGATTCAGTTAATATCATGCTGTTTTTTGAACACCAACTTTCCATTCTACCAGCGCCATGATCTACATGCCTTAAGGTTTCAAGAAGGGCAAAAGCAAGCATCCTCATTAGATAAGATAAATGGGTTCCTTTTTATTAATGACTGTCAATTAGCAGAGCAGCGCACCAAGGATCCAATAAAAAGGTGGGCACTACTTTTCTGGGTGGCATCATCTGATAAAGAGGCCATCCTCACCTTAGAGATCCTCTTTGGGACTCAAGTAAGGAAGCAAAAGAGAGCCTTAATATCACAGAAGATCTAAGTCGGGAGGAGCTCTTATCTACTTGAGGGGGAGCCATGGTGGGCTGACCTTGCAGATGCTAGGTTGAACAATGACTAGGCTATAGGTACAGTTTAGTACGACCTTTGCCTGTATTTGACATTATGGGCTGATGTCTGCTTTCAGTAGACTTCAAAGCCAAGAGCCAGTTTGAGTGGGATGAGAATGCACCTCTCAAGTAGCTACTTAAAGATGGCAGCATGCTCGCTCAGCTAGGGAATCCAGCAGTTTTCCTGTAGTGCAATTAGCACCAGTTGATATGAAGTGGAACTGGGCTGTCATTTTCAGGCTCCTGTACAGTAATTGCACAGTAATGGCTCAGAAAGTCTCCGGCACCTGTAATGAGAGCCTAACTTCTCCCCTACTCTTCCTTTACATCTTTTCTGAATGCCACATGTAAATCCTCCATGCCATATTAGCACATGGTGATGTTCATTAGCAAATGACTCTAGGGTTGTCTAAATGAGGAAAGCAATTAAGCAGATTTGTGGAAGACAAAGCATGTATTGATGAATATAATGATGACACGTGTAGAATAATTCCAGACTCAAAGAGAATGTGAAATCCACAGGGGGGGAGGAAGAAAGGCAGTGTCTCTCAATGAAGGTGTAAATCAGCAATTATGATCTTTCTTGGACTACCTTTTAAAACTCCTGGATTAATCACTGCTGCACTGTACATAAGGTTCCAAAGAAAGGAAACAACCAATATTTTCACATAATTAAAGGAAATTGCATATCCAATACCTTTTAATGTGATTAACAGTTATGGGGGAAACTGTTTAAAAGCAGCAGTTAAGAGGAATATTAGAGTGCCATTTAGACTGAGTTAAATAACCAAGGTTATATCTACCTAACTGCAAATTTGGAGGGTCTGCCTTGTGGGTGAGATAAAACTGTTCACTCAGATAATGAAGCAGGCAATACCTAAAAGAGACGATAATTGTGACTGCGAAATGGGGCTTCAGCGGTATTTATTTATCTGGCTTTCACCATGATGAATAGAGAATTTGCACAAAATCTCAGTACATCAAAAAGATGCCAGTACATAAAATGGGAATATTATTCTGCAATAAAAAATAGATACATTTCTAAATCCATTATGCAAAAAAAAAATGGGTGTAGGACTGAGCTTATTCCTTGGTCACAGCTCAGTGGGTTGTACTGATTTTTTTGAAAGCAGGAGGAACAGAAAAGATTAAAAACAACACGTAGTGTAATTTTTTAAAAGACCACTGAAGAGGTGCCATCCGAATAGATTGGCGCACCTGCTGGCTCAGAAACCATGGCAATGAGCATGATATAAATGCCTAGGTAGGCAGATGGAAGGACTGATTTCCATGCACGTGAAAATAATATTTGTATATGTATATTGTTTCCTGTTTTGCAAAATGGCAGTATTTAAAGGCCACAACTGCAACTTGTAATCTGTTGTTTGAAGCCTGTACAAACACAGGATGGGGCTGTCCTTGCAGTGAAGAGACCTGAAAAGAGATGTCAAAAAATGGCTGGGGCAAGAAATGGACTCAAAGAGAGGGGAACTGAGTTGCCCTTCCACACAGCAACTGAGAAATGGCTAGACTTGTGGGGTACCTTGTGTTCCCTGGGATCTAACTGTATTAACAAGCACTGAGCTGGGGAGATTTGTATAAGATGGGGTTTGGCAATCCCCTTGCCCACAGCCAGTGCAACTACTCCCTTCCAGGCCTTAGTGGATTTGTACATTTGCTGTCTGGTAGCCCCAAGACACTGCTCTATGCCACAGGGTGATAGCAGTAACTCTTACAGGCTGCCTAGTAGCAAAAGTATGGCTAATGGGTATGCATGCAGAATTCAGTCTGTAGACACTATTCATATTTGTACCTAAATATTTGTGGACCAACTCACTTAAATGCGTCTAGGTGCCATGTCTGTTCTGGGCTTCTCATGGTGTTTTTTTACCAAGATGGTGGAAGTATGATGAAAAGACCACATTTCTGTACAGATGCATTTTTATGAATGGACCAGATTTTGTGGAACATTTTGCTATATAAATGAGTGCATGCGGCATTCAAAAAGCCAGCAAAACCAACATAAAAATATTGAGTTTTACCTAAATGCAAGAGCCCTAGGTGTGAGTAGTAATGAGAGTGCAAGAGGTGGTCAAATCCCACTTAAACATCATCTATACATATATAACCATTATATCTCCATACTTTGCTTACGAAGGGTGGTAACTGGCTCCTTGCCCCCTCTCCCTGTCTGCTTGACCAATGGCTCTGAACCCGAGAGGACAGCAGGACCTGCTCTTCCTCCTACTACAAACCAATGGGCAAGCTCTCAGTCTTTCCCTTAGTTTCTTGACTTCCACTGAATGATGGACCTGGACTTTATGTCAGGGGATCTGAGCCAAGGGAGCTCAGTTCATGCGTTATCTTATTTTGAACGCTGGCCCGGCGTTCTGTGAGCAGCGTGAACGGAGCCGACTTGGTTGGCAGAACGAAGAGTCCCGCTCTCTTCCCCACTTGAGTCATGGGCAAATCTCAGGGTTCCTCCTATTACCTTTGACACGCTGTAATGATGCAAATGGAAGAGAAATCTGTTTAACAGGATGAATGCAGCCTCCGAAATACACTTTTAGGTCTTCTATGTACCCATCCATTTGAAACGACCTTGTATTTCATGGAGGAAATGCAGCACCCGTATCCAGGAGAGTCTCATGGTGGAATTTTTGTTAATGCACAAGACAGAGCACATAAAACAAGGCATTCACATTGCACAGCAGGTATATTAAACAGAACAATTAGAACACTGAGCTGGTGCCAGGATACCAAGGTATAATTTGTTGTATGAATGTAGAGACCTGTTAAATTAACTAGGACCCAGTGGATGAAGTGTAAATTAAGAAGTACTTGCTTGTATGCATGTTCTTTGTCTGTCTCCAGAAGGTATTAGTGCTCTTAAATAAGAAAGTGGTTTCACTGCTCAGTTAGAATCAATTATGTGTCAAAGTCACAAGGGAGGAAGAAGACACTGGATAAACTCCTTTTGGAGAATACCAGCACCTTGCCTTTAATGCTCCACTATGCTACTGAAGTCGTGGCCAATGAGTGCTGCCCAGGGTGACTGAGTGCCATTTGAAGTATATAGATTACAGGTTTTGTTGCAGAGTCCACTCACATTCAGTTCAATGGACTTTAGATCAGGCCTTTGATGTAAGATTGAGTAAAAGGATTCAAGCACTGCATTCAGTCTATGCCATGAATTGCTAGCGTGTAAACCAGCACGCCAAAATGAGACTGATTCTGTGAAAAGACCATGTCGTAGATTCATGTTGATTCTGGTTTCTTGTATGCAGCCTTGGGATCTACTTAACAGGTTGCATTGGCTAGCTGGCTGGCACAGATCCTTCATCATAGTACCAAATCAAGATGATGGCAAGGACATATCTCTCTTTAGTACAAACCGAGAAATCTCTGTGCAGGAAACATTCATAAAAGAATGCTAAGGCTGCGCAGGAAAGCGGTCAGGAGGTGATAGCATCGCCAAGGTGGTCTTGGTAGCCTAACCCTGCCCCTTATTAAGTGTATGCACTCTGTACAGCCACACCTGGAAAAGTGACACTCCACTGAACCTGCAAGGCAGTCTTCACCACTCTTGCACCAGTGGAGCGACACAAACCAAATGGAGTGCAATCACTAGTGCCCAGTATGTTGCTCTTCTTCATTGTGAAGATAACCTTGACAATACGAACAGTGGAACCCATGCACTGCAGAGAGCCTAAAACAGTAGCCCAGGGAGTTGGACAAAATGGTCCGTTTCCCCGGGTGGGCCTTTTTAATTCTGGAGCGCAAAGACAGTGATTTAAACGTCGCCCCGGTTAACTATTCTTTTGATCGTCTTAGCAGAAGCATCCTTTTCCTGCACTTAGACACAACCTCTTGCATGCTAAGAAGTCAGTCCCAACAGCCCCCTACCTAGCTTTAAGAAGCTACTTACATTTTTCAGTCAAAAAATCTGCAGCCGATTGAAAGTGGAAGTTGCTAAGGGGCAAATCTCCATGTTCTGAGGGAACCCGCTGCACAGTTTCTCGTGTTCCCCTGGAATGCAGAGAATCCAGAGACCTTCCATTCAGTTGGCTGCAAAATAACGCAGTTTTGCTATTAATACACCTGTTTGCTTCCCCCTTCACTCCCTCCCCAGACTCATTCAGACAGATAAACTAAGATAGGAACATCGAGCTACTGTGAATGGAATATGCATAAACAAATTTTCCTTCTATGGATGTGAGAGAGAGATTATTGATACGTTGGCCTCCTTCATAAGCAGGCATGATTGACCTTGCATTCTCCATCTCTGTGGAGTACAGATAAAGGTTCTTCCTCCCCCCGCCCCAACTATCAACATGAAAGTAAAATTGCTCATTACAACCTTATCTCCAGCAATCGAGAACTCCCTGGACACTGTCCTGGTGCTTATGTGCGTCAGCTTCCCATTTATAGCACTATATACAAGCATTTCCTTTACAGCTCTGCCTACAACCACTGGATATGTATAGGAAAATAAAAGGACATAAGGATGAGATGTATTGTGTAATGTTTTAAGTGGTGAAATCCTGATATATTTGGAGTATCTGCCTGGAACGCAAAGTCAAAAAATCCCCCGGAGATAACTCAAAAGGGAAAGCAGTCAAAAAAGCAGTGTGCATATGACTGCTAAACAGCCCGAACCTCATTTCAGTTTATACGGCTGCATGCAAAGCAAATGCTATAGGCATGTGCTTAAAATAATGTAATGGAAAGCAGTGCTTAGGAGTTAAAATAATGCTGGTATTAAAAACAAGTTGCACATAAAGAGAAACCTGAAGGAATAGGAAATGGGAAGCCAGGCGCTGGAGACGTATTGCTTTTAGAAAGCTAAACTGATTCAAATGAAAAAAAAAAGAAATATGTAATCCCAGCTTGGCTACTCACTCACACCAGCAAAATAACTCATGGTAACCAAGTGACCTGACCTGTCTGCGAGCAGAAAAACTGCCTGTTTGTTATTGAGTACCCAAGGAAATGTCTCCAAAGGAAATAGCATGGTTAGAGTGAGGATTGTCTCATTAGCATGCATCCCCACTGTTGTGGCAAGGAAGGAGAAGAATAAAATAAGTGCAGCAAGAAGAAAAACATGTTTCTTAATAGAGCTGGGACAGAGGAGGAAGAAGAGGGAAACAATAACCTTCGGCGTTCTGTTTACAAGAACATCCCTCTAGCAATCTGTCTCTAAATTGGCTAAAAGGCTGGGCCAGCCGCAGAGATCTCTTCGGCATCCCGCTGGCCACCGACTAATTGGCTTAGAATAATTGTGTGCTAACTGGCGTGAAAATGGGATCCCCTGATTTAGATGATTGGGAAGGCAGATGCAGGACCTTTCAGCTCAAGGTTAGTTAGTAAAATCCCTCCCTGGTCAAGGTGACAGTTAGGTAATTACTCCCCCACCATTGGTTTGAGGTGTTTGTAAATTGAGTTCTCAGTGGGTACGTGCTAACAGGAACTGATTGAAAAAAAACCCCAAGGCTTTCTGTGGAAAACTTGGTGTCTCCAGTGTAATGTGAAAAACCAAGGTATTTTGATTTTTAAATGTCTCTGCTGGGCCTTCTGCTGTGTAATCCCCAAAAGCATCGCCAGAGGGTCCAGGCCATTGTGCATTGGCCAGAGGGTGGGACCCACAAAGGAGACTGGGAAATAGTGTCATTTTCACCAAAATCAGACAGGAGGATTCCTTCCCCTCCCTCCTTGCTTCCTTTCATTGAAAACTTCATTTATGCTAAAGAAAAATTGTTTCAAATGAAACTTTTATAACCAGTCCTTTTATGAAAAGCCAGTGCGCTCCCCAGAAGACCCGAAAGTGGACCGGAAATACTTCCGGTCCACTTCTGGATTCGCCGCCATGCATGTGGAGGGCCCCCCCACGCTCCTGTGGGCCCCAGCATCGCAGCGATCACAAGCCATGCCTGCTACCTCTAGGTACAGAGAAAAAACTTCTAAAGCTGTGTCTATTTCCCAATCGCTGATTCTCCAATTCAGCATTGAATCTTCAGATTCGGATTCGGACTACTCGAATCAGGGACAGTGATCCGAATCAACAAATCGAATCACTGTCCCTGATTCGGGGCGAATCTGAATCGAATAGGGCCCGCTTCGCACACCCCTACTATCTATCCCTAAATGCTCGTTAGCAAATGTAAGGACCAGACAGAAGAGGGTCCCCCATTGCCAGGCAGTGGAAACGCTCCTGATTTTAACTCCCAGCTTGAGATGAGTCAGGTTTAGGTAATTCGGGTCCAATTTGAGGCAACCTTTGCTTCTTGCTCTGGTTTGATAAATCAAGGAATCTGGTCTCTAGTTTCTGAAACATTAGAGATTGAATGGAAACTAGGCTTCGGACAGTGACACTTTAAATTGCATGTTGACATTAAGGCACCTAATTGGTCTATCATAAAACCAAATTGTAATTGAACTCCAAGTCTGGAAATCTGAAATGCTATTGTTCTAGCTCAGGTAAAGGTAAGGTTTCATTCTAATGAAAAATTCTTAATGCATCTATCTGGGCTATCCAAGAAAATATTCACTATATCGCATAAAACATGGAAATAAATTCCTGGTGGCTGGAACTTACCCACTCCTATTTTTTCACTAGATTAAATGACTGAGTATTAGATCCATAAATGAACATCTTATTAGCCTAATCCTAAATGGAAGAGTACACAGATCAGCCATTTGTTTGGTGGATATCACTTATACTTGCCATCCATCACAGTCAAAGGAGATGCCTGGTTTAATTTATCACTGCCCAGACAACAACTCCCAGAGAGGAAGGAGGGAGAGGGGAACCCGAACACAATTGGATTTGGATTAAACATTCTGTTCTCTAATTGTAGGCCTGCTTGGAAGTAGTAAGTTTAAAAGTTTCATTGCAATATATTCCAAAAACAACAGGAGCAGGAAGGGGCAGGGGAAAACCAATCCAGTTAAAAATAGGTGAGAAATGTAACGGACCAGACACAGTTGAATCCACATGCAGAGAGAGGCTGTAAGGGAAAAAAGGGTGAAGAACACTTCCGGACCAAGTGCTCCCTCCCTCTAAAGTCAATGGGCTTCTTTCTTCTGCATGCAGTGAAAGATGGATCACGTCCTTAATGAACAACAGTCTGACTGTGGCTTGGCCTGAAGACCTGTGGGTAATGGCATGGTACCAGGAGGCAAAATTCTCTCCATGATTACCCCAGGCCAAATCCAGTTGGGGTGTCTGGGGCAGTAATTGGATATTGGCCTATACAAACATCAGACTGTGAAGCCCTCTGTCACTTCTGTTGCCCTAGCCAATGCCCTCCTTCTCTTTGTCCCTGCAGACATTGCTGTCCCCTGGAGTAGCATGTGTGCAACACCCTTTTACTTCTGCACTCCTGGACTCGAGGTCTGGGTAGCACAGCCAAATGCATAAAGGACATTTTTACTCCTCCATCAGCTGTGTGATCCAAGGGGCAAACAGACCTAAGTACAGACTATGGGCGTGTCTGGATGAAAGCGGGGCCTTAAATTGAAGCGGTGGGTTTTAAAAAACAGGCAGGTTCCGGGGGGCGGAATCTGGCTCATTGCTTTTCTTGGGCAGAGCCTGCTTCCCCCAGCTGCTGCCAGACTGCTTGCAGGGCTTCCTGCAGAGCTCCACGGAGCCCGGTGCTTTGCTCCGCAGCTGTAGGGGCAGCAAACTAAAATGCCTCAAAGGAGTTTTAGTTTGCTGCACCCCAAGTCATTTAAGGTGCATTACGCCACCAAATTTCCTACAACAGCTGGAATTAATGTGCAATACACCACTGAGGCGTGCAAACACCAACACCATTAAAGCAATGCGAAAGCATTTAGCCTGCTTTAAAGTGTTGTGTGCACACGCCTCTCGTTTTGTCTATGCACGGCCTATGTGCCCTCTCCAGTGTATTGCCTTCTTGTCTGCCCACTTAAGCTTGGCAGAAGTGATGTTCCATCTGCAACATTTCATAGAGCAGAGATGCCCACTGATCAAGAAAACTAGGTAGGCTTTGTTCTATTTCTTCCAAACAAATCCCTGTTGGGGGGATACAAAAAGCCAAGAAGTGCAGCCACTTCATAGGCCACCAAAAGTCCTGTCAATCATGAAGCAAAGTATTTTAACATAGTCACCATCGTACAAGGTTTGCGGGACTTTTGTGCTGCAAATTCATATGAAATTATTGTATTAATCTTGCTGGAATCTTAATTCAATTACCAAAAATTCAATCAGTAAGCAGTCCCCTGTAAATTACAGCCATTAATAGTCATGCAAGTAATTATGGCATTAATGGAATGTGATGAGTATCCATAGCTCAAATATTAATTCAACTAGAACTAGCGATATTGCTAAAAAGTGCGCTTTCTGCTCTTTCCTGCTAAGCACGATTGGTGAGATGTGCTATCCAATCGGCTTGTCCATCACAATGCAGTTTTTAAAATCTTTGTTTAAAACTGAGTTATAATTATGATGAAAGGACTAATGCTGCTCTCTGATGGAAGTCACACTGAGAGTTTTGGCCCCTGCAGTATTGGAGGACTGTGCTAAGGTATTGAGCTTTCCCAATACAGTCTGAGTGGGGTACTATAAATCTATTCTTGTATGCAATAAATGCAGAAAGAACCAGAATTTTTGCTAGCACCTTAAGTGTTGCGGGCCAGATTCCCAAAATGATTTAAGCTCCTAGTTTTCTTTTGATTTAATTGATTTTGGTGGCACTTATGGGCCTAGGTGCTTATGTGCACCTCAACATGAATGATCATTGAATGCCACAGTCCCACTGATGTCAAGTTGCCACTGATGTTACCAGGGCCAGGCTTTCACTTTTGTCTTACAGTGTCCATGTGATAATTTGGACATGAAAACAGATATGCTCTTTTTAAAATAAACACTTGATACTTTCCTGTTACTGACACTATAACTTGGCCAGGTAATCCTCCTTCAGAGTCCAGTATTATCAAGAATCTAGGTAACTTATTTAATTGCTTCTACAAGGCCAGGCATGTTGGAAACACTGACATGGATGCCATCAATATACTTAACGCACAGTGGCCCATGATTTCTCACAACTGAATGTATTCATTGAACCAGGTGTCAAACAAGACAGACCTTAGGTGTGAAGGATCTCATGAGCAATTCATCCCGGGCTTCCAAGACCACTTGGAAAGGAAAATACAAAGCCATAGAAGAATGTTTCCTTGGATCTGATAGCAATCTCAAAGCTATATTTAGCTATGCATGGTATTTTTATGGTGAATATATATGTGAGTTCATTTCTGTGCTGAGTCCAGCACAAAACCTAAGTACAGCTGAACTGTGGATTTCACCAATAGAACTGTTTCTTATAGTCCTTCCAAGTACTATTGACTTTAGCAGGCAATTTGGATGCACAAGGAATAGAAGACCAGATCTCTGAGTCCTCTTGTGTTGCACAATAGTTGCATCCTTGAAGAAACTTAAAGCTGGACAAGACGACAACTTATTTGAAAATGACCGATTAAGCCATAATTTAGATGCAAGACTTATCATCAGTATTCATGTCTTTTGTTCTCCTCAGATGGCTGTTATCGAGCCAGATTTGGAATGATCGGAAATGCAAGAGAATTACAGGCATGGAGAAGAGACTTACGGGGCTTATTCTGGGATTTCATGGCATTCGCGCAAGGCTGATATGCAGAGCAAAAGTCTGGAAATACAGGTTGTATTTATGCTTTTTTTTTCTTTTTATGAGCACTACTCAGTCTTCTGCTGTAAAGAAAAATGTAAAACAAAAGGGGAGGGAAAAATTACATTCAATCAACGTTAGTAGCACCGACTACATCAACATACAATTGTTCTAAAGAGCTAATACTTCATCATACATGATTTAAATACTGATGATTGAATTAGCCATAAAACTATTGAACTTAAAGGCTGTATTATCCCATGAATGCAGGAAGCATCATTTTTACGGCAGTAAATATGAATATGCCATACTCAAGGGCATGAACAGGTAATCACAGTGGCTCCATAAAAGAGAACATTTCTTTCATGAAAAATATGTTTGAAAATATGCTTCACGGAGCTATATTTGAGGCTGGAATAATTCAGCATAGCTCTGCTGAAGTCCATGGAGTTATGCCTTGCTGATTTGTGTGGTCTGCAGATCTAAGATGTTGAGTTAAACAAGACCAAGAGTGCCCACCTGTCACTTTTTAATTAGGAGTAATGGGATGAAATATAAAGCACAGGAAAATGTAAGTTGAGAGTGTGAAAATGTTGACTACTGTGTACTGTGCAGAGCTATGAGTAAATTAGCATTGTATAGATGACCTATACAAGTGTTGTTATGATGTATTGAGTCACAGACTTTCTTTTAAAGCAAAGACATTTGCTAAGGGGAATGGTTACAGTCAAATATACTTCTACACTGTTTGTTCAGCAACTCTGTATCCCTTGTTTACCAGGGGAGCACATATTGGACATCTTTGGTGCTGTCTAGTAGGACTGAATAATATAGTACAAATAAATGTCCTTAAAAGTGTTGGAGTGGTGGCATTTCCTTTTACCACCAAGCTCTATGCAGAGAGTCATAGGTGCTCAGTAAATTGTGGGTAATGGCAAAGCATTCCATAGCCACTTCTTGGATTTAGGGACTAAAAAATGTGCTGTCTTGGACTGACATTGCAGTCTCTCTTCCAGGGTTGCTAACTGTTACAGAGGCCAATGCTAATTTATGGAAAGTCAGTACAAAAATCAGACTAGAAATGCCTGTCTGTAAAAAAACTGTTTAAGAAATAAAAAGAGCCACCCATAAAACATTAAGCAACTGGAGCTCAATTGAAGGTCTGTGGTTGGAAAGCAGTTGGAGGGAAGTTACTGGACAGCAGAACGTAGCAAAGCCACCTGATATCTAAATGGGAATGTTGAACCCTCCAAGGAGCTTTCTTTCAGGGCTTTGTAGACTTCTCCCATGTAGCCATGTGCTGCTGCTGAGTTCTGTCAGCTGCCTGTACAGTTCTGGGTCATATGCAGGCTTATTTGGGAATCAATGCTAGGATAGAGGGAGCAGCTCCAGTGGGGGTAAGACTGGGAGGGCCACCATGGTGCAGGGTGCACTTGGAAGCATCAGGGTATGGGGGCAAGAGGAGAACCCTGTGGTGGGTGCAGCACAGTGTAAAACCATTGTTCCAGTCAAGCAGGGCTGCCAGCCCAACATTTTTTTTTTCAATGTAAACTTTTTACTGACAACCATGGTTTACTTTTTTACCGCAGTTGGTTTTAAACCACTAAATTTGATTCCCCCCCCCCCGCCCCACACACACACACACTTCTAACTGGGGCCTGGCAAAAGAGTTACATTTATATTATGTAAAACATGTCAGTAAAAACATGTGTCAGTAAAAATATTTATTTTTTAGTAAAAAGTTTGCAGATTGTAAGTAAAAAATATTTTGGGGTTGGCAGCCCTGGACTCTGTTTGCAGTGGTGTGAGCCGTTATGCCTCACTAAGTAGGCTTTCTGCTGCATACAGGTGGGCTCTCAGGAAAGTCAAAGTTAGCTACCAGAGAATTAAGTTTTTAGCAGTAGTTAAAAATGTCACAGTATTCCAATGGGTTCATGGCTGGACTTCATATTTCAGTGCTATGTAATCACGTCTATCAAAGCAGTGCCATTCTGGGACAAGTGACTGAGTCCTTAATATTTTGCACCACTGTTAAAGCATAATTAAATGGGAATTATCCTAATGACACGAAACTAATCTGCCTTATGAAGATAGAAAATAAACTCCAAATATAAATAAATAGTTGGGTTATGCAGGATAAAAGCTTTAGCCACTGAAAATGTAGAGCAAAGATCTGCTTGTTGCTACTCATCTGGAATGAACTGGCATACTGTAGAATCAGGCACATGGCTTCTGTTGGAAAGGGTGATGGTATATGTGGTTTTCACTGGTGTAACTAGGATCAGAATACAGCTTACTCATGGAGTCAGCAGTCTGAATTTGCCCTTTTGAAAAGTCAAACATAATGCTCCAGAAAATTCTAATAAACCATTCATTTGTCTAGGCACATGCCTGCCTTTCATCGCCATATCACTCAAAAGTGTTCACTGGTCTGCCTTTCATTTTCAATACACATCTTTAATAAGAGAGTTGTTGGAAGCGGGAAATACTCAGAGAAATGGAAGCCGATTCTCCAACACTTTGCGTAGCCCTTACAGTCAGATAGTCAAAAGCAGCTTAGTCAATTAGTCAATGGAAGTTAGGTACCAGAGGGTATGGATGATGGCAAAAGGGTGTAGGGATTTACCACATATGAACTGCTCCAGGGTAACCAAGTGTGCATACACTCTTATTTCATAGTAAGTAGAAGCTGCCCTGCAATATCTTAACCCTCAGTGGCATATCTACACATGCTATTAGCACACCGCAATAAACTCTGGCACATATTGCACTGGCATTTATTGCTTCCAGGGGAAGCATTTACACATGTGCCTGGGACCACACCACACTGAGCTGGGTTGGAGCAACCCCAGCTGGCAGCATGCCGGAGGGGGGTCAGCCTGCCAGCTGCTCTGTCCCAGCTCAAAGTACTGCAGAGGGATTGGTTGGGGCACAAAGGTGCTTCAGTGTGGGGCTAGCCAGCAGGCAGCCCAGACACTGAAGCACCCTCATGTCCCAGCCAGCCCCATCAGTGTCTACACGTGCAGTGCTGTGGAGTAAAACATTCTGCAGCAGAATACTACTTGTATTTACACGTACTATCCTGCTGCAGAGTTAATTCGTTTCCTGTGGCCTAATAGGACCACACACGTAGATGCGAGATGTTTACTGCAGAGCTAATTAATTTACTCCACAGTAAACATCTTGTGTAGATGTGCCTGGAGAGGAGCTATACTGTGAGACGGCTAGCTTCTGCTTATGATAGAGTGAAAGAGTGCACAAGGTGACCATGCAGCAGGTGACATACAGCAAGACTCTGCCTTCTCCATCCTGCAGATGGCTGAAGCGCAGACAAAAACACTATAAGATCAGAATGCCCAAGCGCTGCATCCAAATAACTTTCACTGTGCTCAGGGGTAAATAACTACCCAACTTCTATAGTGGTGTAAAATCTAGCCCAGATATCTCCGGGCTCCAATATTACGAAGTAGCTTCTTCCTAGTCGATAGCTTTTATCCTTCTCACCTCTCCCAGGACCACAGTTGCTGTAGGTTATCATTCCCTTTTGTCTTGCATTCCCCTCCAAAAGAATGCCCTCATGAAATCAATCAGGAAGGGAACTGATTTTATTTTTTCCTTGTCTCATCTGACCTGCAAAGAAAAGTTAGCTCGCTGTGAAGAAATGAATGACCCTGTTCTACTCATCTTTCTTTTATTCTGGAAAAAAAATAGAGCATTCCTAATCACTCTCCTTTCATATAAAATCAATATTTGATTGAAAGCAATATTTATTTTGAAATAATGAAATGCCTATTCAAGGCATGGAAATGCAGTGGTCTGAGGTAAAAGAAAAACTAATTCCTCTTCATATTTCATTCCAAGGAAAATGCTTTGAAATGATGAAAAGCAGTTATGTCGCTAGGTTCTGAAGAAGGGGAATAGTATCATTTCCTGGTGAAACAAAAAAAGATTTGATCAATAAAATACATCAAACTTATTGCATCCTTTAAGCATTTTTTGCATTAATTTATCACAGCTCTCAATGGGTTTATAGCTTCTTTCTTTTAAGAACCTAAGGAATATGAAGCAGCTTCCATTTTCTATATTCATTTTTGGAAATGGATTCCTTTTAGCAAATGAAGATATTAAATAACAATTATGCTTCAGAAAATTAAAATTCGAGAATGGCTTTTCCTGTTAGGGTATCGCACACTTGGTGTCAATATGAGGAAACGCCGCAATACCTGAATGGCTATATAAGTGGGACTCTTCCATAGGGAAATATATGACAAGATCAGCGTTGCCAGGTCTTCAATATGAAATTATCATATTGGAAGCTGAAATTGTTGTATTTGCTGAAAACCTATTGTACAATTTAAAAAAAAATGCAAATAAGTCTTCTTATTTACTATATATTGCTCACTGTAAGTCGCCAGGAAATGAGTGAAAACTGGGTCATCAGTTGACACACTTCTTTATTTTGAGGCAAGCAGTCATAAGGAAATGCTGACAGTGAACCCAAAAGTCAGTTAAGACTCCTTGAGAGTGACTTGTGTTTTGCATATGCTGCATCAATTAACTGCCTCAAAAATATCATGCATTTTGAACACTTTTAGTGTTATGTATCATGCATTGTACAAGGGTTGACATTATTGTACAAATACAATAAATATTGTACACCTGGCAGAGCTGACCAAGAAGGATGCCTAGATAAGATCTCTCCCACTGAAATCTCGCAGTAAGGGCGTTGATGCTGTGCTTTCACTGTTGGTGAATCCAGTTCCTATCAGGGCATTTTTTAAAACTGGGTTTGGGCCATTTTCACAGGTTAAACCTTCTGCTTGTTCGTGCCCCTTCCACATGTAAATAAATGTGGCAAAACAGACTTTTGGCTCCTCTTCATCAACCACCAGAAGCAAATGAGGCAAGACTAGGAACTAGAAAGCATTGAATCTGGTGAGTCATAAAAGTGAGATGGTTGAGGAGCTGGTATGATGAACGCTTTGTGGGCAGAGTTTGGGTAAAATGTTTGATATCACCTTTGGCAAGATCGGTGAGTTCTTAGTGAGTAGTAGTCACTGCAAAGACTCAATGGGAGTTTCAGGATAATGCATAAAAGAAAAACAATTATCATCCTAACAGGTTCTTACCTTGACACAAACAAGCTGTTCTCAAGACATATTTTTGTGAAACTTTAGCTATAGTCTAAGATTTATCTTATGCCACTGTACACCCATAGGCCTCACTGGAATCACACGTGATTTTATAATGAATTCAGGTTCAGGTCCATCGTACGTTAGAGGGCCCAAAGTCTTGAACTTCTCAGCTTTTTGTAGGAATGAGTGAAACCAAATGAAGTGAAACGAGGACTCCACTAGATATGTCCTGATATGGAATAGATGTTTTGTCTGGGGAGGAAGAGCCGGTGCGTCAAGTACATGACAGAGTGCAGCGTGGGATAGCGGCGGGGATTAGGCTGGGGATAAACTGGAGATCTGCACTATGGGATTTCAGTGTCTTTACTGGGATTGTCATTGGTCATCTAGGCCATACTTGTTGTGGGGTGGCGCCGTCTAAAAAATGAAATCTTTTAAAGAGCAAACGGCACGCCTTTCAACTATCCATGTCTTTGCGCCAAGGGGGTGAGCTTGTCACGTGGCATTGAGAGAAGGAAAAAGTGGTTAGAAAGGCTATTTATGGATACTCTGCTGAGTTTTACCCCTCAGTCAAGGCTTACAGCACCTGTATTTGCAGGATTCTACTGTTGTCAATGAAAAGGATCAAACCTATATAAGAAACTGTTCGTAGCACATTCACTTGAAGGGAGAGACTTCTGAGGGCTTCAGTGGGCTTTAGATTAGGGTCCTTTTATCTTTTCATGTATGCTTGTATGAAAGAAAATGCCCATCCTGTGCCCCTGGAAAATGCTACTTTGTCCTTAAGATCTGGTGACAGATTACTTTTAAGACATGGAAACTTACTGTTTTTTGTATTTTTCCCCCCTAGACACTGTCATGCACTTAAATAAACAAGTGTCATCTATCTTTAATACGTGCAACAACTGCATAGCATATCTAATTTGCATCTCATTACATTCACTTTAATTTTGGGACTACATTTGCTGCCTGATTGGTCTCAAAATAGTATGGTATTACACTTTTTTTATTCCAGAACAAACTTTTTCACATCAATTTTATTGCTACAGTGAGCACACTTGACTTGTCATACCCATTCATCTGCAAATCAGTTGCTGCAGAAACTTCCATTATTCTATTCATTGACTTAAAATCCCCTTAGTTTCCCCATCTAATCAATATAACTCTTTCTCTGGTGTTTCCCCAGTGAATAATAGGTTGCAACCATCCTCTGTTAGTTGCCAGGGGGCACCCAGAAAGATATTATATCTCCCACGTGTGCTCCCCAGGGAGTAACTAGGAATAATGGGTGCAAACTAGTGGAGAGTAGATTTAGGTTAGACATTAGAAAGACATTTTTTACAGGAAGGGTCGTCAGGATCTGGAATGGGCTTCCAATAGAGGTGGTGCTATCACCTAACTTGGAGGTCTTCAAGAGAAGGCTTGATAGTCACCTGGCTGGGGTCATCTGACCTCGGTCCTCTTTCATGCCAGCGGCAGGGGGTCGGACACAATGATCCATTGTGGTCCCTTCTGACACTACAGTCTATGAATCTATGAATTACTTGGCTGGTGGTATTAAGGCTTGTAGCTTGTGTATAGTAGGGGGCTAATGTTTATTCTTCCAACCCTTGTGCTGCTGGGGCAGCCTTGAAAAATCAGTCCATCTCCAAAGATGCATATCTAATCTGCAAGAAGGCTGATTCAAATTCTGTGAATGTTGATGGACCTATTTCAGCAGGCTTGTGGTCAGACCCAAAGGTGGAATATAGATGGGAATAGGGTAGACATTTCCCATGATGCCTGATGCATCATGGGAAATGATGAGCAACTGATATGGTCTCTAAATATTTGTGGCTTTCAGTGTAGGTAGGATAGCAGTTTGGAGGCCGAAATACCCCATCAGGGCTTTATTAACCACAGTTTCGATTCCACAGATGCTTCACCATATGTGAGGCTCTGTTCTCATGGACAATCCCATGGCCCCAGTACAAGTGTGACTGGTAAGATGATGGCAAACAAATAGGTATGTAGTAGTCATTTAATTACAGCTTTCATCAAAACAGTCCAATAACTGGTACAATACAATTGTGTTTAATATCATTACAAATTAATTAATCATTCATAGCTATGGTGACTGGTAAGTGTGCTATCTCATAGCTCGGGAAAACGCGGGAAACTTCTTTCTCTCAAAAGGGCTTTATTGCAACTGCTAACACACACAGGAAGATGACTGATAACTGCCTGTTGATGTGATCAAGTCAGTCCTCAGGAAGGGAGTGAACCCTTACTCCTACTGTAACAGCATACCATTTTACACGTTCTGCCACATGAAAATTAAAACAAAACATAGTATATGATGATATAAAATAGATAAGATGAAGCAATACACAATAGTAGAGTAAAATAATAAAAACAGGGGGAATGTATTTGATTTTGACCCATATTCTTTGTACAAGTAATACAAATATACCTAGGGAATATAGGGCAAGCTACTAGTTATTAGAGAGGAGCCAAATTATTTTTTCATTAGCCTCGTTCCACTAATGGAGAGATCCATTTATCTCTCATATCTTCAAAGAATGAGTAAGACCACGCATAGTGATTTAAACCATCTGTCATTCTTCTGCAAGAACATATCCTATCTTTATCCTATAGAGTCCGACACCACCTGCTCATAAAAACTGCACATCTCATTTGAGTGAATTGCAGCCTAGTAATCTTGTTGCTGTTTCCAGTTTTGTACTGAATGTAGGTAGGTTTTGTAGTTCAAAAGAGTGCTTTATTCATTTCAAAATAGGAGAAGTTCTAGGAAATCTCACTGTCTGCATAGCTGTCTGTATGCCAACACCTTTAATTCTTAAATTTATAGCTTGTTTTAAATATGGGGGTAATATTGGGTCATTAATATTGAATAATTTTCCCAGTCCATTTATTTGAAGTAGAATATAAATATTATTTGACCATCCAAAGAAGAATTTATTTAAATGAACATGATGTCTGTAAATGTTAGCTTGCCTCAGCACCTGCAACTGATACTGGGCTTTCCAGGAAGGGCAGCCCATTGGTCTGTCCTAAAAAGTCTCAATGGGAATTTCTGAGCATTTTGAAAATCAGGCCCTTATGTAAGCAACTAAATAAGATCTCTGCTCCTTGGAAAATCCAGCCCTGGTTTTGGGTCAATTTTCTCTACTCATAGAGGTGGGGATGGGTGTAATGCTGTGGTTCATTCATAATTAGCATTCACCTGGACTTTTAAGGGCATCCGTTTGGGCACCTGCATCTTGAAAGTATGATCCCAGCAATATCATTCTTGTCTCTGCTATTCTGCCTTATATTCTGGCTGAGATATCATAGGGAATTCCTTGCTCCCTCATCTCTCTTTGCTCTCTGTGAACATGGATGAAGTTTCCATTGTTGTAAGCTCCATGCTGTTTTACTTTGTGCAATGACTACCTTTTCCAGAAGAGGCTCATCTTTAAAAAAACAATTAAAAAAAATTAAGCAGCTTCAGTGAGGGCCTTTCATCCTTTCTTTCCAGTCATTGTGCCCTAGTTCATTTAGTTCATTTCAAGATGACTGTTTCAATGTTAATTTTTTCTGAGCGGCTGGAGCCAGTAGAAAAGTGGCTGTGAAGAATGAAGAGCAAGCTTTGAGTGGTCTTTGGTCTTTTTGTTTTTTGTTTCTTTTTTTTTTTCCTTTGGGCAGCTTTTCTTTTCTTTTCTGTCCCCCTAACAGGTTTCTGGTGTTGCTAATGTAAGACTAAAATCCAAAGTGTGACATGAACATTGTGATAGCACGTCAGCTGCTGTTTGCTCCTTGATGGGAATAATAGGTTTTAATGATGGGTTTTTATTTGCTCTCAAGCAAAGCTGTGCCTGGGGAAAACCCACTTTTGAAAGAAAGTTCTGTGTTTTGTCAGGCTCAAGAGCTTAATTAAATTCATTGAGTAGTTATGAAGCAGATCCAGTTGTTGCATTTGGAGTCCGCCCCCTCGGGATTGTTGTTTTAATCCCAATAAAGACCTCATTCTGTGATGGAGAGTGAAGTATTCTCTCTAGCCAGGGTTAAATTCTTCCCTGAGCATAGCAGAACCAAAGGAAGGACTATGCATAAGAGACTAATTAGGCCCCTTGCTAGCCCTCTACACAAGCAATGATTTCAACTTTACAGGAACAGCGAAGGCATGGCTTCTTCTCCCAACTGCTTTCCAAGGACCCTTCTGCCATGATATCCAGGAACCTGACTCCTGGGTAAGGTGGTCACTGATTTGGGGCCCCCACTGTAAAGACTACAGAAGCAGTTGTCAGTCACTGTCAGTGTTTAAGCAATGCGGTCATCTGTTTGCTAGGAAGTGGGCCAAGACAAGGTAATCTCACTTTGCCCAGCTTGCTGAATGGACTCAAGACGCTAATGTGACAGTTGCCATCTTGGCTGGCAACTAGAATGAATTGGAGTTAAGCACACGGTTTGTAGAGCTAAAACTAAAAAAGGCTCTTAAGCTAAAAGAAGTGTGTCAGGCACAGAGAGGGGTCACGTAACACACTCTTTAGTTGGTTATAGTAACTGCTTAAAAATGCACTAATTCTTAAACAATCAGGACTCGTAGTAGAGATGATACCTTTTATTAGATGAACAAGATTTTTGCAAAAAAAAAATGTCTTTAATTGCAGGCTCTCGGGGACAAACACCCTTCATCAGGCATTGGAGAATTGACTCTTCTGTGAAATCCTATGAAATATGAACTTTCATTTAAACCCAGGAGGACTTTTACAATCTTATCTCCTTTGCCCGATGAAGGGTGTTTGTGCCTGAAAGCTTGCAATTAAAGAATTTTTTTTTGCAAAAATCTTGTTGGTCTAATAAAAGATATCATCTCTACTATGAGTCCTGATTGCCTTTTCCTCTAGACCAATATGGCTACAACCCGGATACTTAATTCTTAAACACAATTAGTAATATGTAATTTAAAATGCAAGTGTCTTATAAATTATACCCATTGCTAGAGCTTGTATTGGTCACTTGGTGCATAACACTGTTTCACTTAATGGATGGCCAACATACAGCTTGCAAACAACTCTGAGTTATAAAGCATAGGCATAATTCAATTACCCTCTCTGGGAGGATAAATGCCTCCATTATAGGAGATGCACAGATGTGTCTCTATTCCTAATGGGGGCACTTATGCACCCAGAGAGGGCAATAGACTTGCTCCTATATTTTAGTCATGTCACTCAGGGTTGGTTGCAAGTTGTGTTTGTTCATCTATTAGGTGAAACAGAATTCTGCCCTGAGTTACCAAGGTGTCTGACTGACGTCTGCTTCACTTAAAGCATGATGACACCAAGCTGGGGGGAGCAATAGATATGCTGGAGGGTAGTGCTAGGATTCAGAGAGACCTCGACAAATGGGAGGATTGGACTTCATGAGTTTTAATAAGGAGAAGTGCAAAGTCCTGCACTTAGGATGGAACAATCCCATGCACCGGTACAGGCTGGGAATTGACTGGCTAAGTAGCAGCTCTGCAGAAAAGGACCTGGGGGTTACAGTCGACAATAAGCTGAATATGAGCCAGCAGTGTGTCCTTGTTGCAAAGAAGGCTAACAGCATACTGGGCTGCACTGGTAGGAGTGTTGCCAGCAGATCAAGGTAAGAGATTTTTCCCTTCTATTTGGCACTTGTGATGCCACATCTGGATACAGTGTTCAGTTTTGAGCTCCCATTACAGAATGGGTGGGGACAAATTGGAAAGAGTCCAGCAGTGGGCAACAGAAATGGTCAGGGGCATGGGGCACATGACTTGTGAGAAGAAGTTGAGGGAGCTGGGCTTATTTGGTCTGTAGAAGAGAAGACTGAGGGGGATTTCATAGCAGCCTTCTACTCCCTGCAGGGGGGTTGCAAAGAGGATGGAGCTGGACTGTTCTCAGTGGTGGCAAATGACAAAACAAGGAGCTATGGTCTCAAGTTGAAGTAAGGGAGGTTTAGCTTAGATATTAGGAAAATATTCCTCATGAGAAGAGTAAGTAGACCCCCGATTTATGCAATTCCGACTTACGCATGTCTTGCGTTTACGCGATTTTTTTTTATTAGGGTCCGGAAAATGCCCCTCGAGATGCACGTCATTCACGTATATACATGAATGGTCACGAGATTCGCATATATACACGAATGCCTCACAAGATTTGCAGGTGGAATCAAGCGGAGCTGTGCCGCCATTGTGCTGCCATTTTGGTAGCGGCATCTCAAGATGCATAGGTGAGATGCTAGACGTGCCTCCTAAAGGCGATTCCACCAGGAAAAGGGGGAAAAAAGCTATGACTAAGGTATGTCTTGGGTATGCAACCCTTTACTATTCGATTATTTCCTAAGAGGAAAGTCATCTAGACTTATACAAATTCGACTTGTATGAAATTCCCCCAGAACACAATACTCCCTAATACAGCATTTCAAATATATCAGATCAGTAGATTAGCTAAAACTAAGGGTTCAAGTTCACCTACTCTGTGAGTAGCTCTGCAGTGTTTCCTAGACAGGTAGGTTGCTCTTGAGACATCAGCCCTACTGTTGTCTTGCCAGGTATCTGTAAGTCCCTTAGTTCTGCTGCAAGGCTATCCCTTGCTCCTATGATTTCTCCTGAGCTAGTGTTGCCATTGTCCTCTCTTTGGTCCATGACATACACCTGGGATTCTCAACTAGGCTGCTGGCTGGGGTTCCTGGAGATCCGTTGAAGAGTGCAACTGGAAGTGTGAGGAGATACGTGAAGTATGAGGAGATGAGCACATAAGGGCTCGGCCTGCCTGTCTGTTGCTCTGCCCTCATTGCCCATTTCCTCTGCTGCTCAACTCACAGGCCAACGGGGGGTGCCTTGAGTCTGAAAAGGTTAAGAACCACTGGTGTATGCAGTGTGCTGATGCTAGAGAAATAATATCATGCATTGCAGCTCTTTCATCCAAGGCCTTGACTTGTATCATGGTGCTTGACAGGACATGCAGCTTCAGGAGCTATTTCTTTTGTGAGTGCCAGTGTTAGTTTCAAGAGGTCTCCTCCTCCTCCTCCTCCTCTTCCTCTTTTTCTTTTTCTTCTTCTTTCTTTTCTTGTAATAATTTGGATCGTCTGTAATATTCCAGTGTCAGAACATTGTCCACTCTCTGCAACCTTCAGTCTGGATTTGATCGCTTCCTGTGCTGGACAAGTTCTCATAGCTCTGTCAAGTGTTAATTTTGGATCTTCCAGTCGTGTTTCCCTGCCAGATGCTACCTAGTCTTTTATCAGAGTTAGCTTTCTAGAACTGCAAGGTTGACTGAAGACAGAAGAGCCATTTACAGGCTCCTCTGTTTTTCACCTTCCCTCTGTACTCTGTGTTTAAAGGCATACTCCTTGACTTTAAGGCAGTACTCAGAATTTCTCTAACAGTGTCATAGTTCCAACCACCTATTGCCTGAGTTAACCAAGAACTTCTAAGAACATCAAGTGCTTCACAACTAGCTGTCGGCAGAAGGTCATCTTAGTTCTAACTCTCTTCATGTTGGCTGGCACTTCTGTACATATAGAGGGAAGTTCAGTTTAAACCTTTTTGAGTTGTCTTCAGTTTTTCCCATTCTGACTTCAATCCCTGTGTTCAGATGGAGACCAGAAATTGCACAGAACTGGCTCGTACCAGAGTGTCTTTTAAAAATCCAGATTGCCACAACGCTCGTATTAAGGATGCCTGAGTTTCCTTCTCTTTTTTGGACAGGTAGTGAAATTCATGGGTGGGGGGCTCTCTATCCCATTAATTCACTGCTGTGGAGTTGGGGCTGTATATGCCATCCCTGAGCAGGCTGGTACAAGGAAGGTAGAGAAGCCAGGGTACTGGGTCAAGGGCCTTGACTCCCACGAATACGAGGGACAGATGGTACTATTCTAACATACAGCAAAAAGATCTGCCGTGGAAACACGCAAATGTTTGTGGATTAGAGGCAGGGACTCCATCTGCCCGCCCCTGCCATGTGACCCACATGCCGTAATTGAGATTAAGGAGGGATGGACTCATTCCAATTATATCAGGAATGCTTAGGCATATTAGAAATATTCCTCGCTTCTCCCCCCCCGACCCTGCCTTGCAAAAAAAAATAAAACCCCTCTCTCTGCCTCTGTTAATTCACTTGATCTATGAAAGATCTCTGTAAGTGAAAAGAACAGGAGGTTGGAAGGAATATACCCGACAGAATGACTTGTCTGTGTCCATGATGGCCCAGTGCAATTTTAAACAGCCACATAATAAATTACTAGGGAAAAATAGGATTTATGAGCGGAACAGCAACTAAATCCTCCTACACAAACAGCCTTATCTCTTCTAATGCCCAAATATGTTCAAACTATACAGCTGCTGTAGTAATACTCTTTTTCCTTAATAATGACATGTAGTTGAATAACAGAGTAAACATAAGCTCTAAAGTCCCAGGATCAAACATATTATGGAAGCAGTTTTGAAAATAAAGCTTCTTCAAATTTTTGCTCTTTCATCTGATTAAGAGCCTTCTATGCACAGATTTCCAATTTTCAGAAAGGTGCCAGAGAAAAAAATAGGAATTAAAAGGTGAGAGAGTGCCAAAATATCCAAAAAGCATGCAATGCAATGAAAAACAGCACAGCAGTCATAGCTTGTGTGGCCACATTAATATAATGTATAGTGTAATATAAACAATTGTATTACCAGTTCTATTCTAGCGGTAGTAATTATATGATAGAGTTAACATGGAAATGGTATTTTAACATGGCCCACATAGCATAAGGAACTGAAATTATCCTATTACACAGAGAGACTAGAGTTACAGTTCCCTCTGATTTTTTTTTTTTTAACTCAAAACATCCTATTTTATACAAAGTGTTCCATTTTAATGCCTTTAAAAAGAAAGTAACTGGGGAAAGTAGCAATCAAATGTAGCATTAAGAGGGTACGGATTGAACCAATCTCTCAAAAGTAATAATAGAATGTGTATGTATCCAAATATCCTCTAGTGTAGTTCATTTAATTCTCAATTGTAGGGAATAGCAGAACATTGCCTAGCGTATCTCATTGCACAAATACATCTTTGTGACCATATTATGAGTTGAACATTTTTAAGTTGCTGTGTTTCCTGAGGGGCCAAAAGCACTGACGATACCATCAGAGCTGAACATACTTGGCTGCTGTATTTCCTTTTACCTGGTAAAGCAATGGGCCAAACTCTCAGCTGGTGGAAACTACATCTGTTTCCCCAAGAGCTGTGGAGCTGCAGCAGTTTACATCGGCTGAGGATGTGCCCTGATATTTGCAAGGAGACAGGCATCGGTGTTTTCTGTTCAGATTGCCTGCGGTGGTTTTGCAGACTTTGGGATCCTTTGTGGGGGCCAGATCTTCGCTGGTTGTAAATCAGCGCAGGCAAGGGTCCGGCTCTTTGGAGTGGAAAATAACCTTTTGAAATTCACTCTGTCTGAACAAATCCAGTCCTTCACGGAGGAGACTGGGTGTTGTAGAACACACTGCCACCTACCGTTTTTCAGTTACCCTAAAACACATACGTTTTCCACAGTTTTTAAACTAAGAGAGTAATTCTCCACCAAAGTGCTGTAGCACCTTGGGGTGCCTTGAGATCCTTTCACGGGTGCCACAGACTGCCACGCAGTGTCAACACTTAGTCGTGCAAACATGACTCACAAGCTGAGCCCCGAGATTTCAGTAGTGTTAAAAAACATTCTGGCCCGTTGTGGTCTTTCTGAACCCTTTTCAACAGAAAAAATTCTTCTTTGTGTTTTCGTAATAAAAAAAAAAACTAGTGAAAACTACCAGCCAGCATTTTCTGAGTGGAGGGGTGGGGGGTTCTCAAGTCTAAAAACACTGAGAACCACTGAACTACAATATCCTGAGGTCAGGTAACACTGGGACTGCCAGTACTTGTTTCCCACATTCAGTGTAAATATGGCCTTCCAATCCTTACTCTAAAACAGAACTAGGAACAATATTTTGCTGTGACAAAAGTACGCAGCAACGTACATCATATCCTATATTAGCTGATAATTAATAGCTGTTAGTTAACTGGAGTATTATAAATCTCCTACTTACCTTTTAGTAATGTCTTGCACTCTGATCTTCTTCAGGGGGCTGTATTCAAACTGGTAGCTGCCCAGTTGGACCATTACTAAAAACTATCAACCTACAAATGTTTAAGGTTCTCTACTCCCAACTCCACAGTTTCTGTTGCCTTTCCCAGCCATTCTGGGCATGAATCCATGGGATAGAATAAGTCCAATCCACCCATTGAATTCATTGGAATTGCATTAAGATGAATCTGCCCTTATGTATCTCTCCACCAGGGGCAAGTGTAGATGAAACGGGGGCCCTAAATTGAAGCTGTGGGTATTAAAAATACACCACTGAGGCATGCAAACACCGACACCATTAAAGTGGTGCAAAACCATTTAGCCCGCTTTGAAGTGCCGTGCGCACACGACTCTTGTTTCGTCTACGCACAGCCCAGATCTTTAGCTGGCATAAATTCCTGTGATTCGGTTGCATCACAGAGCTGTAGTCATCCTGGACAGGTGGTCTGGCTTCAATCCCCTCTACTGTTTTGGTATAGCATCATCGCTAAGGATTGGAGGCATTACAGTTTACTCACTTAGTGCATATTCTGTTGTTTATACAACGGCTTTCACATTACAAAGAAAACACTTATCCTGTGGCACTACTGACCTTCTCAAAATAAGTAGTAGTTCGCTATCCCTAGACTATGGTATCATGGTAGGTAACAACAGTGAGATAAGAAAACTTATCCCTTCATGTACATGGCCGTAATTCTTCTGCAAACATCTCATTCATTCCATACATTACTAGATCAAAGTTGAAATCCTGGCTCCGTTAAAGTCAATAGCAAAGTCAGTGCGCTTCGAGACGTCACCCCACATGTTTCCAGCCTAACTGATCAATCAAGCACAAGTCCCTTGTTTCATTTAAGATCTGTTC
>NW_005841850.1:5280008-5281001 GCF_000455745.1 Alligator sinensis | reverse complement strand
TAGGTAAGATTGCATTGAGCCTATGCCTTGTGTGACTCCATATCCCGAGGTAAATTCCACCCTTCAGGACTAAAGAAAATTTGCAATTGTAGTGATTTTCATTTCCCTTTCAGAAGCAAATTGAAGTGTCTGAGTAACATTTTAACTCCTCCTTCCTTTTTCTCCCTTTGTGCTAGGTAATTATTCATTTGTAGTTTATTAGCTAATTATAATTGTGTTCTAGTATTTTAGGAGGCAAGAATCTCTTTAGTTAAGAGCAATTATGTAGGTTTGGCTTGAAGTCTTTGTGCGTGCAGTGGTGGGGCGGTTGTTGGAAGATTCCTCTGAATTTTTCTGGTGTGTTAGCTAGGAGCTTGAATGATTAGTGATTGATTGATCGATTGATCTTGTTGAGCACAGAAATGAAGAGACATGATTCATTAATGTTAGGCCTTGCAATTGAATTAATTGAGGCTAATGGATTTACATTTCTTGGAGGAGGAAAGGAAGAGGGTCACTTAAAAGCAAAGTGCAGAAAGGCGGTTACATGCTAGTTTTAATGATGATTATTTTTATAATGATTGTGGAAAACTGGGAGACGTGTAAAAATTGTGACCTAATAATTCTTCATCATCCTATGCATCTTAGGTAGTGAGGTGAAGCAATAGCATATGGGATTATAAAACTGTCCTGTATGGATACGTTGCTTTAGATTAATAAGAGTTTGTAGGAAAAAAAAACTAGCAGGGAAAAAATAGCTATAGGTAAGGAACCTCCCAACAGAGGTTGATGTGCCATTACAAGAAAGCTGCTGGCTTCAAGGGTGGCTTGCTTGACACAGCCATATCACATCCAGTGCTGTTGGATGTAAAATGCCAAAACAATACCGAGTGCAAGGGTGAGACTCCAAGCCACCTTTTAATTCTGTCTTTAGTGAGGGTCTATGCCAGTGCATGACAGCATCATGCTCTCTGACCCAATTAAACTTGAATTCCCAGTGTTACAGCTTCAGCA
>NW_005841850.1:5238583-5279977 GCF_000455745.1 Alligator sinensis | reverse complement strand
AGCTAGCTATAGCCTAGTGGCATTGGAGCTACAGGGTTGAATCCTCCATGGCTGCAGGGGCAACTGGACCCTGGGTGAGTGGATTAAAGAGACCACCATCACTGTGGCAACCTCTCTCTTGAAAGAAAAGTGAGGCCTGTCCAGTTTTTTTTTTTTAAAGAAGTGTTGCAGGTGCTTAGTTTTGGAAAAGTATTCCAGATCCATAGATTTTTATTTTTTTTTGTAGATGTTAGGGGCTGGAAGGGACTTTACAAGATCATCGAATGGAGAGTCCTAGGTGAACTGAGGACCTTCCCATCAGACCTGAGTCAGGTGCATAAGCCCAAGAAAGGGGCGGGTTTTCCTATTTGCCCCAGTCCTCTACATCTCGGGTTCCACTTGGAAGTCCAGATATCTGAAAGATCAGCGCTGCATTGCTTTCCTTTTAGGCACCAAATTCCTTTATTGGATCCAGCCCTAACAGATCAAAAGGCTGTATAAAAAGCCCTTCTCAGGAGAAGTGGAGGGGTCAGGAGGCGATATGGAAGAGAAAGGCAGGTCCTGTGGGAGTACCTGAAAGTATTTGAAGCTTTTGCCCACGTATCTGGGAGTAGTAAGCATTAAGGAAAGAGAAGCAAGCACATAGGCCATTTGTTGTTTTAAAGTCTGTTTTTCTTCTCGGAAATGCTGTTTTCATTCTTGCTTCAAAAAGTGCTCTATGTATGCTCTTGCCTCTAAATAAATAAAACTTTGCTTTCAAGAAGGATGCTTGATAGCTGGATACCCCAGCACGAGCAGAGCTGCCAAGTGTGAGACCAGGCCAGACCTCCTGACGTAATGGCGGTTAGTATCGGACAACTGCAGCCCCAGGCCTGATCTGGTAGTGGGATAATTGTGTGATTTCATCCCAGGAAAGGTGATGGCTAATAGCCTGAAACTAAAGGGGAGGGATGGATGTGAAGAGAGCACATGAGTATAAAGGAGTGCTAAGACATAGAGAAGTGACATCTTTCTAGGGTCACTCAATATGTCCATGTCGGGGCCAAGAAAAGGAAGTCGTCCATTGAGCAGCACCCACAAAACTACATAGGCATGGTCTTCCTGGGTTAGAAGCCCTAAGAAAGTGGCCATTTGTTTTCCTAGATTGGCTACCAGGGATCCTGTTTTTTTCTAATTTAAAAAAAATCCCCAATTTTCGGGTAAAAAAAAGGAACCCCAAATCCACATTTTTCCATGACTAACATGAAACACCACTATATATAGATCTATATAGATCTATGGTGTTTCATGTTAATCATGGGAAAATGTGGATTTGAGGTTACTTTTTTTTTTTTTTAAACTGAAAATTGGGAATTTTTTTTAAATCAGAGTAAACCAGGATCCCTAATGATGACTTAAATCATTTAAATCTCATCTCTTTAGTCACTCTGGTCTATGGTAGCTGTGGTATTGGGTAGGCCCAATCCAAAGGTCACCAAGATCAATAATAGCCTACCCAGTGGCTGCACTGAGCTTTGGGTCAAGGCTCTTGTGGAGGGATGGGAGAACTAAGATGAGAAGACAGAGAACTCTTAAAATAAGTTTATTTTCATTTTTTGTCCTCTTCTTTCCATCTATCATCTAGTAGAAACCTAACATTGGGCAGCTAGGGTGATTTACTAGATCCACCTAGGAGGATCTAGTCCAGGTGATGCTTTTAGCATATTGTATGGTAGGTGATCCACGATAAGGTGATAATAAAGGCAGACTTTTGCAAAGGGGGAAAAACATTTTTTGTAAAAGCCACTGTAGTTTATTTTTGATTAAGCCTTAATCTTTACTCCTGTGAAGTTGGAAAAAGTTTGGTTTCTAAGGGATTTTGACAGCAGCTCTACCAGTTTATGGTACAAAAGAAAAGGCACTTAAGGGGATTTTGTTTGTCACTTGAAAATTAGCCTAGAGGAAAAAGAATCTTCAATTCAAATTTAATTAAAAACTGATGAACCGAAAGCCTTGTAGTGGCTCTGTGCGGTTCTGTTCTTATAAAACAAGAACACGATGCTGATAAGCAGTGAGAAGAAAATAAATACAAGAGATTAAAAATTAAAAACCAAACAAAAAAGGGGCCAAGGTGATCTCCACTGTAAATCCACTGAAGTCAGTGGATTGACTTCAAAACTGAGGTTTCAATAGTGTTGGGAAAACAGACTACAAATTTGAACTAACCAGATTCAATTGCTTTCGAGGCCTGATATTCCGAATGGAGAATTGCAGGGCAGGCATCCTCCCACAGTTGGGTTATTGGTCAGTTGGTCGGTAAGACTGACTACTTCAGCTTGGGGAAAGAGTCAGTCTTACAGAGGTGAGGGATCCTTTTGAAATTAATAAGGTACATGCCACGGAGAGTAAAGTCCTTAAGCACAATTGAGGGGTGGAAATAGGGGTCATATAGTCCAGTAGTGGAAACCAGCATAGTGCCATTGATTTCAGTGGAGCTGTGTCACTTTGCATCAGCTCCAGGGCCACACAGGAAGGATGCCAGCTAAACTGGAACTGTACTGCAAGTAACCTAGTCCAAAAAATCATCTCTCTGCTGTTTATTTTCCAACTGACAACTTTCCATGAAATTTTTATTATTTTCTCCTCCCTCTAAGTCTTCAGGTCAAGACTGCCTGTCTGTCTGGAAGATGTACTTTAGTCAAACACAAGTTATTATGTTCTGTGAAGGAGCAATGGGATGAAATCCTATGGCTTGTGTTATACAAGAGATTCGATTAAAGCCCAGGTCTTAACACCAATAAATCTATACAGTTTATGCATCCCGAGTCTTTTGTTGTATTTTAAATTACTGCCAGGACTGTTTATGGGATTCTATCTGACTTGCATATATAGGATTTTTAAGCTAGTAGAAAATAGACTTGAAGTCCATTGATTTAGAATTTTTTTTTAATTGGAAATATTCAACAACATGGGAACAAAAAGGTTTGCGTGTGAGCTTTGCAATACATTTTGCTGGGAGCTGAGTTTCAGCAAAGGAAACTGAGAGGCTGGTAAGGGATTTGGCTGGTTTTCTTGCTCCATGTTATGGATTTTAAATGAAATTTCCCACTTTCAAACAACAAAGCAGCACCAGGCCCGAACCTTGAGGTAGCTGAGCTAGGTATATGAAGCAGTGGCAGAGAAAGCCATACATTTTTTTTTATAATCCAGCTCAAGCCAAGTGTACTTTGACCTTAATTAGAGCAGTTTCAAGGTTACTCTAATTTGTTTTAGGGCCAATTTGCCTATTGTAACAGCTTATTGAAACTGCTATCATCAAACTAGAGCAGCACTCCAGTTAGGCCTTTCTCCTTCCTTCAGCCATGCCTTTTGTATCTGGGACGTTTTCCCAGAGAAAAGAAAATCTCAGGTGCTGGATTAACTTTATGGTGGATCCTTCATAATATCTAAACTGTGCAAAGGATTAGTCTAAGATCCAGTACTTTTTTAATACATTGAATGGGACAAATGCCCCTTTTTACATTATTTATTTTTGCTTTGGTCACTACAAAGGAAATATCTGTGATCAGCTACCTTCAGTTGGCTAATCTGGAGGCTGTGGAGCCATGGAAACAGGATGGATTTTACCATGAGTTAGTGGCTCAAGATTAATCCCAGGGCTCTCTTAAATTTTACCTGAGTGAAGGCTCCAAGTTGCCTTGGTTTGACTGCTATTTTAGCTGGAGTTCGCCAGCCTGAGTGAAATGCATTTTTGTTCAGTGCAGATACACAGATGCTGAGTATACCTTTGTACAGTACCTGCAAAAAAACAGCACTTTTGCTGCTTTATATGTCAGCAGGCATCACTGAGCATCATCAGAAAGCAAGGATTTGGCAGGAACCTGGGTTGCGCTCCTTATACTGTACCATGAGAGTTTGTTACCCTCTATAGGCGCCGACATCTATTTTAAGTTCCCACTATCATTCCATCTTGGCCAGAGTCCCCGCCACCTCCTTACCAACTGTGCCCAAGCCCTTCATACCTCTGCACAGCTCCTTGATGGAGATATCACTTTCATGTTCAAAGAATCGGTGTGAAGTCTCCAGCTGTTGCCTGCAGCGCTCTGTTTATCAGTCGTAGGGACTGTCACATCGTTTGCTCCTCTAATATTACTGTAGCCATTTCCAACCCTTACAGCTGGTTAGTGCTGTACCTTTCAGCTCTCTCTTGTCTGCACTGTGATTTGGATTACATGCTAGGCCATGGAAAAGTAGCTTCAGAAAGCTACCCAGATGCTAGGTCTGACCAGGCAGAAGTAACCTGTACAGCCTACAACTCCACTTACTGGAGGCAGGACAGTGGTGCAGAAGATGAGCAGATCCACCTCCAATATTCTGCACTGCACTGTAAGGCTCCCTGAACTAACCCTTGTGTGAAGAAGATAATACCATATTTTCTCACATATAACACCCATCTTTAAAAGAAAAGCTGCAGGAATTTGTATGGATTATATGCGAGGAAATACGGTGAGAGCCGTTTTTGGCTCTTACCAGGGAAAGTGAAAGTAGAGTTTGTACATGAGCAATGAGCAGACTCAGCTCCCTTGCTTCTGCTATTCCCTCTCACTGCAAGGAAAGATTTTTTTCTTCATTTTGCCTTTCAAATACAAGGTGACTATCTTATTCTGGGGCAAACTACATGGGAGAGAACTTGGTGAATTATATTGTACTTGTTGTAAGTCTGCCTATTTTTTTCCTTCCAAAATGGCCATAAAAACCTGACTCTACCTATATGCAGGGTTGACCTATAATTGGGGCTCTGGCAATCTTGATATTTGTATTTGCAGTACTTTACGGCATACAGTAAAAAGAAAAAAAGTCCAATGTTTTCAGTGCAGGATTTTTTAAATATCTTTAATGAGTTAAACCCTTTGGGCCTTTTCCTTGGTTACTTGATTCTTCCATGCGATTTTGTAAGGGTAATAACAGTTCAAGATCTTTTATCTGTAATTCTCAATTTATGGCCAGGGAAAAAGCTATTTTTCTTAAACCTGGCCTTGAAAAGATGGAGTTGACTTATGCAAAGTTACTTTATAGTCACAACAGTATGGCATAACATAATATGCTAATAATATTGATAAACACCCAGTCTCGATTATGAAAGTTTCCAGTGTTGAAGACTCCATCACAACCCTTGGTTAGTCATCCCCATAGCTAATTATCCTTGCTGTTTAAAAAATCTGCTTTACCTCTAACTGAATAAGACAAGTCTCAGCATCCAGTCTTAGGATTTTGTTATCTCTCTTTCTGCTAGACTGTCCTCCTTCAAAGCTTTCTTGCTTTTCTAAGTATTTGTAGATGGATCAAGTAGTCATCTCACATAGTCTTCTCTTTGTTAAACTAAATGGATTGAACTTTTTGTAACTTTAAGGCATGTACAGATCATTCTGTATCAGTAACCTATCCTTTTAATTATTCATCATTCCTCCAGTTTTTGTTCATCTCTACACTTAATCAATAGCCAGTTTTTAATCTAATTAATGTGTGCCATGTTTATTTTTATAAGCCTACCTTCTTAATGAAAATGCCATGTTATACCAAGCCAAGCGCCTTTCCTTTATCAACAAAGCTTGTAATCTTATCAAGACAGGTATCAGATTACTTCTACTTTCCAGAAATCCATATAGACTTGATATCAGTCTCCTTTCAGTCTTTATGTAATGGTCCTTCTATTGTTTTAGCCTGGGATTAACATCAGGCCTGTATGCCTATCATTTTCTTTACCCTTTTTAAATAGGGCAAGGCATTATCTTTTTTTCCAGTGAATTTTCCCAGTGTTCAAACACTTATTGAAAATCACTATTGACAGCCCAGAGATGTTCTCAGACAGATCTTTAAACTCTTGGAACCAATATCTGGATCCACTGTTTAATATCTTCCTTAATTTGTGAGCTGGTACCTGCCTATAGACCTTAAAACTCCCCCATTTCTTCTTTGAACTTCTCTGATAGAAGGAAGGTCCAGCAGCTAGACTATTAAGTTTGTGGTCTGTGAGACCTGTGCTCACTTCTCTGCTCCACCAAAAGCTGCTGGCGTGAGGTTGGGCAATTCATTTAGCCTCTCCATGCCTCAGCTCCTGATCTGTAAAATGGAGGAGACACTAACACCAGCATCACAGGATGCAGTAAAGATGCATTAAAAATGATAAGGTGCTTGGCCACTATGGTAATAGCAGCCATAAAAGTACCTGAAGTAGATAGGATTTAGTTCTCAATTTACGGATCCTTTCCATTTCTGTGCCTACTGGCACCCACCCAAAAGACGTCCCCATGCTATATCATTGAGATGGCTTCCTCACAAGTTTTCGTGTAGTTTAGTAGCTCCCCTCGATTTCCCAGAGACAGCTGTTTGAGTATCAATTAGCCTGTTTTGTGCCTGAGTTCTGAAATCATGGCTTTCAGTTCTGAAAAAAATATGTGCATGCTTTCCAAAAGCTTTGGTTCAGCTCTAGTGAGCTTTCCTCGGGGATGGGGGCTGACTGAGAGCAAAAATTTAAGCAGCGCACATATACAACATCTTGGATAAGCAATAACTAAGAATGCAGCCTGGGCAAGGAAGAAGCTTGATAATTGTCGACAAGTATTTGAATGGTATAAAACACAACAGCGGGCGAGGAATCATTTAGGATAGCGCTATTAAGTGATGGATGACAATAATCAAATATCTGTGCTCAGCCAGTCAGTTAGTGGCTGGTGCTGATCTACTTAAAAACAAAACAAAAAAAAGATATAGAGCCATCAAGAGGATAGCTAAATTATTGTCTCCAACAATTTCCTGTGAACTTCATAGCAAGGAAATGCCAAGCACTTTTTTTTCTATCCACAATTCAGAAATATGGTTTTGAGCTTATCAGCTGAAGATCTCTATCACTTTGTTGTTGTTGTTTGTAGTAGAGACGTTTTCCTTTTACGGTCTTCACATCTTTTTACAGGGATGACTCAAGTCTTGCAATAGAATAGGGTGGAGTGAAGTTGGTATGTACCTCCAACCCCCAGTCTATGCATGCACAGTGAGAGCAAGACGTACTGCTCCGGTGTAGCTTTTGGACTCTGAACCAGTGCATTGGATACTGCAGTCATGAAGAAACATAACTCAGAGATGAACATTAGTAGTCCTTGTCAGATAGGGAAACTGAGTTATGTCACACAGTGAATCGGTATCTGAACAGGGAATAGAGCCCAGGACCCTTGAATCACACTAGCATGGTTGTCAAATCTTTTGTAGCAGGGGTCATCTCTGGGATTGAAGTTTGTACAGCGCCTAATGCAGTGGAGTCCTAGTCTATGACTGTGGTTCCCGGATGCTGTTGTAAAGCAAGTAAAAAAAGAAACAGAAAATGCTACTTTTCTTTAACAGTAGGAGGGTTTGTTTTTTTTTAACCTGTAGCTGGGTAGTTGGTATGCACCAAGTAAATCTACTTGGCTTTCTTATTCCAGTCGTGAGAACAGCTGTATAAGGGATTAAGGACATTCTGCCTGTCACATGATTCAACAGGGGTATAAAGAAGAGTTTGAAGGGCTGTGCTTTCTCCTCTGGAGCAGAGGAGTGCAAAGGGAAAACCTTCTGCAGGAGCTTGCAACCTGTTGAGAGTCTGGGGAATAGCTTTGGGTCTGTCCTCTTGAGTTATTTAAATGATGGCCTGAGGGAGGACATCTGGTGTGGGTTGTTGCCACTTAACTGCAGCATTGCTAAACTAAGTTAAGCAGGGCAGGCTTAATGTACTGCAGTGAAGAGGGTTTTTTGCTAGTATAGGGGTCCTGTCGCCACTCTACATTTTACAGGATAATTGGAACAGCATTGTTTGGGAGGGATTCATAATACTGTGAAAGCTATATTAAGCTTAACTAACCTAATCAACAGACTCATGCTCATCTGCATATAATCTGTGTTTTCCCAAGGGCATCTTGTGCTCTTATTAACCAGGATACTGTGGATAGCATTTTCAGCAATGCGCAGTTGACCATTAAAGTCGATGGGAGGTTCTCAATTGGCTTGCAATGAAACTTTCTGTTTCCCTTATGACTGAAGCACCTCCAAGTATTTTCCGTTTATGCAAAGCAATTGAGGCTGAACAGTGCATTTCCATTTTGGATCTGTTAATTGTCTAATAACAGACAATGTATACAAGTAGATCCATAGAATGTATGCTGGAAGGGACCTTGGAAGATCATTGGGTCCAGAGCCCCTGCACCAAGCAAGAAAAACATCTGGGGTCAAGTGACCCTAGCAAGGTGACTGTCCAGTCTCCTCTTGAAGATCTCCGGGGTAGGCGATTCCACCATGTCTGGAGGGAGCTTATTCCACAGTCTGGACCCCCTAGCTATGAAGAAGTTTTTTCTAATGTTGACCCTGAAACTGTCTTCCAGGAGTTTGTGACCATTATTCCTGGTTTCCCCCACAAGGGTTCATTGGTGAACAGTTGTTCACTGAGCCCTTGATGTACTCCCCTGATGTAGCAGTAAGCTGCTACCAAGTCCCCTCTCAGCCTTCTCTTCTTCAGGCTGAAGAGTCCCAGATCCCTCAGCCTTTCCTCGTATGGCTTGCCATGCAAGCTTCTGATCATATGGGTGGCCCTCCTCTGGTCTTTCGAGCTTTTCCACATCCTTGTTGAAGTGCGGTGCCCAGAACTGGATGCAGTCCTCCAGCTGCAGTCTCACCAATGCCAAGTAGAGCGGAAGAATCATTTCCTTGGTTTTGCTGGAGATGCATCGATCGATGCACGCCAGAGTATTATTTGCCCTGCTGGCTACAGCGTCGCACTGCCGGCTCATGTTCATACTGTGGTCCATCATTACCCCCACTTCTCTTTTATTCGCAGTGATGATCAGATTGGCATTGCCAAGCCTGAAGGTGTGCAGGGGATGGTTCGTCCCCAGGTGGAGAACTTTACATTGAGTCGACATTGTTAAATTTACAGATTGTTAAATTGCTAAATTTAATTGTTAAATTTACAGATGAGTTGACATCTCGGCATCTGTCATTAAAATGCATATACTGTGACTCAACCCCTATAGCATTACAATTGTCTGCTCCTTAGAGCCTTAGGGTGTCTATACATGAGCAGGGAGGCTGCTCTGATGCACTGTAATTACAGCACATCATAGCAGACTGGATTAATCCAGTCTGCTGGAGCATGGTAATTACCATGCTCCAGCAGCCTCCAGCATCTCATTTATCAGCATCCCCGCACTTCAAAATGGGGTGCTTTATATAGAGCTCATTTGACAAGCTTTAGATAAAACACCCCCGCCACCATTTTGAAGCACAGGGACACTGATACACGAGATGCTCCATGTGCTTTAATTAGAGCAGATCTCAGAGCCGCTCTAATTAAAGTACCTCCCACTCCTTGAGCATGTGTATAAACACCTTTAGGGTGCACCCAGACATGCATGGGCATTTGGTTCCTCAGGGACAACTAGCAGCGCTGCGCTTTCCACCACACCTACTTGTCCCTGGGAAATGCCCATGCCACATGCACTTTGGCAGGCTGCAAATTACCCCAGGGGCAATTGGTAGAGGCTGGGGCCAGAACAGTCATGATCCCAGCAGCCTTATCTGGGGTTCTGGGGGCCTCCCATGACTGCAGCTGTAGCAATTCTGCCACGCAGAGCCTGGCTGGCAGAGGAGCATGGCTCTGGGTGGCCCAGCTCTGTTTGCCAGCAGCATTCACTGCTTGAGCATGCACTGCACCATTTTTTTTTCCCCCATGGGTTTAGCACTTCGCAATTTCAATAGCATTTGCTCCCTGGATATCCAGGGGTCAAAAAACCCGCAGAAAAAAAGCCTGGCACAGCACACTCTCAGGCAGCATGCCCTTGCAGCATGGAGAACACTGGACTGTGTGGTATGTGGCACTGCAAACCTGATTGCAGTGCCACATACTGCAAGACCACGCTCATCTGGACATGCCCTTAGGGTTCTTCTACACATGCATTAACATGCTTTAGTTAATGCACATTGAATCTAGTACCTCCAATGTGAGGTACTAGCAAAATGCACATTACTCAAGCCTGCTGCGAATCTGCTGGAGTGTACTAATTGGCATGCTCCAGTAGCATCTGCGTCATGTGTATTCAGCGTGCCCACATTTCAAAATGATGGTGGAGGTGCTTTGATTAAAGCTCATTGAATGAATTTTAGTTAAAGCACCCCCACTGCCATTTTGAAGCATAGGACGCTGAATACACATGACGCTGCGGGCTTTTAATTAGAGTGACTCTCAGAGCTGCTCTAATTAAAGTGCCCCCCTCCACCCTTCTTATTTCTCTGTACAAAAAGCTTTTTTCTGAGTTTCATTCAGCAATTTGATCCCTCAGGTAATAAAAGAGAGATTGGCATCAGTGACTGAACACCAGGCAATAGTTTAAACACAGACGTCTACCACTTGAGCTTCTGGGTGGTAGCCATCATAAGCTTTTTTTTCCTTGAGCCACTAGAGGGGAACAAGTAGTGTATGGTGAACTGGGGATTTAACATTTGTATTCAGAAGCTTTCATATGCATATTTTCTTGAGATAATCATGGGAGTAACTCATTATTAATTGACAGTACCAACACTGCACCTCTCATTGACGCACTCTTCCTTTGACCAGTCTCCTAAGATTAACTTCAGTTAAAGACAGTAGTTCTGATCAGACCAAAAATGAATTTTAAAAAGCAGCCAGCCCTTCATAATGGGGAAAAGAAATGCAGGGTTTGCTAAAGAAACCAATGATATAAAATTAGCATATTCTTTCAAATGAGGTTTGAGGCCGTTAAAAGCACTGGTTATAGACATATTCATCTGAATCACTTAAACTTCCTGAGTGGATTATGTGACGTCGCTTACATTTTTGGGCAAAGCAACCAATAATGAAACCTGTGCCAAAGATTCAAAGCAGAATATGGGAACCAGAGTGTGTGTTAATACAGACTTATGGAACGGAGATATTATGAACAGAGTTCCTTTTCCTGCAGCGGCTTAATGGCAACTTGTTGTAAGAAGGTGTCGCTTCTACTGTGCTTCCTATTGTAGATTTTCAAAGCAAGGACAGATTCACTGTACCAAATTTTGCAAAATTCTTCCTTAAAGAGAGGAACTGAAAGGAGCCAACCACTTTTTTTACCACACCTGTATCAATCATCTAGGAGAATTACTCTAGATTTACACTGAAGAAACAGAAAGCCAAGCTTAGATCAAGATTTTTGAGAACTACTGTAGTGATGGGAAGAGATGTGCAGCCATAATGTGTGTTATAATCTGACTCCCCTGTGGGTGTTGTCTGACTTTTATTTCTGTCCCCCACCACCCTGTTACAGCTTTCTAGTCCTCTCTAGTTGGTGTGGAGGACCAGGACTCTATGGCTGCTAACAGACATAGTCTTTGTGCCTCCAGAAATATTTTATGGTGGCACAAAGTGAAAGCAAGCAGGCATCCAGACCCTTTGCCATGTCACAAATGGGCAATATGACAAAAGGTAGTATTAATATGTGGCACCTATTATATGGCAGGCATTTGCTTTAAAGCGGGAGAGTACAGGAATGGCAAGGGCCTGATCCTGTGGGCCAGCAAGCAAAGTCTGTTTTGCCCAATGAAGTGGGTCAGCTGTACTGGAGCACACCCTGGCACAGCTCATCTGCTTCATTTAGTGACATCTGCTTATAGCCTGTGGGCGTTTGTACATGACACGGTTTTTTGACCCTTTCTTGCACTGCAACTGCGTGACTGTTTGAACAGGTGGGATTTCCTGGATGCTTTAAATGATTGCTCCACAGTTGCCCCCCTCTTCTCCAGAAGAGTTGAGCTTCTTGGATTAACAAATGTTGGAGACATAATCAAATAACGCCCTTCCTTCCAGCCCCCCATGTAGCGATGCATAGTGCGAGTAAGTCCTACTGCTTTTCTGTAGCTTTTGGACTGAACCGGCACGTTGGATACTGCAGGCATGAATAAACAGAACTCAGCCTACCCACAGTGCCTAGTATCAAAGGGCCAAGATAGATGAGAGCGTATTACATGACTCACGTGCCATTGGCTCAGGCTGACCTTTAAGTTTACAGACCTAGAGCCTCAGGGAACTATTACAGTATAATATGTCTGTGAAGCAGGCAACTTAATTCAGTTAAAGAAGATGACACTTGGCAGGGGGAAAGGCTTCCAAGAAGATGCAGAGATCTGTCAGCTGGCAACACTTCATGCATCAGAAGCAAAAGAAAACTAAATTGCACCTCTCCACCGCTCAGAAGAAGAATTCCTTCCTGACCTGTAATCAGCCAACAACCTGAAGCCTGAGGGTGGTTTGCCCCTGTCATAGCAGACACATCGTTGTTGCATATGGCTCAGAAAGGAGACAGAAAAACACCTCTCTACCATGACCCCTTTATTTGCTAGGCTTCAGGGCAGATTTTATGTTAACCTTCATTCCCTGCTTGAACCCAGACAAGAATGTTTCTCCCGTTGCAGGACTAATGAGCTGTCACCCTTCTGGCTGTTCTTGGGAGCAATTCCCACAATGCACTTTTGAAGAACAAAGTAGCTACAAACTGAAAAGAGGCTTCAGCCTCAAAGGGACAGGATTTTAGCCGTACTCTGTCATTAAGAAAAATGGCAACCAGCATGGAGGCAATGAAACCCAGTCTAGCACCCCACATCATCATCTCCGCTCGTTATTTATTACACTGCAGGGTTAATAATGATGTCAGACATCCCACTCAAAAGCTTTACCACAATGCATCAAGGATGGGCACATTTTTCTTGAAATTAGTTTGCTGAGTCTCCGGCTGCTTGGAGCTACTCGCTCATCTATATAACTTGGTTCTTCTTGCCTGGAGTTGCCTTCCCGTGCACTATGTCATTATGTCACTCTGCTGGCAAAGACATTAGACGCTCCAAAAGCCCTTCAGAAATCTCTCCAGAGAAGGTATGGTTCAGAAACTGCTGTCAGCAGCAGTGCGTTTCATGCACTATATAAAATAGCCCTTAGTTCTTTACATCAAACTGTGAGAGGCTGAATTGTTTTCTGATTAATGCTATAAATTAATCCAGCATACTGTATAAAAGGAAAAGAAAAAAGGCATTACTTGGGTTTTATAGGGATTTTGTAATAATGGTTCCACAGTGAGTCTATGAATAGCACAATATGAAATGACAATAATGAATCTTAGCTTATCCAAGCCAGTTATTTTCTTATTAATGTGCCACTCTTCTGGATTCTGTTTTAATGTTAAAGGATTCCTTTCTGCACCTTGGCAATTAAAAAAAAAAAAACCCCACAAAAAACCTGCTGTCATAACCACCATAATAGTGTACAAAAGGGGAGGCAACTTTTACATTTCCTTTCCTGTAAGGTTTAATTGTTTTAAATTCCACAGTTCTAAAAATAGACAGTTGTATTAGCCTAAATAGCGAGAACAAAAGCCATAATGTCTAGAGATAATAAGAGACAAATTAGCTTCTGAACCAGGCTGCTTAGCCTTTGAGGTATGGCAATAGTTTTCCCAATTTATGCATGGCCTAATGGAGGTTCAGAGGATCAGATTTGCACTTAAGCGTGCAAATAGGGGCTTAAGGGGATGTTCAGTAGATCTTTAGGCACAACCCATGACTTGCTTTGGGAGTTAGATACCTAGGAGGCTGGGTAGAGATGCACTTCATAGAGATGTGCTAAATCAGAGATGCTTAAACATTCATTAGCTCACTTCCTCAGGTGCTTATGTTGTAGGTGCCTAATCTGTAAATCCCATTGGCAGTCTGTAAATCCCTATTTGCATGGATAGACATCTAAATGCATTCATAAATCTGGTCCAGAGAGATGATGCAACTCAGCCAAGGCCCAAAGGAAGTGAGTGGCCAAGTCAACAGTTCAAACCAAGCCTCTTAACTCACAGTTCAGAGCTTTGGGTGCAAGGTCGCCACTTTTCCCATGGATAGTGCAGCATGTGGCATCAATACAGATGCACAAGTGAATCCAGTTTCAGAATTGGAGCTTTAGTCCAAAACCAAATAGTAATGCCTCTGATTATAACAGATCATCCTGGTATCGACTCATCACAGCTCTGTAGCTAGAAAGAGAAGTGAGCATCTTTGCATTCTATATAGGCAGTAACCCCTCCTGTATTCAACCCGAGGTCAGCCAGGATATGCTAATTCTTGGTAAAATGCAAGCACTGATTTCTTGAACTGCAATCTTGTTGAAATAAAGGAGACACCTCCCTTCATTTATTCTTCAAAACAAATTCAGAGCAGAGGCACCATGCCACTGGAAATCATTGTACCTGTTTGCCCCTTGAATTCTTTCTCTCTATTAATTCCTTAAAAGACCTAGAAGATTGATCTGCAACCAGGAGAGATAGAGAGAGAATTTGTCACACAATGTCACACAGCCTACATGATCAATCAAGCAGACAGTACTGCCACATATCACATTATGGTGCCATCATATTTTACAGTCCAGCTCAACACAAAAAAATGTACAGAATATTTTGCAATTTATTTTGGCTGCAGACTGAAATGAGGCTTGCCATTAGAGAGGCACCCTTAGCTACGTTCGCAAAGTGACACAGCTGCAGGCAAGATGTTGCAATCTGAAAGGCAAGGCTCACATTAGCATAGGCTTGCAGAACTGTGTCCGTAAGTTTTCCATTTAACTATTTGGCAGTGATGCTAAGAGACCCGGATCACGACTAGGTCTCCACCGTGTTGGGGCATACACTTAGACTATCTCGACACTGTAAGTGCAGTGCCATGTGCACACGCTGCTGAGAAGGGTGAAATAACCCTGGGCAATGCACCGCACTGCAGGAGGTATAATGCTTCTGGTACCTGAGCTAAAGTTTCACTACACTGTGATATACAGACCTACCTTTAGTGAGAAACAGTCCTGCCTGAAGAGCTTGCAATGCATATGAAACCCAAAAGAGACCGGGTAAGAGTTAACTATTAATATATCTGCTATGTGGGGAGTACAGGATGCCGGTACAGGATTTGAGTCAATGGGAATGTTGTCCTTGACTTTGAAGGAGGCAGGATGGGACCCTCAAAGATTTACCTGTATAGCCTCTCTCTTACTGTCACTTCACCTGAGGTAGATGGCTTGATAGGCTTCAAATAAGTTAATCACCAAACAGATGGTGAATTGGTAAATGTGTGTGTGTACCATCACCAACACAACCATCTTGAAACACAAGTTATAATGAAGGGTGTTCTTCCTTTCTCTTGTATGAGAATAGCTAGATAGCAAACAACTTAAGTCAGATAAAGAAAGTGATAATGGCAGGGGGAAGACTTCCAAGAGGACGTGAAGCTTTGTCATTTGGCAACACTTAATGCTTAATGTTGGGGTTTTTTTCCTAAACTGGAAATGATTAGCCTGTTCAGATGAGTAAAGAGTCTTTGTCCATGATTTTACACTGAACCAGTGGCTGGTTAAATTGCACTCTCACACACAGCCTTTGAATTACACAGGCTCTTCCCAAGTGTGAGATCTTTCAAAAGTGTCTGGGCATGAAGCAGGAGGACTGACAAGTTCCCCTCTCCTGCGTCCCAGGTGGAAAGCCTTGCAGAGCATCAAATGGAAACCTCTACCCCCTGCATTCCTCCATTCCCGAGAGTCAAATCCTATACTTAAGCGGCTCTACAGCTGTTTAAATCTTGGGAAATCTCTGCATTCTCTCCTCATCTCTGCATATAAATCGGGGAACCCTTGATGGATTAGTACACTCACAATCATCTCATCAGTACATAGTGTTACACCATCCCAGGTTCAGCTTGGGTTCTTATCTGATTTCAAATTAATGAGGTTGTCTTTTCCCTGCCTTTCCCCTCCCCAGGTTCGTATCTACAAAATCTGAGCTCATCAGCCTATGGATAATTTCTACAGGATTCCTCTTTATCAGATAGTTTGGAGTAGGTTGGCAAGCCGGTCAATTGACCGGTCAAATATTGTTCATTGACCAGTCAATTGAGTGTATATTTTTTGACTAGTCTGATTATAACAATTTTACAAAAAAACCCAAACCCTCTACTTTGTTTTAGTTTTCATGACAAAAATATGATTTTTTGTTTTTGACACATTTCTTAATGGAAAATTTGTGCTTTTTCTTGTGTATTATTTGGACCTACTGGCAATTTTTTACAATTTTTGACTGATATTTGCCTGGTCATTTGAGTGAACTTTGTGACCGGTCAAATACCCAACCCTAGTTTGGAGGAACATAAAAAAGTACCAGCAAGGACCCTCATGGACACAACTGGAGACTACACTCCATATTCTCTTTTCTTTCTGGAGGCCAGATTTTTCTCTTTGGATGATTGATACCAGAAACAAAAGAGAACATTTTTATCTGAGAAATTTAAGCATTCCTACTTTAAAAATATTACTAAAATATCACTAGATCTGGGAATTGAATAGGACTAATAAATACTGCAAATCCAAATGAACCTAACCCAAAAGCAACATCCTTTTTATCATTGAGACATGCTCGAGTGAAGAGAAGCCATTAGCTGCTGTAGCGGTGTCCGTTATAATCACTCTCGATCAAACTCTTTGGGTCTGTCCATACCGCACCCTGATCATACCTGAAGAGAGCCCCTCTTGAGCACACCTTGTTCTCATGCTCCTGCTTGCATGTATCCAACCTGAAAGTCCCTTATCAGTGCCTTTAAACTCACCAGAGTGTGTTATGAAAACCAACCACAAGAAGCATTCTTGAAGTGGCTTCACTGCCCCACAAACAGTGGGGACAAGTATTGGATGCTTATCTTGCTGGGATCATTTGACCCCAGCAGACTTCCTGCCTATGGCAGAGGGGCTGGACTCCATGATGTGGCGAGGTCCCTTCCAGTCCCTAATGCCTATGAAGTCTATGAAACTCCCCAGAGCATGTTGTAGAAAGCAACCACAAGAAGCATTCTTGGAGTGGGTTCACTGCCCCACAAGTAATGGGGACAAGGTAGGGATATTTCCTATATCTTGATCTGAAACCCTTCTGTGAGAATTTTTAGACTTCCTCATAAAGGATCTGGAATTCCTTCTTGAACCACCCAAAGCTCAGCTCTTGCAAAATCCCAGTACTATCCATCATAGTTTAGTACCATATGAAAGGTGCTTGGTCACAAAAGCCTAGAGATGCACTGACTTTTTGATGAAGGATGTTATGCAAAAATGGAAAGGTAGACCAAAAAAACTGATATCCTAAACCAGCTGTCATTTTAAAAGTTTGCTAGACCCACAGCTTCTGTGATGAGGCTTGCTATGGCATTTCTCCACACCATTGCTTCCAAATGGTTGCCTGTGAGCACCTCCAGTCAGATACTGTGAAAACAGCATTTACCATTGACTGAAAAGCATGTTTGCTACCGTGTGCTCACACGCTCTCTTGGGCATATAGCAACATTAAAATGGCTCATAATAATTAAGTTAATTTCATTGTGTTGCAGTCCTTGATAATAATGAGCAACCGTTTCATTTCATTTCCTTTCCCCATTATGGAAGACAATCTGTTAGATTCGTCTTGTCAGGAATACAAGTGTGAGGTGATAAGTGTAATTTATGGTTCCCTTCTGGACCTGGGTTGATTATTAATAGCCATGCTCACTTAGATTGTTGTCTAATCTTGCCCTGTTAAGGGATTATCTTTGTTTACTGGTACACGGCGCATAAACAGCTCACTGTATTCTTCACCCACGATGACGATATCTCTCGATGAAATACGCGATGCACGGAGAATGGAAAGAAACTAAATGATGGAAGTGCCTATCTTATCAAATAGGCTTGAATTTCCTTCAGCCAAACATGAGACCACTTTTAAAATTCAGTTTGTCAAATTCATGAAGTGACATTTGCCTCTGTCATCTTGGAATCCATTTTTCTCTCCATTTCTCAGATATTTGTATGGGCTACATGGCATTGAAGTGCTTTCCAATCTTTCAGCTATTTATCCTTGCTTTTTTTTTTTAATTTCTAAAATTGAATGAACTTTCCAGTGTTGAAAGTTTGTAATTTTGAATTTCAACAGCCACCACCTGAAAAAATATTTTTTAAAAGTATGTTTCCTTCAGCAATAACTATGAAACTCCATACAATCTTCTAAGTCTTAGAATTTTTAATTGCTCCACTAATTGTTGATAGTGCTTAACTAAGCTGCAGTGAGGCAGCACAGTAATTAGGCACATGTATACTTCGGTAGCTTAAGGTTGTTTACATCAGCAACTTAATGACCGTGAAAAAGAACAAGAGAAGTGTCCAAATAAAGAAAGAAGACTAATCATAGGACGATGTATGAAAAGGAAAGTGAGAACTTCAGTCATTGGCCAATTATTTCATCAAGCTACTTCTCTGTTGCTGTATATACTTGGGATACAACTTTTTAAGATCTCAGATAGAGTAGGGTTGGGACTCTTTAGTTCTTGGATGGGAGTACAACTCGGGGATATCAGTTCAGTATTTTGATGCTTTTCCTCCCAAGACAGTGCTCCACATGGTGTTTATGAGGGGAGGCAGTATTGCAGTACTGCACTGTGCTGTTGGCAGTGCCCTCATTATGCTGAGGCACAAAACAGAAGGTCTGAACACCTGTATGCCTGATAACATCAAGAGGTGTTTGGAGCCTCATTTTCTGCTTTAATTCCATCTTTAGGGCTGTAATGTGCCTGACTACCTTGCCTGTGTTTTCTGACAGACTCCCAGAAGCCCTGTCTCTCTCAGTCATCATGCCTGCATTCTTTCGTAATTGTAGGAAATGTATAACAGAGAACATCAGCCACTAAAGGAGGGTAAAAGCAAAGAAAATGATTAGGAAATCATGACCCAAACAGAGGGGGAGAGTAAGGAATCAGTACAATCTCTGCAGAGTGTTGCTGCTGATCAAAATGGGTCGTAGCTTGGCTCTTCATCAAGACTCTGTACCATTTGGAAGATGGAGGAAAAGACATCATCTTCAAAGGTTGGGAGATTCATAGCCACACTCATACCATTTGGAAGATGGAGGAGAAGGCATCATCTTCAAAGGTTGGGGGATTCATAGCCCCACACATACCATTTGGAAGATGGAGGAAAAGGATTCATCTTCAAAGGTTGGGACATTCATAGTCACACTCAAGGCGCTAGACTGAAATAAGGGTCTGAAGACCAAAGTTAGGATCTGTACCTGCACTTTCTCAAAGTACAGGAGTGTTCAGGTCTGGAGTTGTCGTTCTATACAGAGAGAAAGAGAAAGGAATTCAGCAGTTGGCTTAACCTGAGTCTCATCTCTTCTCAGTAGTATTCTGGTATGACTGCCTGGTCACTTAGAATAACGCTACAACTTTTTATAATTCAAAAAAAAATCTTTATTGATACTGCATTCCACCTAAATATTTCAAAATGTCCTTTGACCTTGTTGACAATTAGAAAGGCAAACAGAGCAGCGACACGCCAGTGCAATTTTCCCAACTGAATGACTAATTTCAAGTATTTGTTCCTTTCTGCACGTTTTCATTTCGTTCTTGGTGTCTACGATAGTTCTCTGTAGCTGAAGAGAGACAAGTACATCACAACATAAGGCAATGACTAAGCAGCATACTCGGAGACCGGCAAATGTTTACCGGATAGCATGAGCTCCATTTGATGAGCGTAGATTGATTTAGAGCCACCGAGCAGGGGGTAGAGGTATGTGCCAAGAGCTGAACCATTTGCCTTGCAGAAGAATGAATGTAGGGAACTGAGCAGCTGTACAGTACTGAGGCATCCTGTTGGCGACTAGATTAGAGGCAATGATGATCTAGCTCCTACAGGGTAGCAGGCTGTAGCACTATAGCTCTCACCTCATAATCAGAAACTGGCATGGGAGCCAGTGCTTAACAGCTCTGAAAAACAAAGAATAATAATGAAAGGGGTCCTTTTAAAAGGGACAAAAGGGACAAAAAAAAGACTGCATGAATTATTCAGTTTCTGGATATTTAAAATAGAGCTGGTTGGGAGTTTTCTGCTCAGAATGATTGATATAAAATGCTATTTTGGGGGAGGGGCGGGAATGAAATTTTCTGTGGATATCTTCTTTTGATTTTGCCAAAGATGTTTTTACTTCTCTGTCAGGAAAAAGCTCAAGCAGTTTTACAGTTGGTTTGAATCGCAGTTATTTTTTAGCTTGTTGAAACTGCAGCCTTATTTTTGAGTCAGATCAACATTAAATTGAATTTCCCTGTGCTAGGGTATGGCCTCAACCATCACAGTGGTGTCCTGATTCTCTCCTGTGAGCCAGGCTTCCTGGACAGATTACCTGTATTTTTTTTTTTTTTTGCATAATGTGTGCCTCTCCTCTTCAAGGGGCATGTGTTCAGATATGATGGCATCAGGCACCCAAGTGATGACTTCCATAAGAGACCATACTCCATCATAGGGAAATACAGCTTACAGGTGAGCTGACTTAAACCTAAAACAATGTGTTCCTCTCCTATTCTTCAAAGTGCTGCCTACAGGAGGAACCACTGTGAATGATGCTTGGTTTCTGTTATGATGCCATCAGACTATCTACCAATAGCTGGCCTAAAAATAGAAGATCTCAGTGGCAGGTACACTACACTATCACTTTCACTGTCCATCATAGGGCTGGGAAATCTCTCAGTAAGGTACAAATTCCTGACTTTAAAAAAGCTGACTTCAATAAGCTAAGGACTTTAGTGAGTAATGCCCTACAGGATCCCGGACCGCAAGGAAAGTGTGTGGATGAAGAGTGGTTGTTCCTCAAGCACACAATCCTCAGTGCACAGAAGTTGTCCATACCTGAACGCACAAAAGGTGGCACAGGGACCAGAAGGCTGTCCTGTCATAAACTCCTAGAAGAAGGTTTCAGATTGGATGCAAGGAAAAACTTCCTCACGGTTTGTGTGACCAGACCCTGGAATAGACTCGTAGAGGGGGTGGTGCAGGCACCTACCCTGGAGGTCTTCAAAAGGAGACTGGACGCACACTTTGCTGGGGTTATTTGACCCTTTCCTGCCCAGCACAAGGGGCGCTGGACCCATTGATCACATGAGGTCCCTTCCAGCCCTAAATTTCGGTGAATCTATGTACCCTGTATCCTCCCCTTCACGTTAGTCTGGCAAATTTCAGAAAGCTGGCTTGCTCAGTTGCTTGTAACATGTTTGTTTCACGAGATGTCCTAAGAAATTTCACCCATTTTTTTTAAATACCCAGAGCACCTTGGGAGGTGAAGGAGGACTGTCATGACCCACCACTCCTACCCAAGAAGGTGGGTATGAAGTGAGTGGAGGCAAACACACAATGGGTAGGACCTTGGCTGCATCCCCACAGTAGGCTGGTCACCACAGCTGGGTTGGTACAGAAGGGGGAAGTCACCTGCTGCTGGTTAATGATAGTAGCAGATTTCCTCCCTCCAAATTAATGAAGCAGAAGAAACACTATAGTTTTCAGTCATTCTTACTGTGGGCTTCTCCAAAGGTGACATCTGCACTACCTCTTCCTCTGGGCTAGAAGCAAAGTGACAGACTAGCTTTATACAGCTGTCAGTGGTGGAGCATTTTAATTAGTCAACAGTTGAGGTTTGGTTGTAATTGTGGGCATTTTATTGGCTGCTTTAATAAATCGCCTTCTCCCTACCCCCTTCCTTTTATGCCTAGGAGAAGTATTCCTTTTATTTGCAAAGTAGAAAAGTGATTCTAAAAAGGTGAAAGAGTAGTTTTAAATTTGATAGCATGATTAGCTGGGCTCAGAATATTGTTATACCTTATCTCACACCTCCATGATAACTCAGAAAAACAATAAATGTCTTCTTACAGCAGACTGACATTCAATATTGAAATTGGTCTCCTAATCTTTATGTGATTGCTTTCTCTGTGATAGAAATATTGCCTCTTGTAGAGTATTTATTGTCTAGTTCTTTCCAAAGTATTGACTTTATGTAACAGTTTGATATACATCAAATCCTTTATAGATTTAATAAACTCTTCTGGTCAGTCTTCTGTTGTAAACACAATGAGATTTATGGTCATCTTAGTGTAAAGCCCTTTTTCCTTGAAATTCTCTACTTTCAGATATCAAAAGATAAGAAAGGAAACATATATCACTGTGGAAATCTTACCCTGTATCTGTCGAGTATCAGTCAGAAGCTATTGATGGTTAAAGAGTTGAAATATGATGAATGGTTGATGGTAGAGCTGCCAAGCCCTGGGTGAAGACAGTAAAAATCCTTGTCTCTCCTCCCCCTTAGAAACTATTTTCCTGTGCAATGAATCACTTCAGCAGGCTAGAGTGCATAGCAGGGCTAATCTGGCCCTGAAACAGAAGCCCCAGAAGAAGTCCAGTAAAAGAATCTATTATGGATGAAAAATAAAAATGTTCTATTATTCAGTCAGGTATAAAATGAATGTATTACAGCTATGCTAAAACACTTGTAATGGGGGGGGGAAATAAATATAAATGAGGGAAGCAAATTCACAGCATTACCCAGCAACTGGACAGGTATTACTTTTTCTGTCCATATTGTTTTCTAAGGGCTTGATCCTGAAGGGTGCTAAGCATCAGGACTGCGATACAGAAGCAAGGTTCATAAGCGTGTACTTTTCTTTAAACACCTGAGAGATCCCACTAGGTTCCATGGAACTACTCACTTTAAGGTAAGGCTAAGTCGAAGTGCTTTGCTAGACGGAGGTTCCCCATAATGTATTCTGTAAACAGCAGTGCCCATAAAATCCCAATGGGTTCCCTAAATTGGCAGCAAGAAAAGAAATGAATGAGTCAGGAACTCGATTTTGTTGACTATATACATCTTTGAAATATAAAAAAGATACTTGATTATCTGTTGGTGTTTGAATTCCATTCAGTTCAGACTTTTATTCTGCGCCTAATGCAGTGACATCTTGGATATACCGTATTTGCGTGCATACCACAGACCCCCAAATAATACATGCATCTTGTTCTGGAAGTGCAGAATGAATTTAAAAAAAAGGTTTTTCCTTTAAACCAAACTTTTCAGAATCAGTTTCCTCATTTAAGACACGATGCCCAATTTTTGATTGCTAATTTTTGGGGGAAAGGTGAGAATAGTACATGAATACATCACGTATCAAGCATTCTGTCATGTCTATTCATTCATGATGTGTCCATCACACCAGCATGATGTTGGTCTTGAGGGTGTTACAGGGACTGCAGATTACAGTAGTGTGGTTGAATTTATGACAGGCAGTCGCTTGCCGCTGCAATGGAGTAGGGAGATAGCAAGGGTCCCAGGGACAAAGCCCAGAAAATTCAGTCTGAGGAGGCTGCAGAAGACTCAGGTTCAAGAATTTAATGAGCACTGGCTAAAAGCTATATGTGACTGACAGATTTTGCAATGGTCTTGCAAATCACAGCATTGTCAGACTTTCCTGTGCTAGTCAAGCTCCCCATGACTCCTGGGTGAAAAAAATGAACTCACTGTACAAAAGGAGACTGTCAGAACATGCATGTCTCACCAGGTTTCATGTGCACATCACCTAGGCTTTTAGTGACCATCCCCTACATTTGCCTTAATTCACTTAAAATGCTCACATTGCTGAGCAGAAAACTTCCTCTGGTCTTCCAGGATCTACTCAAGCTACCTTGAGCCCCAAGGTGCAGTTCTAACCTCAGGCTAATCAAGCATGTCATGGGTCACATCCTCAGTCTCTATAATCTAGTGTAGAGCCATTAGAGTCTCTAAGGCCTCTCTAACTCCTACAGAAAGTTGTAGAGGCAGACAATATTGCCAGGTTCAAAAAGAGGCTAGACAGATTCATGGATGATAGATCCATTCATAGCCATTAAACAGAACAGTCAGGGATTAGGGGTGTGCAAAGCCGACCCTATTCGATTCGGATTCAGATTCAGCCCAAATCAGGGACCATTATTCGATTTGCTGATTCAGCTCACTGTCCCTGATTCAATTTGGCCAAATCCGAAGATTCGATGCCAATTCAGAGAATCAGCAATTCAGACATAGACATAGCTTTAAATGTTTTTTCTACATACCTCGAGGTAGCAGGCACAGCTCATGATTGCTGCGATGCTGGGGTGGATGGAGCATCCCACAGGAGTGTGGGGGGGCCCTCCACATGCTCGACGGTGAACCCAGAAGTGGAGTAGAAGTACTTCCAGCCCACTTCTGGCTTTGCTGGGGAGCATGCCAGGGGGATCCCTTGCGCCCTCCCTGCTCAGTGATCAGCCATGGGGGGACCCCAGGTGCCCCCCCCCCAGACCCAGGAGGCACCAGTTGCTGAGCTGGGGTGGGGGGGAGGGCATTGCACTCCCTACCGGACCCAGAAGTGGAGCAGAAGAGCTTCTGATCCACTTCCGAGTCTGCTGCCGAGCATGCTGAGGAGCGCCCTGTGCTCCTGTGGGACGCTCCATGCGCCCCAGCATCACAGCACTCATGAGCCACCTGCTACCTAGACGTATGTAGAAAAAACATTCAAAGCTGTATCTATGTCCGAATTTCTGAAACTTTCCGAAACTCTGAATTGGTTTGGAGGGCTCCAATTCTATTCGGAGAGATTAAAGGGCCCTCTGATTCGATTTGGATTTGAAGATTCGGCCACCGAATCGGGCCGAATCTCCACTGAATCGAATCAGGGACCCAAGCTTTGACACAGACCTATCAGGGATGTATCCTTTGGTATCTCTAAGCCAGTGCTGGTGGATGCTGGGGAGGGTTTGAACAGGGAACAAGATCACCCTGTTCATACGCTCTCCTTTGGGCACATTTACACCTGCCATTGTCAGAGACAGGATACAGAGCTAGATGGGCCATTGGTCTCACCCAGTATGGCGCTTCTCATGTCCTTAGTCAGTCTGTTCATAATAAGGAACACATAGTAATATCCTTATCAATTTTTTAGCAGTGCCTCCAGACATAACACTAACCAACCTTGACTTATGGGTGCTGCAGTCTGTCACAGAGTAAGATACTATTTTGCATCAATTAGACTGGCAGATGCAGGGTTTACCTAGATGTCTGGATACTTCTTCAGTACCTGTTTTCTGAGTATCTGGTGGGTTCAAGTCTCATTGCAAATATTTCCTACAACTCTAATATCGTTGTTGATTTGTCTGCTTCATGTGTGGTGTGTGCATTAATTGTTGATTATGTAGTGCTTTGAGGGGAGGCATCATACGCCATGTTCTAGATCGGCTTGTTTCAGTAACTCTCTCTTGGCATGAGAGAAGTTTCATTTCTGGGACACTTGATCTCCTATGTAGATGCCTACTGCCCACCTATTGCTAGAAATAATCACTCCAAATTAAATCTAGAAGTGATTTTTTTTTTTTAATACCCATGAACACAATTCAATTCAATTTCAATTTATTATTAAGGATTCTGGCTAAAATCCATGCTTCTGAAAACAACATAACAGACGTAAAACCATAATCCCATGAGCACAAAACAGCTGATTTCCTGCAAGGATATCTAATTCTGCATTATGGGCTGTTTGGCTTGGTGGAAATACTCATGTAAACCTCAGAAAAATAATGGGATTTCATATGTGTAACTTAATTTTTTAATTCTGCTCTTGATTGACTATGAGGTCATCTTGGGTGGCCATCCTGTGTCTCTGTTTCTCAGCCTCCTATCTGCAGACGAGTGGGATGGGGTGGCTGAAAGACTTCCCTTGTCTTACCTTTTATCTCTCTTGTTGGTTTAGATCAGTGGTTCCCAACCTTGGGGTCATGACCCCATTTGGGGTCGCAACAATAAAAAACAGGGTCGCAAAGCCTCTCAGCAGTGTCGACCAATTGAGATGAATATGCTTCCTGTTTATAAATATGCAACTCTCATGCATGGCAGTTATTTATCCAAGCGTGACAGTTGCAGCTCCCATGCAAGGCGCTCATACTTTACGGGAAACCAACGTCATTTTGGGGTCGCAAAAAATATCCAATGTTTAAATGGGGTCATGCTGAGAAAAAGGTTGGGAAGCCCTGGTTTAAATTCTCAGCTCTGTTTCTTATGCATCCAGTGCCTCACTAAACGGGCCCTGATCTTGACTGGCACTTCCAGGTAACACTGCAATAATACTATTAGCAATACTTATCTAATATATCGGTCCTGCACTCGTAGTAATTAGTGTTGCTATTAACCACACTTTCCTGTTTCTAGAGGGATTTTTTTTTTTTTGAAGCCAAAAATGCTTAGGAAATAGAGTAACATTTCCTCTGCAGAACATCTGCATTTCTCAAGCAGCCTTGAAGGAATACATTAGAGTCTTTAAAATTCGGTCATTAAACACTAACGCACATACGACTCTTCTTGATTTATGTTAACCTGTAGTCCCCAACATGAAAGCATCTTTACGTTTTACAGGTAAATTATTAAAATGTCTCTCTTGTGAGAGATTTTGGAGTGCTGCAGATCAATTGATCAACCGCAAGTCAGAGAACATACTGTATTGTTGTGTTTTCCCTCATTTCAGCAAGGCATTAGCATTTTAAAGAAAAACAGTAAATTTTACAACAGATTCCATAAAGCGAAAAAGAAGCAGTGTTAGCTGTGCACAAATGTATTTGTCTTCACTGCTTGACAGAAGTATATTCTGGGATACTTTCTCTAAAACAAAGGTTCTAAATTAACATTTTCCTCCTATTTGAAAAAGAGATGGGAAAGAAAGATAGAAATTGGCAATTGCCTTGTTATGATATAAATGTGGTGAAAGAATGTATTTTTGTGAGTCTAGGACTAGATCTCGCCCTTCTTATTGTTATCGCCTTTATTACTGCCCTTCAGAGCTAAGCCCGCTTTTGCAGCATGGGGGATATTGGATTATTTAGCTCAAGTTAGATTGTTATTTCCCACCTGTCTATCAAAGAACAGTGCATCATATTGTTTTCCAGACTGTACTGCAGCATCTGTGTCAATAATTATTTGTGTCAATGATGAAACTATACACATAAGCCAAGATAAAATGATGCTTCCCCCACCCCTTTCATTATAAGTTTTGGTGACTATAGCTAAGCACATTGCAGTCTATGGGGAATTTCTCCGTTGGCCTTAATGGGCTTTGGATTAAACCCCAGGTATTTTGATGGGTTGCAGCCATATGCTGGTTTTACCAGAGAGTAAATTTATGAGCATCAGAGGAAGGTGGGAGGCAAGTTATTGGTCACAGTGTCAGCTCAGCCTTCCACCTCAATGTGTCCTGTGACTGCAAGCCCACACCTTGGAAATAAGCCCTGGCATAAATGAAATGTGACTGTGAAAAGATGATGATCTTTATTTGCAGCAGATCAATTCCTGATGTATTTATGTGCTTGGGACTAGTTATATTTTAGGAGCCATATCCTACTGGTAGTAAGGAGCATGTACACAAAGTTATACCCTGGCTTGAACAGCTAAAGCCATAAGCACCTCTGAGACCTGGTTCTGATGCCATTTAGGTATTGATATCATGTGCAGAAGGAAAATCAGGTCATCTTGTTCTGTACTTGTACAGCATCTTAGCACAATGGAGTCCCAGGAAATGTCTGGCAGGGCATAGGTGCTCCTGCACTCAAAATAATTGATGCAAGGCTGCATGAAATAATCATTAATAATAAGCTGCATTTAAAACAATTTAGGTTCCTTCTCCAAACTAATTTGGAGGGGAGTTTTTTTTCTCACAGTGTGACATTTGTTCAACCATCAAGTTTGTCCCCTTTCTGGCACCAGGTTTGTTTAGCTGCTGAGTTTGCAGCAATACCCAGGGGCTCACAGGTGTGTCAAGTATTTCAGTCTTAGTTCATCATTAGTATTTCCCAGTACTGAGAGATCAGAAGCCATCGTCTTGGCAAGAAGGGTACATGGTGTACATGCAAATAGCCTAGCTGGGACTCGAGTAGTAATTTTTCCTTGCTGATATTTTATTAATATATGTTATTAACCTTGATTCTCCTTCTCTTTGGTACTTTATCATATGAACTAATTAATTCTTCAAGCGAGAATTGCCGTGAAGGAAGAGGTATGTCTGTATTTGTAAAACAGGCACGTGTGCAGGTGGTGTTCCCTGCCATTGAAAAATGAGAAGGTAAATACCAACTGATAGTACATAAAGCACCAAAAAAATAAAAAAAGAATAAAGATAGTGTAGTTGTCTAAGTGACAACTGGATTTATTAGAGCCCCATAAATAGGTGGATCAAACTACAGATGTCTTTGTCTTCTTTAGTCAGTGAGAAGCTAAGTCTCCTTCACCACTGTGTATGACTGATTAAAACCAAGGGTGGGCAAAATGCGTCCCAGGGGCCAGATGCAGCCCTCCAGGCCATTCTGTCTGTCCCGCGGGGCCCCTAAAAAATTTAGAAAATTAATATTTATTTGCCCTGAGCTGTCTATCATGAGGCCTTCAATGGCTTGCCCAAACTCAGTAAGTGGCCCTCTGCCCAAAATAATTGCCCGCCCCTGGAATAAACCCTACTGGGAATTTGTGTTTGGGTCTGTTGTGCTGCTTCTAACCTCGAGCCATTTTTGTATATGAACAGGTGGGAGAGAAAAGGCAGAGAGCCAAAAATTCAGTGTCTAGATGGTATGTCTGCTTTTTGAGGTGGGGACCATCTCTTTGGTTTGTGTGTGTACAGTTCCCAGTACACGACTGACTTAAAAAATGGACACTATGTACCCAGAAGGCATGTTTAATGGCAGATCCTCTATAAAGTTTTCAAACTTTGCCAGAAATTGTCTGCATTACAATACATACAGCATGTAATTAGCTAAATTGCGAAGGTGAAGGGGGGAGGGGAAGGGGAAAGCAAAGAGAAACGGGAGAGAACAAGTATCCTGAGCCCTAAAAAAAAAAGGAAAGAAAGGCTGAAAATGAGAACTGTCTATGAAGGACTGGAGTTAAAAGCAAGAGACTTGGCACAGACCTGAATACTTTATTCAGCAGAGCATATGAGTATTTGCTTAACTTTAAGACTGGAGCGTCTCATAGATCCTGGGAACTGCCATGGGTTTTATTCGGGAAGACCCTGGGTGCTGTAGCCTCAGTCCAACAAAGCACCGGTTTCATTGGAAGTCCCTGAATAACTTCATGGAAGTCTGCCCAGGATTAAAGGCTTTGCTATATCAGGGCTTACCATCTTGCTGGAGCAAGCCCCACCTGCTTAAACTGAAGCACATGCTTAAAGTCCTGATCCCATTGACTGTAATGGACTTCGGGAACTTTCCATTGACTAACGAGCTATGAATCGATCTCCGAGTGTTTTCATGGATTGGACATGTATGCTGCTTTTAACTTGAGAATAACTTGAATACCATTGTTGGTACTCCTGACTTACGCCTGAATGGAGAATCAGCCTGAAAAGTCTAGCAATTGCGTAAAGATCTTTCCCCATTCGGCTTCTTCCTAGAAGCATATGATTGGTACATCCCAGCAGAGGAGAATTAATCCCATTAGTTAAATGAAAAGATCACAGATGGAAAAGAAATGAAAGAGGAGAAAAAAGAAATGATTATGCTTCGAATGCTTTAGATTTTTGAATTTTTTATGAGCACAGATTCATCCAAACCGGCTGCATTTGTAAACAATTTCATGTCCAGAACATAGCTCTGACTCATCTCTTCAAACAATCTCAATTACAGCTCCTGACCCCTGCTTTGCCAGACTATTTTTGCTGCCATTTATTAACGTACACCCAGGTGCTGATTGAAGTGGTATTCCAGGAAGTGGCGCACTTCCTTCTGAGTCACCGCAGAGCCATCATGAAATTAAGAGTCATGGTCTGGGGGAGAGGATTATTTAGAGATGATGCAGCCAATCAAGGAACACTTGTGCCCCCTCCCTGAGGGTCTTCATAGCAGTTGAATCATGAAGGAAGGGAGAGTTAAGAGACTGGAACAGGAATTTAGGTTCAATTCCTGGCTTTTGTCACAGATTTGCCTTTGTGACCTTAGGTAAGTCACTTAATTTGTCTGTCTGAGTTCTCAGACTGTAAAAGGGAGACTATATTGCTTCCCGAACTGTAGGGTTTAGGAAGGGTAAATGGATTAATGTCTGAGAGGTGTTGATGTGGGCCACGTAAATGCCTGCCCTAGATGGATTAAACTTGTTCCATTACGTACTAATTCTTACACTTCCCTTGTAGATAAGATATTTGCTTTCTCTCCTGAATTAAGCGATAATTCTTCATGGAGCTTGGGCCTGACTCAGAGTCTGTAGGAGTCAGTGGAAAGGCTTATGTTCACATTTCCAGGCTGCATTTTGGGTGTGGGAGCAGAACAATACTAATGCCTAGACAGCCTGGGCCATTACAAATGCTACAATATCATTGTGCAAGTGTTTGTGTGGTGCCTTGGAGTCATGAGTTGAAAAATACTGTCCATCCGTGTTACTGCTTATATTGGTTTGAAATACCAGCAGTACTTGGTAGCGTATATAGAGAGAAAAACAGAAAGGGTAAAATTGTCTTGCCCACTCAAGTGTATTTGGTGCTTTTATTTCTGTTTCCCAGACATGACAACCTTTTTTTGAAAACAGGACAGGCCAACATTTCAGATTTGGTCTTTGTTCTGTTGTGATACGTTGTTTTTAAAGCTGCATGACATGATTACAGAAGATAAAAGTTGGGTGCTCAAGACATGAACTTCAGTGTACAAATCTTTATGCTCTAGGTTCTTATCAGAGATAAGGGTTGCTCCCTCTCTTCACTCACTAGATCTTATTTTCCTTTGATGTAATCTTTGATGGTACTCGACGGCCAAATGAGTTCCCCACTTTGATGGAAGCTTTGAGAGTTGGATACCCATTGAAACTTCAAGCAAGTGGAAATAGTTCTTAGGAACTAGTATAAACTGCATTTAAGTTGCTAGAAAGACTCCTATTAACTTTCTGTGGGTTTTGGATCAGCCCCTAAGTGAAAATCCTTACTTAGCGGAGTGAACCTTCAACAATACAGAATTTCTCAGTCTCTTCAATGGTTTTGCTCTTGCATCTCAGAGTATAGTCAGCAAGGAGAGTAAGGATCTCTGAAAAAAGCTTGACTTTGACAGCTACATCTGGGTGGGTATTCAGCCGCTAGATGTTGCTTATGGCTTGTTTTGCCTGTGACATGTCAGGGGGAGAAAGGGCCACCATAATTTCTAGGCTACATATGCGGAGACATTATGTCATGAAGAAAGGAGGCAATGGTCCATCTTTTATATGGCTCTGGCACTTAGAATAATATATTCCTCCCTGGGCAGTCCACCAGAAAGATGTCAGTATGTTGGAAGACATTTTGACAGGAACAACAAACATGATTAAGGGACTGGAGGGATGGATTACAAAGTAAGATTAAAAGACCTGGTCAAAACATGTCACAGGTTAGCCAAACAATGACAAAAGGGGAAGTGATGACTTTCTATGTGCATTTACTTCAAAGCTGCAAACAGCACAGAGGAAGGCAAGTTGTTTTGAGCAAGGGGGTCTTTTTTGTGTCCAGAGAAGGTACACAGTGCCAGGGGGAACCCATCCTGTCCATCAGAAAAATGGATGCATTGGGTGCCCTCCCTGGGAATGAAGCCATCTGCTCCTCACTCTATTACTGAACACAGCCTCACAAGCCACTTTAGGCAAAGATGAGGTATGGCCACCTATGCCCCTTTCTTCTCCCAAGTGGTATGGCCCAGGGCTGTATGGTTGCACTCTTGAGCTCATGGACTTCTGCCCTTTCATGGGGTGCCAGCGAGAGGGGATGAGGTCCCTTCCACCTCTGCATAGATCTGCACAAGAGCCAGGGTCAAGCAGTCCCATTCTTACATGCAAGCGGATGAAATAAAGCAGAGCAAAATTCAGGCTTAACATCAGAAAAGCTTTGATGGTGAGTTTTGTGAGATGCCAGAACATTGTCCCATGGGAAAGGCTGAGAGCCTCCTTATTTGTGTCATTTGAAAACTGGCCAATACAAAACACTGTAAAAAGGGAAATGCCAGGGACCAGATATTCAAACAAGATTCTCTCCAATTCTGTCATGAGCTCTGTTGCAGAGATGTTTGTGTGTCAAAGGCCTCTGCCGCACATTACCGACGTTACGCAATTCACTAGTAAATCGGGCATTATATTTTGACCAGCCACACGTGCAAAGTAATTATTATGCCATTAAAATGTCCATCCAGCTATAAAAGACCTAACCAGCTCCAAAGTTAGTGCTTGAAAATGTGTAACTGGTCTGTGTCCAGCTTTAATTTGAACATGTGGCAGGGCCCAAAGGAGAAAGCATGTGATGAAGGAAAAGAAAGTAGCTTGCAGTAGGAATGAAACCAGTGGGTTTCTATTGCTAATGCAGGTGGGGCTACAGATAAAAGCTTAAAACCCTTGAGAGTTGAATAAGTGCTTTAAAAAAACCCACAAAACCTCTAGAATCCTATGCCAATTGTATAATTGTCTATGCAATTTTTAGGATCGTTCAAAAACCTAAGGAAGGTATCATTTTCTATTGGATTCTGCTGGGCTTTTCCTTGTGACAGTTGTCTGTCAAAACACCGAGGACCTGATTCTGTTCCACCTATTAGGCACCTAAATGTAATAACCTCCCTGAACTCCTGGAAAAATCATTGTCTCCTTATGTAACATGTCTTTGCCTTAGCCTTGAGTCTCAGTTGTGAAAAGGAGAGAAGAGAACTCACTTGCCTACTTGCCTTTTGCATTAAGAGTTTCCCAGGAGTGCAAACAGGCTGCTATTAGGTTGCATTTATGTGTTTCAGTACCATAAGGCACGTGGCCTTGAATGCACAGGGGCTATTGCAGAATATTCCTCGGAAAGCAAATGTTCAATTCAGGATTTTGAGCATTTGGGCCATAAACCTAATTCCCAGAGTTATGCTTATCCTGTCAGAAGCACTACATCATCCCAAAGAAATAGAAGTCAATCCAATATAAATAGGTGTAAACAGTTTGGATATCTAAATTTCTCAGAAACAAGTAGTGGTTTAAGTGTTTATTTAGTGAATACTTTTAAATGATTGATAAGGCAAGAACTGCAGAACGGTTACTGTAGCGGAATTAGGTAGAAACTAGACTATCCCCTGTCACCTGAACTAAAGGAATTAATTTCAAGAGGAAAGTTTTCATCTTTAGCCATTAGGAAAGGGACACGGCAGTCTTAGCCAGCGTGTTATACATTCATCATCAGTTAGCAAGCAGCGAAGGGGCACAATTCATGGAATACTTGATTCATTATGTGTTATAAGCCCAGTCTGGTAATGAGCCATTACCCAGCTACATCATTCATGGTTATGTCAGTCATTAATCCCATACTGGGATCCTAAGGATATACTGGTCTGTTGTATTGTTCCTACTGACTACAAATGAGAACAATATCATTTGCTGTTTTTAACAAATGTTCACAAATCATTGGTAGACTTATTTGTTATATGCCTAGTCGGAGAATTTAAAGGGTGCTCGGTTTCAATAGTGTGTCATTAAATTCAGCTTTATTATATCCACTTGGCTACTTTTTAGTGTTTGTTTTATGTATGTTCATAATGCAAGAAGACTCTAAGTAAGTAATAATGCTGACCAAAAAAAAAAAAAAGTGTTTTTCTCTACAATTTCTGCAGTCCTGCCTTGCACTAAATTCCCATTAACTGAGGTTGACAGTCTGGGCCCTGTAAAAAGTGCTCTATTTTTTAAGGTATCGCTTTCCTTTCTCCTGGGTACAGCTAACACAAAGGGAAAAGATGGCTTAAGCCCATTTCAAAGGAAAGACTCTCTTGAGGCTGAAGTAATAGGCTGCAAATTTCAAATTTTTCAAGAGTTCAGCTTCCCAGGCACTGAAATAAATGTGTCCAGACTTTTAAGAAAAAGCTTGGCCTGCTGGGTGCATGGCGGATCTGAAAATCAAGGCAGGAGTGTCACCGTAGCGGCGGAGTGCTTTTGACAGTCTCGGGACAGAGCGTGCAAAAGTCCAGCCTGCTCCTCGGTTGAAAATGTGGCCACCACCGGCTTCGTTGCCATGTAACTTTTGTGATAGATTATTCTGTTTGTTCAGTGCTTTGCCTGTATGCATTATGTTTCGCCCTTCTCCTAGACTTTGTCTGTCTCTCTTCTCTCCTTCACATTGTGAGCACTTCGTCACTGGGACTTTTCCCTTCTGTTTTGACAGTGACTTGCGCATAGTTACCAAATGTGAGGATAAATCACAACCTGCTTCACTTTTCCATTTCTCCTGCTAATCTAATCGATGTGAAGCTGCCATTACAGGGGGTAAAACAGACGCCACGTATTTCTGAAAAAATATTTGTTTTGGGTCATAACCTGAGCTGGTAGAAATCAAAGAAGCTTTCCTCAAAAAAAAAAATATTTTTTTTAAATATATATATATTTTTCCAGTTGGGAATCTGTCCAGGGGAATGTTTCATAGGGAAATGTTTTAAATGGAGAGTTATGCAATTACCATGACATAAGGGGCATAGGATACAAATGTTGGTAAATAAATGCATTTATTACAATGTTCACTGTAGCACAAAGTAGCATATTGTAATTGTCCTGCTTTATGCAAGGTCAGAGAAAACTGAAAACTGGGCAAGCATTAGTTTTGATTTAAAAAAAAAATACTTTCCACTGACTTTTCCTCTGAAAACTCCACTGAAGATGGAGGGCCAAAAGAATGACAGGAAATTATGCATGTGAAAGCAGAGCTGGTCAGATTTGCTAATTGTTTCATAGATTCATAGGTGTTTGGGTCGGAAGGGACCTCAGTAGGTCATCGAATTCGACCCCCTGCCCTGGGCACGAAAGATCACTAGGGTCATAGACTCATAGATTCATAGATGCTGGGGACGGAAGGGACCTCGACAGATCATCAAGTCCGACCCCCTGCCTGGGCAGGAAAGTGTGCTGGAGTCAGATGACCCCAGCCAGATGCCTATCCAGCCTTCTCTTGAAGACCCCCAAGGTAGGGGAGAGCACCACCTCCCTTGGTGGTCAGATGATCCCAGACCAGGTGCTTGTCCAGTCTCCTCTTGAAGGCCCCCCAAGGATGGGGCAAGCACCACCTCCCTTGGAAGCTCATTCCAGATTCTGGCAACCCTTATCGTGAAGAAGTTTTCTAATGTCCAACCTAAATCTGCTCTCCATCAGTTTGTGGCCATTGTTCCTAGTTACTCCAGGGGGTGCCCTAGTAAATAAAGCATCTTCTATTCCCTGAGGAAGGATCATCTCTCTGGACCTGTTCGTCATGCATCTGCTAATGCACAATAAAGTGTGGTTAGCCTTGTTCATCGCTTTGTCGCATTGACGGCTCACGTTCATCTGCAAGTCAGCTATGACTCCAAGATCCCTTTCCGTTACGTAATTGTTGTTCAAAGAAAAGTTAAATCAGTTGTTGGGTTCCCTCCCCACCTTTCTTTCTTTCTTTCTTTTTTTTTTAATTGCCCACTAAATTGCTTCAAAAACAGCAGAAATAAAGGATAAAAGAATTTGGAGGTTTTTTGACAGCTTTATCCTGTCTTTTTTTTTTTTTTTCCAGTTTTTGAAAGCCACATGCTAAAAATAAAATATCCACAAAGATATTTTTTACATGAAGAGGCACAATTTCACCCTAAGATGTTCTGGTTTAAGTTTTGTGCTGTTAACAAAAAAGAGAAGTTCCGATGAAAATATTTTTCTGGGGAAAAAAATCTTTGTAGGTTAAAAGCAATTTTTTCATTGGAAAAAAATGTTTAGATGGGAAAAAATTAATCAGCGCTACACAAAACAGTTGGAGGATATGGTCTGTAGTTTGAATGTTTCACAAATAATTATAAAAAGTCTAATAGCAGGCTCATTGCTTCCCTTCAGAGAATTGGCATTTTCATCTAATGCCGTTGTGCTTGATTTCTCAAGACCTTTTCCACATCTTTCCTGCTTCACACAGCAGCTTTCAAATACAGCCAGTCTTTGAATTGTCAATTTTTCCTTTCCATCTGATTAGTAAATGTTTTACAGTCAACCTGTTTATCAGTCATAGACTACATAGGGTTATACAGACTCAGGATCAAATGTCTGAAACCCTCCTGCTTTCTTTGCATTCATCTGGCAATAGTCTCTCTTACTCACAACAGACATATACAAGCAACTTATGGAGTCTATTTTCACAGAGATATTTGCAGGCTATTCCAATTAATGTTAATGCATGCATTCATGAACAGGAAAATAGACCTTGAAAAGCAGAGGGAGACTTATGGGTAATATTACTGCATTAGTACATTTTTTGATGAATTCCTAAACCAAAAATGCAAATCAAGGATTCAAACCTCTACCTTCTTGATAGTTGATGTAAATGCAAAACCCTGATTTTTCTCGTTAAACATCCCATCGCTGATCCTAGTCCATCTCCATCCCAACCAACCATTTATCTCTATAGAGACCTCAGAGCTATTGTATAGCTGTAAGATTTAAATATGGCCCAATGTCTTTCTTTCATAAAATGACTCTCAAATACACATTGACCTGTGTAGGTTAAAAACACCTTGAGCAACTTTGCTTTTCACTGAATCCATACTCCTTCAGGACGCATGCAATTGAGGGAGGACTTGAGAGATGCAAAATAAAGAGGTTAATTGCACTTGCGAAAAAGGGAAGCCATCCTGAACATCCTTTGATGTCTTCTCTGTCCTTCTTCCCCTGCCCCCGCCCCCAGGTTACTTTTCTATGAACTAGTTCTTCAAAAGTGACTTTGCTCACAAGGCAAGTTTTTTTCCTAAGTTCTCTAGCTCTCTTTAAAATAATAACCCAGTTCTTCTGGATAACCTGCCAATTACCTGCTAAGATTCACTTAAAGGATACCATTATTATTACACTGCTTCTGAATCAGCCTGCTGAATCGTCATTTTCAAAAGTGCCACCTATTAAAATCGATCAGCCCTTGCTGCACTACACATTGCAACCGTGTGATCAGCCCTTGCTGCACTACACATTGCAACCTTTTGCATAATTCCCCTTCTTTCCAGGGGGGGGGGGAAATATATATAAATGAAACTCTCTACTACGTCCTATCTGGCAGCCCGTTATTAGAATCCCTCTGTGCAGAGGCAGAAGCTGTCAGTCCTTTGTATACACACAATGATAGAAAGCTACAGCCACCAAGAAGATCCATAAATATTTGCTGGGTAGCGTATTTCTATTCTTATGTGACAAGCAATGAAGTTATGATACAGTTTTTTACTGAACACTGTTTTATTTACCTACTTGGTGATGTCCCAGAAGCATAGGCTAAGTTTGATCAATAAGTCTTTGGAGAAAATTTCAAGGGAAAAAAAAAGCATTCATTGCATGATGAGATTTCTGGAAATAGGTGTTTTTATTAAGAGCTAAAAGAAGAGGGAATGTTGCTGTCCCAGGGACTACCATACCCACGCACAGTCCAAAGACCCTCTAAGATGAACAGTCATATGTCCTGTGGATACCATTTGCAGCCATGTGGAGCAAATCCCCTTTCCCTTCAGAATCATATAATATGGCTTTGGTAGCTACATGGGACAATAACATTAGGAAAGCAGTCTGTGAATATCTAGAGTCTTTGATTACAAATAGCTACAAGAAACCAGGTGGAGGAAAGGGCACGGTGCTAGCAACTGGCTGTCAACCAGTGATAGTCCACACAGTTTGAGAATCAGGAACATTAAAAAACATTTTTCTCCTCCCATACTCTTACATGGCTCCTTCCTTAAGATTTCATTGAGCAAATACCGTGTTCGTTTCCAACCTGTACAACACACTGGTTCTGAATCGCAGGAAATCATTTGTCCGCTTTCCAGCAGAGGTGGCAAAATTATACAGCGGAGGGAGGAATAAAGTCTGGAGAAGTAAGGAAGAAAGAAAAATAGAGAAGTCTTGGAAGTAAAGGGGAGAGAAGGGAATAAAAATCAAAGAGTGAGTTGGGAGAAGAAAAGAAAGGAAAAACATTCAATGCTTAAGTGCTACAGAATTTTTTAAAGAACTGCTGGTCTCTTGCAACTTGCCCCTGATATCACAGACCATGGGGATTGCAGGGGCAATTGGACATTGGGAAGCTTATCACAGCATTTCTAAGATCACCCGTGACTATTTTTTTAAATCAACCTCAAAGGAAAGCCTGAACAAACTGTATAAGGCTACTTACTCACTTACCAGTTTTCACATTGCTATCCATGAGCCAATAATTTTTCAGTTAGCTGATCTAAGCTACTTTCCTGGACTGTCATTTTGCTTCTTTTGCCACTTTTAATAGTTACGACTTTTGAACCAGTCCTCCTTGGATTTGCTGGGTCAGTCTGACTGGCTGAGTCGCTCATTTTCTGCTTCTTTAAATGGCTTTGCCCTTTGAGTGTAAATGTGCCAAAAGAGAGTTATCCACCCACTGCAGACATAAAAATAAATAAATAAATCTGTTTTAGTAACATAGAAAAAAATAGGTTTTATAATATTTGTAGCAATGCAGGAACTATTCTGGGCTATTATGTCATTCCACAGCAGTTGAATAAACTGAGAACTCACTGTAGGATGGATAAAGGATCCATACACAGAAGTTTTCATACTAGTGATAGGGTTTAACCCCACACTAAGCAGGTAGATAAGGGTGAAAAACCTGTCCGTGGACTGGAACGGCCCAACCGTTCAAGAGAAATGGGGAGAATATTCCTAGTAAATCCCAAAACAGAGATTCAGGAAATGATTCTTGGCTCTGCATAAGGCTCCCAGTACAACCTTGGCCAAATTGCTTAAAGCGAACATTTCAGAAGTGCCTCAGGGTCTTATAGGAGCTAGGCATCCAATTACCTTTAAAGAAATCTGTCCCTTAGTCTCCCAAGTACCTTTCTTCCAAAGGACATGCAAGAGTCTAAGTTCCACTGATTTATTTTACTGAGGCTTGAGCTCCTCGGGGCCAGATTTTCAAAGGTGTCTAGGAACGGAGACATGCAGGCAGGTGCCTAGCGGGATTTTCAAAAATCCAAAGCAGTTTAGGTACCTAACTTCCATGGAAATGTATATGCCCAATCTGTCAAGGCATTTTCAAGTAGGCATCTCTTGTATTCTTTCCAAGTATAGTACAGAACAAGATGACTCAACACATTAGTGTGGGCAAGGCTGCCAGTGTACTGGCCAGCACAGAATATATTGTGGGAATAAGGTAAAACTGTCAATCATTTGCCAGTGGAAGTGTCAGTAACAGAGACTTCAGCCATAGATTCTCATAAGAACATCCCGGTCCCTCACAGCATCTCTCTCCATGTTTAAGCACCACATATCTTTCAAAGTCTGTCCCTACATGCCTTGGTTGCTTCTGAAAAGGTGACCAAGGCTTCTGTGTCACTTGGACAATGTCGCTTTTTTTCCCCCCACCCAATTCCAGTTTTCAGGATTGAACACTCCAAAATACAGCAACATTTTCTGCTTCAGGGTATATGACTGGAAAGCTGGATCAGCATCACCTCTTATTCAAAGTCTAGCTACACTGCTAGCTTCACTGCAGAAAGTACCAGTTTTTCAGTAGGAGGCATTCATGTTGCTACAGTCTGCTTAACTTGAAGGGGTGCCTTTAAGATCTCCTTATATCAGCCAGCATTAGCCCAAGCCATTAGGTTCCTGGCTCCTAAGGTAAGCAGATATATTACAGTGCTACAGACTGTCCAAAACAAGTAAAAAAATGAGTTGCAATATCAGTGCTATTGCAGAAAGTTTCTGGCCTTCATACTCCCATGCTGTTTGAACGGCTCTGATGGTTCTCCAAGCTGTTTACTGGCTCTTACCTGCTGTGCATGACCCTCTTTTTTCTGGATCAAACTGAACAAAAGTCTATAAGCCAATACAGAAGTTGTTGAGTGTAAGGAAACGAGTGGGAAGAGATTTGTGATTAGCAGCGTGTTAGTTTGTTTTCCTTGGCTGAGTCTGAGGTTGGTGGAGAGGAAGGAGTGCAACTGTTTATCTGCATATCCTATTTTTAGGTGGGCTTGGTGAGAAGCAGTAAATTGACAGGATAGGAATACGGTGGATTTGTTAATAGGTTATTGTACCCCATGGGTTATTTGGAGGCCAGTTACTTGTGATCCCTATGGATGCTGCATTTAATCATTAGGGGGGTGTGTGTGTGTGTGTGTGTGTGTGTGTGTGTGTGTGTGTGTGTGTGTGTGTGTGTGTGTGTGTGTGTGTGTGTGTGTGTGTGTGTAAGCCTATAGATATAAACCTATATAGCACCTGAAGTAATCCTATTAACCAGGAGATTAATGTACTGTGAGGCAGGTACTGGTTCTGTGTCACACTATGTCATGTAATTCCCTTTTACCAACCGTTGGGCAGAAAACATCCGTGGTCACTACCAAGAAAAAGGAAAAGAAAAAACTTATCTATAAACCATAGATCTATATATATATCTATATAGATATATATTTTGGGCTTAATTGGTAAAAGTTACCATTTTCCTTCTACAAATATCAAACCACCTCTAACTGAATAAAAAAGATGCATCTGGATTGTATCGGAGTATCTCTCTCCAGGGATGTTTGAAGTGCCATCACTGGAAGTCAAGGCAGAAGTTCTTATTTTCTGTTCCAGCTCACCTATTCCTTATAATAATAACAATGCTAGTTCTTATGTTTGCAGGGACCAAACACAGATTGTATTTTATTAATAGATGTTAAGAGTTATGAATCCAAAAAGATGACAAAGTCAGTAGGGAAATACAGATCGCCCAAGCAAAGGACTAACATAGGGGGGATGGGGGTAAGGAGGGGAATGCAACTAGGTTACAGAAAATACAATGTTAGCAAGGTCCTACTGTAGAGTAGGACCTTGCACCTAAAATAATCCCATTAACCAGGAGAGTAATGTACTGTGGGGCAGGTACTGGTTCTGTGTCTACAGAAACAGGAGCGTTATGAGGTGTAATTCCCATTTACCAACCTTTGGACAGAAAACATCCACAGTCACTACTGAGAAAAAGGAAAAGACAACAATATAGCATCTTCCTCAAAGAAAAACACCAGGGGATTTATATTATCGTATTGTACCAGGCCTGGCAGAAATCGGGGTGGAGTGCATTCCCATAGCAGCCAATTGCGCTTAAAGAGACTGTACAAAATAATCCACTGCGTCATGGTCTGTCAGAAGTAGTTTTCTTTGGTGACTTGAAAGTCTGATCTCATTGTATTTTTGAGTTAGTTTTAATGGAGGCTAAGTATTCTGGTGACAAGTCACCTGGAGCCCTAATGAAACAGAGCAGGGTGTTTCATTCTTGTAATGTGACAGAAATTGAAAATCATTACCTCACTTCTCGACTCTCTTATTTTGTTAGACATAACCTTCAACGAGAGATAATGAGAGTGAATTTCTTAGGAAAACAGCAAGGAAATGAGATGCCTTGTTTCTCCCCAGCCTCCCCCCAAAGATGACCTCTCTTGTCTTTATCCGTTTGTTATCCCTTTCCCGTCTTACATCTTTCTGTAAATTTATTTTAGCTTTATTTTCATTCATTCATCATTATACCCATACTCACATTGTAATC